>NC_091469.1:147061881-147366048 GCF_036971445.1 Narcine bancroftii
AATTAGAACAAGAAATAATGGTTTTAGAAAAAGGCCTTCAAAAGAGAACTCTGAGGATAAATATAGACAACCAATCAATTAAAAAACTTAAATATAATACATGACAAACATATAGAATGGAAAAGGTGATTATAAGAACAGAGGTATCATGAGCGAGGTGGAAGATCACATAAAGTACATGATAATTGAAGTTGGAGCAGGTATCAAGAATGATTAATGTGATCAAAAATGGTTTAAGTGTTGTTAGTTATAAACATCAAGAAATAAATTAATTGTTTAAGATATTTTATTCTAAATTTTACATCTCAGAGTCTTTAAAAGATGAGAACAAAATAGATAAATATTTATCTCGGATACACTGAGCATGGTAGAACAAGCAGATTTAAATGTTAATATTACACAATTAGAAGTGAGTGAAGCAATTAGTTCATTACAAAGTAACAAAATGCTTGGAGAAGATGGTTGCCCTCTTGAATTCTATAAACATTTTTTTAATGTTTATTGATCCCTCGTTTTATGGAAATGCTTGATAAAGCATCAAGAACCCAAACATTCCCAGAATCATTTTCAACAGCAATAATTATCATGATACCCATAAAGACCGTGACTCTTTGAAGCCTTCATCATGTAGACCTATTTCATTATTGAAGGCAGATTACAAGATTCCTGCTAAAATATTGGCAAGTAGGATGACTACAATTTTACCAAAATTAATATATATTGGCCAGACAGGCTTTGCTAAAAAGAGACAATCAGCAGATAATGTGGCTAGACTATTTAATATTTGAAATACTTGATTACTGTTTGGAATAAGATAAAAGATGAAATTGGAATAAAAGGAAATATGTCACCAAAGATGCCCTTGATTCAAAAGGAAAACTGATTTTTAACTAATTGGTTTAGTAAGAGTATTAAAAATATCGAAGATTGCTATGAACAAGGTCAATTAATGAAATTTGAACAATTGAGGAATAAATATGGAATACTTAGCAACACTTTGTTCTGTTAATGCAATTGAGGGTGCATTTAAGGAAAAGGTAAGTTTAAAAATGCAGTTACCTATTTGGAAACTCTTATTAGGAGTGGAAATACCAAAAGAATTACCTCTGCAATATATATTTTATTGCAAAAAGGAACTATTAAACAGGGGGTGCATAAATCTGGACAGAAATGCGAGTTGGACTTGAATATTACAATTGATGAACAAATATGGTTAGAATTCTGTCAAGATAGTCTGGCAAACACTATTAATGTAAGATACATATTAGTTCACTATAAACTTTTATATCAGCTATATTTAACAACACAAAAAATTGAATAGAATGAAATCAGATGTAACAAATCAATGTTTTAGGTGTGGTGAAGAGATAGGTACTTTCTTGCATTCAGCTTTGCCATGTTCTAAGGTAAAACCTTTTTGGGTGGATCTGCAAAACCTCTTAGAACAAGTTACAGATTTATTTGTAATGGGAAATATAGAAGGAATAAGACTAAAACTAAAATTGTTAATAAATCAAATGAAATTTGTTGAAATACCATTGGCAGTAGCAAGGAAATGTATTGCAGACTTGGAAATCAGATTAACATGGGATGAGGGAATGCAGAAATTCCAAGCTGTATTCCTTTAGAGAAGATGACATATGATTTGAGAAATAAATATGCTATTTTTTTAAAAATTGGAACCCGTACATACAAATTTTGGGTATAAATACGTGGAAATGTCCGTAACACCTCTTAAGACCTGTGTAAACCTTCTTCCATAAAATGAAAATGATCAAATAATATCCGTTGAGTTCCACTGTGTGTTGGGAGACGATGCTCTGGGCAATCCACAATACTACACTATTTCTTTTTTTCCCTTTTATATTACATCTGATTTTTATATACATATATGTTATTCTTTTTGACGGGTTGGGGGAGGCGAGAGGTTTGGAGAGGGAGGAAAGGCAATAGTTATAACGAATGAAAATTTCTTCAATTTACACACATTTTATGGTATAATGATTTATTAATTACATTAATTGATTTAAAAAAAACTGTCCTATCACCCTGTGTGGCTACCTTGAGGGCTGTATGGATTTGAACCCCAAGGTCTCGCTGTTCATCCACAATCTTAAGTAACTGACCACTAACTCTGTACTTCTGGTTAGTCCTTCCAAAATGTATCACCTCACACTTATCCGGATTGAAATCCATCTGCCACTTTTCTGCTCAACTCTGCATTCTAATTGTATCCTGTTGCAACCTTTGACAGCCTTCAATTCCATTCACAAATCCTCCAACTTTCATGTCATCCACAAACTTACTGACCCATTCTTCCACCTTTTCATCCTTCTTTATAAAATTCACAAAGAGCAGGGGTCCTAGAACAGACCCTTGCGGCACTCCACTAGTCACCGACCTCCAGGCAGAATATTTTTTTGCCACTACTACTCTCTGCTTTCTTCCAACAAGCTCATTTTTTATCCACACAACCAAGGTTACACTGATCCCCTGCCTCATGACTTTCAGGATGAATCTCTTTGGGGACCTTGTCAAAAGCCTTGCTAAAATTTCAAATTGTTCTTCAATGACAAAATTGAACCCGTGTTCACCAGTTCTGCTGGAAACTTGTTGCACCCTCTCACCATTTTCTGCTTGGAGAAGTTTCCCAAATGTTCCCTCTAACCATCTCACCTTTCGCCCTTAACCCACGTCCTCTTGTTCTTGTCTCCTCTAACCTCAGTAGAAAAAGCCTGTTAATATTTTGTCCCAACTGTACCCCTCTTGTTATCAAGATACTTTGATGCCCACATGCAAGTCGACACTCTAATGGTATCAGGGGAGAGTCATAGGGTATGAGTCATCAGTGGGCGGGCCAGCTCCATATATCCAGTAGCCAACAATATCAGCACAGGTATGAACAATAAATTTTCCCACTTCAGGTAATGTGTCCCCTCTCTGTCTTCTTCCAAGACACTTCCATTTCTTACCCTTCCCAATATATATCCCAGGCCCCACCTACCACCACCCCACCCTTCATCTCTCATCGCATTTCTCTGATGGGATTTTCCCCACTCCTCTCGTCTGGTCCCATCTGTCCCTCTCTCATACTTCTTCCCTTAAAGCTCTCCTAACACCACTGTTGCCACCGTTTCTTATCAGGTTCCAGCACTGTCAAACTTCATCTTTACTTGTACTCTCTGTTCCACCCTGTCTGACTCATCTTCCACTTGACCCTCTTTCTCACCTGCCTACCCATCATGATTCATCTCTCCCTAGTTCACCAATCTCTCACTCGCCCCTGTGCAACTCCTCCCACCCTGGCTATCTCCCCTCTGCACCCTCAGGAATGATGAATCATTCCGGCCTGAAACTTTGACCTTTCTTTTTCTCCCACCAATGCTCTTCAGCCTGATGAGTTCCTCCAGCAGACCCTTTGGTCTGGAACAAGACAAGGTGCATGCAGCCTTCAGCTCACATAGTAGGTTTCTATCCCGAGAATGAAGGCAGCCTTCAACACCAAGAGGATCAAAGAATTATTTTGTGCAGCTAGTTGACGGAAGATTTCCTGTGGTCAATGGCAATTACAAAATTAATGTCTTTGAAGCAGGGAGCAAAAGTATCACCGAGACTTTTTTCAGTGCGAGTAAATGCTTTGCTCATGCACCTGCCTAGAAATTAGACCATTCCTAAACAGGAACAATAAACCTGCTCTGTGCAATAACTCAAAACTGTTCACGTTGTGAAAACACAATAACATAACATACATAACATAACATAACATAACAACTACAGCACAATGCTGGGGAAGCTCAGCAGGTCTAGCAGTGTCCTTTATATCACAAAGCTAAAAATACATAACTGGACTAGAGTCCTTCATCAAGGTATGGGAAAATGACAGCAGGCATCCAAACAGAAGAGTAGTGGAGGAAGGGTGGATGCAAAGGCAGGAGGTGATAGGTGGAGAAAGGAGGGAAGGGGCAGCAGTGATCAAGGGGTGGAGGGATGGCTGGCTGAAGGGAGGGGGAAGGGAGGGAGGAGAACTGGAAAGGGAAAGGGAAGGGTGGAGGGGGAGAGGAGAGCAGGTTAGCAAAAACCAGAAAAGTCGATGTTAATATTGTGACAGAATATAGATATGTTTTTGGTAGATAAATTGAGTTTTTAGAGTAGGTCACATACAAACAGATTTTATTTAAAATACTGGAGCTCTGCTAATGCTAGACATGTCAGCCCCAGAGCCTTTGCAGAAGCTTTGGAGAGTGCCCAAGAGACTTCACTAATGGATTATTGTTTACAAAAAGGCAACAGATGAAAGAATTTGTCAGAGCCGCCTTCTGTCTGGAGTGGAATTTGCTGTTCTAGGAGAGTGATGTGGCTTTGCAAGCAGAGAGAGTCAAAGAGGCTTTCTCTCAGAGGGAGAGAGAGAGGCTCAGAGATCAGTTCTACAGTGTAACAGTAACAGCAGCTGGGTCTGGAACAAGACAAGGTGACAAGCTTGTGGAAAACTCCATTTGGAGAATGGGTTGTGTTTATTTCAGTCTGGTCAAAGCCCTTGTGGTTCATGTGAGAGGAGAGGAGAGGAATTTTTCACTTGGAATAAGGGAAACAGAAAGGAACTCTGTGGTGACCTGAAAGAAAGAGGTTATCATCTGGAGAACCCTGAGGGGGAAAATTTCTTCTGCAAGACACTGATGTGGCTGGGTGTCCAGCGTACAACAAATCTCTCTCTGAAAACCGACAAGAACCTTCCTGAGTGGTAACCATTTACCTTTCAAGCCTGGTGAACTTTATGAATGTTAAATTCTGTGCACAGTACAAGAATTGCATTCAACCAGTGAACTTGGAGGAATTGAAGTGAGATTGGACTGTGAACAAAGAACTTTTCTGAGTTTCCACATACATTACATACACGTGTGCTTAGAATTAGAAGGGGATTAATTAGGTTAGTTAAGTCAATAATGATAAGTTAAAGTGTGATTCTGTTTTCATGTTTAAAGATAATTAAAAGCAACTTTTGTTGAAGTAAAAAAAATATCTCGATGAATATCTATTGCTGCTGGGTTTTGGGGTCCTCTGGGCTCATAACATACCACCTGGTTGGAGAGTGCCCAGATGGAAAATCAGGTGTTGTTCCTCCAATTTGCAGGTGGTCAGGGTGGGATAATACACAAGGCCATGGACAAACATATGAGTATGGGAGTGTGACAGAGAACTGAAATGGTCGGCTACTGGGTAGTCTCTGTCACTGGTGCGGATCGAAGGTGCTCAGTGAGGTGATCTCCCGATCTGCGTCCAGTCTCTCTGATGTAGAGAAGGCCACATTGTTCAAATAGTATGTGGTATTCAATTGGAATCTTTCTAAAGCTTCCTTTATCTTCTGAAGAAGTGGTTCACTCTGATTGATGTCATTGTGACGCACCTCCCTGCCCTCAAGAATGTGCACTGGCCCCCTCACTTCCTCTCCTGGATGTCTCTTGGGAATTTTTGGTACGGGAACTGTTCTGCCCAGGACCATGAATAATCACGGAGAGTTGTGAACGCAGCTCAGGCCATCGCTCAGACCGATCTTCCATCCATACACACCGCCTATATTTCCCACTGCTTAGGGAAAGCAGCCCACAAATCCAAAGTAAACACACAAAATTACTGGAGAAACACAGCAGTTCCTGCAGTCCCCACAGGAGGAAAAGATATATAAACCAATGTTATGGGCCTGAGCCCTTAGTCATTGCTGAGGTTCTCCAGCAACTTTATGTATTTCTGCAAGCACAGTTGCCTGAAGACTTGTTTCACTCTGCATATCAAAAGACCCATCCACCCTGGTCACACCCCCTTCCCTGTCCCCCCCTTTCGTTGGGCAGAAAATGCATGCGCCACCAGGTTCAAAGACAGTTTCCTCCCCACTATTAACAGGCTCTTAAGATGACCCGAAACTGGAAAAATGATAATGCCTTTGCCCTGTCTTAACTGACCTTTATCAGTCTAACAGGAATCTTTACACTTTAGTTTTATTTTGCACAACCTGTTGCCACCTGTTGACTTATTTGGATAGCAGACCATACAAAGTTTTCGTTTTCTTTCAGTATATCTGACAATAAATAATTTAAAAGGAAATAAGAATTGTTGCCTAGATGCTCTCTTCTCAAATTACACACATTGACACAGGTGCATAGAACATAGCACAGTACAAGCCATTTGGCCCTCAATGTTGGGCTGACCCATAAATTCCTTCCTAAAATAAAAGTACCGAACCCTCCCTACCCCCATGAACCTTTGAAACCCCAGGGAAGGAAGGTTAAAAACCATGTGGTGAATTCTGCTGTCCTCTGGAGCTGGAGAAGAGCCAAGAGGTGATGGGGTGTTGGACAGAAGATGTAAGAGGTGGAGAGAGTAAAACACAAAAGTCTGCAGACACTGTGATTGGAGAAACTCAGCAGCTCAGACAAAGTCCTTTATGTCGCAAAGTCAAAGGTACATAACTAATGCTTTGGGCTTGAGCCCCTCATCAAGGTATGAGCAAAAATAAAGAGTGGAGAGACAAGTAGAAGGAGAGAATACAGGGAAGGAGGTGGAGGAGTTTGAAAGTAAGTGCGTGAGTTATTTTTTATTTATTTATTTTTAAAAAATACTTTATTTTATCGTTCAAAATACAGATAATAAGTAACATATGTAACAATAAACTAAGCATGAATGATATATTTTATATATATAAAAGAAAAAAGAAAAAAAGAAAGAAAAAGAGAAAAAAAAGGAACCCCCCCACCCTTTCAGCCAACTCTCCTAAGGAAAGCCATAAAGAAAGAAAAAAAATTAAAGAAAAATTAAGCATACATATTAAGATCTAAACGTAAATCAAAATGTAAATATTCTGAATATAACAACCACTTATTAATAAAAAAACTATAGTTATCACGTGAAACATATGTGATTTTTTCCATTATTAAACTATTTCATTAGTTTTTAATTTAAAAAAAATTTAGACATAGATCATGGCAACAGGCTCTTTCGGCACATGACCCCATGCTGCTCAATTATGCACAATTGACCTACAACCCCCGGTGTGTTTTGAAGGATGGGAGGAATCCCAGGCAGACATGGGGAGACTTGCAACCTTTTTACAGACAATGTGAGATTCCACTCTCCCCCCATCCCGATTGCTGGCGCTATATATGCATTGTGTTAACCGCTACATTAACCGTGCCGCCCCGGAGTAAAGAGATGGAAGCAGTGGAATTAGATTTGAGGCAGTGGGGTGGAAATGTAACTTAAAGTTTTTTTTTTAACATTTTCATGCCATTAAAGTTTAATGTTGTCCAGGAGAAATACGATGTGTTCTTCCTCATTTACATTTGGTCTCACCCTGACAATTGTTGAGTCTGACAACAGCCATAACCAAACAGAACGTTTGGGGAAGTTGAAATTGTTGGCTACAAGTTCAAGTCAGAACCCATAAACAGTACATAAAGGGTCCCGACCTTAAACAATGATTTCTACCCAAGGATGCTGTCTGACCCGTCAAGTTCCTCCAGTATCTTATTGTTTGCTTGATAAGTAGTTAAATATGATAGAGTTAGAACCTGCCTTCAGCAATGAAAAATGACTGATTCGTCCCAGAAATAAAGGAAACCCAAAATTAGCATATGTGGCAAAAGCCATGAACTAATTAGTAGGGCAGGTACAAAGAAATTGCTGTCTGATGCTGTAATATAGAATTTAATTTAATTTAGAGATAAAGCACAGTATTACAGGTACACTTTTTTAAAATTGTGGATCCCATTTACTCAGTCCTCAAAGACATCTCATCACCATAAGCCAACAATCTTTTCATATGGATTCCTATAGCCAGGGTTTGATTTTATTACTGAAAACTGAAGAAAAATATTCCAAAGGTCTCCCTGGAAACTAAGTTTCTTTTCACTGATAGAGCACCATGCTGGCGATAAACTCCACACATGAAGAATTTATGTGATCATTTATTTTCCTTCAAGAAAACTACATATTCATTGTCCCTTTTTAACTTAATTTGATGTGCCCTGTGTTTTGCTCGACCAGTTCGGGTGCAGCATGTAAGAATTTTGCTGTGTATCTGTACAATATATCTGTTGTACATG
Source organism: Narcine bancroftii (assembly GCF_036971445.1). NCBI lineage: Eukaryota > Metazoa > Chordata > Chondrichthyes > Torpediniformes > Narcinidae > Narcine > Narcine bancroftii. The sequence goes on from NC_091469.1 coordinate 147,069,975, forward strand.
CCAGATGTACTGAGGTACTGTGAGAAAGCTCATGTTACATACAATCTAGCTCATCCACAGTACAGAGTGTAGTATCACAGAGAGAGATCAGTAAGAACAGAGCAAACACGACACTATTTTAGTCATGTCACGTTCATACAGGAGTCTGATGACAGAGGGAAGAAACTGTCCTCGAATGTGGTGGAGTGAGACACGCAGATTTGCAGACACTGAATTTAGTAAAAACACAAAAATGCTGGAGGAACTCAGCAGATAAAGATACATAACTGACGTTTTGGACCTGCTGAGTTCCTCCAGCATTTTCGGATCTGGTAGTACATCATCACTCCGACGGGAAGAGAGAGAAGAGAGTGTGACTGGGATGGGGCTGAGTCTTTTCAGAATCCGAAACAGAATTTATTGTCATGAACAAGTCACAAAATTTGTTGTTTTGCGGCAGCGTCACAGTGTAAACATTCTTATAAACCACTTTACAAAATAATAAATAAAACTAGTGTACCAAAATGTCAAAGTAAGGCATTGTCTTTGCTTCATTGATCATTTAGGAATCTGATGGCAGCGGGGAAGAAGCTGTCCTTGTTTTGAGTCTTTAGGCTCCTGTACCTTTTTTCCCGATGGTAGCAGAGTGAGGAGGGCATGTCCTGGGTGGTGGGGGTCTTTGAGGATAGAGACTGCTTTCTTAAGACACCACCTTTTATAGATGTTCTCAATAGAGTGAAGACAAGATGTCGCAGGGCGAGTTAATAACCCTCTGGAATTTTCTTTTCTTGTCCTGAGTGTTGGCACCTCTGTACCAGACAATGGTGCAACCCACCAGAATACTCTCCACGGTACACCTGTAGAAGTTTTCGAGTGTCTTCGGTGACATACCGAATCTCCTCAAACCAACATGCCAAAAGCTCTCTTTATGACGCTGTCCCCCTGTGAAGCAACTTTCAGGGAATTATGTACCTGTATTCCCAGATTCCTCTATTCTACCGCACTGCTCCTTTTACCATGTATGTCTTTTCTTTGTTTGTCCTTCCAAACTGCAACACCTCACACTTGTTTGCAATACAGTCCATCTGCCATTTTTCAGCTCATTTTTCCAGCTGGTCCAGATCCCTCTGCAAGCTTTGAAAACTTCCTTTGCTGTCCACAACACCTCAAATCTTAGTGTCATCTGCAAACTTTCTGATCCAATTTACCACATTGTCATGCAGATCATTGATACAGATGACAAACAATGGTCTCAGCATAGATCTCGAAGTCACACCACTAGTCATAGGCCTCCAGTCTGAGAAGCAATCATCCACTACTGCTCTCTGGCTTCTCCCGCCCATCCATTGTCGAATCTAGTTCATGAATCCCAAGTCTCTGAACCTTTGTGACTAACTTCTCATGCAGGTCTTTGTCAAAGGCATTACTAAAGTCCATGTAGACAACATCCACAGCCTTACCTTTGTCAACTTTCCTGGTAACCTCCTCGAAAAACTCTACAAGATTGGTTAAACATGACCTAGCACACAAAAAGCCATGTTGACTGCCCCTAATCACTCCATGGCTATCCAAATAATTGTATATCTGATCTCTTAGAATACTTTACAATAATTTACCTAGTACTAATGTAAGTCTCACTGGCCTATAATTTCCAAAGTTACTTTTGGAACCTTTTTTATACAATGGAACAACATAAACTACCCTCCGATCCTCTGGCATCAGACCTGTAGTAAGGGCATTATAAATATTTCTAACAGAGCCCCTGATATTTCTATACTAGCTTCCTCAAGGTCAGAGGGAATATCTTGTCAGGCCCTGGGGATTTATCCACCCTTATTTGCTTGAAGACAAGTACTTTATAGGTTCCATGACTTCACACTTGATTTCCTTTCTTTCCATAATTCTATGACATTTTCCTGAGTGAATACTAATGACAAAAAAAAAAGTACCTCTCCCATCTCTTTTGGCTCTATATAAAGCCAACTACACTGATCTTCAAGGGGACCAATTTTTGTCCCGTACTTTTGCTCTTAATATATCTGTGGAAATCCTTAAGATTTTCCTTCACATTGTCTGATGACTTTTAATCTTCCTGATTTCTTTCTTGAGGTTTTTTTAATGCATTTTTCATACTCTTCAAGTTCCTCATTTGCTCCGTGTTGCCTCTACCTGTTATACTTGTTTCTCGAAAACAGAGGTTCCCTTTGCCTTTTAATCTTGCCTTTGATCCTGAGAGGAACATACAAACTCTGTACTCTCAAAATTTCACCTTTGAAAGTCCTCCATTTACCTTGCACATCCTGACCCGAAAACAACATCCCAATCCATGCATTCTAGATCCTCAAAATTGGCCTAGCCCAAAATTACAATTTCAACCCAAGGCTCAGACCTATTCTTCTTCAGAATTATCTTGAAACTAATGGCATTATGATCGCTGGACCCAAAATGTTCTCCTACACATGCTTCTGTCACCTGTCCTGTCTCATTCCCTAATAGGAGATCCAGAATTGTACTCTCTCTAGTTGGTACCTCTGTAGATTGATTTAGAAAACTTTCCGGAACACATTTGACAAACTCCAAGCCATCCAACCCTTTTACGGTATAAGACCCCCAGTCAATATGTGGAAAGTTAAAATCTCTTACTATCACAGCCTTATGTTTCCTGCAGCTGTCTCCTATCCCTCTACAGATTTGCTCCTCCAATTTTCCAGAGGTCTTGCAACGAGCAGTTCCTGGACCATACAGTGATACATTTAACTGACTGACAACAACCTGAATTTGTTTGAAGGCTTTGGGGGTTCTGCCTCTAGCTTTGCCTTTTTTCAGAGCTGGTCAGAGTCTTTTGCAAATGGAGCTTCTGCAAACATTCCTCAAGGTCTGACACTGCTTCAACCTTGGATCCAAGAGGAATGGTGGGGTTGGTGAGTTGGATCTCTGCTAATGGCTGGTGCATGGGAGCCAAGAGTGGCTGGTCAGGGAGATGAGTTAGCTGAAGGACATCTTTCAGTACATTGTTAGGTTTGAACTACTTGCCTGGATGCACACTCGAGCTCTTTTGTCTGTAGAAATTGGGCTCTTGATGGCAGTGGTGAAAGTTCTTCATTATGTGACAGGATAGATGCAGCGTTAATATCCCACTTAGCAGGGGTGTCCAGCACCAAGGGCAGTGGTCAAGATAAAAGGTCAGCCCTTCTGCGCTGACATTTCTTCGCTGAAGGCCGCAAATCTTTGGCATTCTCCCCTTTAGACGGCTGTGAAAGCTGAGTAACAGCGAGGCAGACTACAATAGATTTTCAGTCATAAAATCACAGCATCATAGAGAAAGACAGAACTGGACTGGACCATTTGGCCCTTGGATTCCATGCCAACTGTCAGCCACCCCATCTGCCCTCGCCCACATTTATCGTGGTTGCATTCTCATCAGTTTACCCGAGATTCCACCAGAGATAGGAACAATTTAGAGTGGGCAATTAAATGATCAAGCCCCAGGTATTCGGGATATAGGAGGAACCAAACCAACCCTTGCAGTCAGAGAGGGCAAATTCCACTCATACAGTACCTGAGGTGAGGATTTTACAGGACCAATACAATCAGGATTTCCAGACTGGGAAATAGCTTCTTCCCACAGGCTGTGACATTGAACAAGAGTATCATGTAACTGATTAAATCATCCAAAAGTATTATAATATATATATCTGAAATTAAATCTGCATGTATACTGTACATATGATTACTTTGTGCTAAGTGTATGTGTGTGCACCCAAATGCAACAATCGATCAACAATCCCCCTATGCTTCTGGAGCATAGGAGGACTCCAGACCACCCAGAGTAAACCCCCGTAGACACAGGGAGAACATACAAACTTCTTACAGACAGTGCCATATTCGAACTCAGGTCGCTAGCACTGTACGTCCTGCGCTAATCGTACCACCCTCTGAGCTGACCCCGATGACCTGGTGCCACCATGCCACCTTAATTTGCTTTTTGCCGAAGGACCTGACACAAATGTGATATCCAACAAAGACATGTTGAATTGGCTCTTTGCAGGGTATCCTTATTATTGACTTAAAATTGTACAATCTCCTCGAGGCAAGAGAATCATTATTATCCACTTTTGGCAAAGTATTGAAAATGTGAGCACAAAGCTGCCATCCATTATCAAATGCTTCATTGTGGCATTAAAACATATTCTAACTATAATACTGCAATATATCATCTGAGCCATTTTATTGGAAAGCTTTCTTTGAAATCAGGTTACAGCAGTGGATTTTCTCATTTTATTTTCATTCTCTCCAGCACACTCGCTTCATTGCTGGAGATGGCAATGTCGTCAATTTTGTCTCCTTTTATTTGGCTGCACTTTCATTTACATTCCCTCTTTCAATGTGCTTGTATACAGAATGAGGGTGGAAGGACAACACCTTATTTTCCCGACTGGGCACCCTTCCTCCAGCCACATGGTATGAACGTTGACTTTACTGCTTTCTATTAAACCTGCTCGCTTTTTCTTGCCCCTCACCCCCTTTTCCTGTCTTTCACCCACCCAGCCCTACCATTCCCCCTCCCCCTCATTGCTGCTGTCACGTCCACCTATCATCTCCTCGTCTTTGCCACCCCCTACCCAACTCTTTTGTTCGGACACTTGCCGGCATTTTCTCCTACTTTGATGAAGGGCTCAAGCCCAAAACGTCGGTTCTGTATCTTTGCCTTTTGCTGCATAAAGGACACGGTTTGACCTGTTGAGCTTCTCCAGCATTTTGTGCTCTTACTTCAAATGCGGTGTGCACAGAATTTTGTGAATTACTTCGCCCGCTGTAAGGCAGACAGAGTCAGCCTTAGTAGCGCCCAGCGTCCCTTAAAGTACAAAGGTAGAGAAGCAAATGAAATTCCCTTCGGAGTCAGTCATTGTCTGTGGATTCACCTCCCACAGCCTCTGCGGCCGTGCAGACCTTTGAGTGATTCATCAGTAATCTAAGCTCCAGATTGCGGTGAAGTGCAATTCACTGTCTGTGCGCAGATTAGATGGCCGACCCCTCCTAATGGCTCCACCCCGTCGGTCCCGATATAAACCCTGCTTTCCCGCCTTACCTGAAGACCTCTGTAAATACTGGCCGTTAGTTGTAAGCTAATAAAAGCATGTTTAAGCTCCTCTCCACCCTCCAAGTACTATCCAGCATGTTGCAATTTTATTAGCTTGCATTTGAAGATGGGATGGAAGTCCTCTTGAAGCCTGGCATGCTCCAGGTCGACCCTCTGTTCCCAGAGGCCCTGGAGGATTTCGCCTACTGGTTGTACTGCTACATAGCGGTCAACTCTGACGGACTCCGGAGATAAACCCTCCTCTCTCGTCAGGGATATGCAGTCATCAGGGACTGCGTGACATATGAGATGGCCATTGAAGGCCTGAAAGCCCACGACACGTTGGCGAGACACCGACTCTCACAGTGTTGGCGACGGCGGGTGAATCGCTGGAAGGCTACGCCCTGGAATTATGGACGCTGATGAGAAAGTGCCAATACAAGGCGGTCTCAGCCTGGGTGAGAGAAAATCTAAATGTCCGACAAAATCAGGAAGTCTTCAGTGGCTGAGGCCCTTCAGGAGCCCTCCTTGCCCCCAGCACCCTGTGCTGCCAAATTACACCCAATTAACCCAGCAAGCCTGTACATTTTGGAGGATGGGAGGAAACGGGAGCACCCAGCAAAAACCCACACAGGTCACGTACAGACTCCTTCCACGCATATTCTTCCCATAAAACTGTTAATGAACCAGAGTTCAACAAGAAAAGTTGCAGACGCTGGGGTCCAGTGCACGACATAAAATTGCTCGAGAAACTCAACAGGCCACATAGCACTTTTCAGGAGTAAAAGGGCATTTGACATTTTGGACCTGAGTTCTTCGTTTGGTCTGACAAAAGGCTCAGGTCAAAACTTTGGATTGGCTTTTTCCTTTTAATGAAACAGATGTGTTTTTATGGCAGTTCAATAATTGTGCGATGACCATTACCAGTGAATAGCTTTCTTTCAACCAGATTTATTTTATTTCATGCATTTAAATTCACCAGATGGCTTGGCGAGATTTAAACCATCAGAATATAGTGACAGTTCAAGAGTGTGGCTTGAGGGATAAATGGAAATCGTCTCACATCTATTTTGCACTTTTCATATTTTTGCTCCATGACAGCTTCTCCATATCGACGTACCCATATCCCACTTTTCTTCAGACACTCTTTTAAAATTATATTTTTATTTTTGCTGCCTAAGTATCTCCTTGTGTGCCTCAATGTTAGATTTAATTTGAAACTTCCTGTGAACCTCTCCGTGAGCCAGGCCTTCAGCCTGGTAGTTTATTGTACGGTTAGTAGTTTATCACAGTTGCCCCGGCTGGCTCATGAATTATGTGGGATTCAGTGCTGGAGAATAAGAGTGAAAAAGCAAGACAGTCATGTTGAGCTTGCACAGAGCAGTCATTAGGCTGTTGCGGTCGTGATCTTGACTTCGTCGGGAGCGGAGCCAGCTGCCGCTGATGACGCGCGGGGATAATAGCGCGCATGCGTGGGTGTGTTAAATGTCAGTAAACGCGGGTGATGAATCTCAGATACAGGAGGAGGAGAGCGAGAGTGTCGGGATCACCTGCGTGGCAGTGAGCCAATGAGAAAGTCGGAGGAGTTTGGCTGGGTGGTGTTTGGGGAGTTGAGGAATGCGACCGTCGTGTCGAATGAATAATAAAAGGAAAGTCGACTTCAGGGTGTGCTGAAGGAAATGAGTGAGTGAGCTCTTTATTTGTTTGTAAGCTGTGGTAAGTCAGTGCCATTAGAAGGCTGTGCTTGGGGCATTGTAGCAGTTCTTGACTCTTAACTTTCTCAAGATTTAAATTAACTTTAGACATACAGCACAGTAACAGGCCCTTCCAGCCCATGACCCTGCACCGCCCAAAATACCCAAATTAACCTACTACCCCTCTACATTTTTGAAGGGCGAGAGTAAACCGGAGTGCCCAGAGGGGCCCCATGCAGGCACGGGAAGAACGTTCAAACCGACAGCGCTGGATTCAAACCCAATTCACTGGTGCTGTAGGTAGCATTGCACTAACCACCACACTAACCATGCCACCTCTTCAAATTTTCAACCCGACATTGCGTGAGATTTAAACTTCCATTGTCTGAATTATTAGTTCAGTCACATCCCCATCGTGCTATTGTGTGCACAAGGATGTTGTGGCCTTGCTGGAGTATTTTCAGGTACAAAGGTAGAATGCACAGCAGATCTGCAAGGAACTGTGGGAAAAAGAAACAGTTCACGTTTCAGACCCCAGACTCTCAACAGAACTGGGAAAGAAAGAAACCGTTAGTGTAACCTGATGCATTGTCAATTGACTTCAAAGACTAGAAGTTGCCGAATGATAGGCTTTTAATCACTTAAAATTGAGTGTACACTCATATTGGTTGGACTGAGTCCAGAGCTCGTACTAGGGGAGGGGTCTGAGTGTAACTGCCTTTATTAGGGGAGACCAAGGGGGGAAGTCACTGGTACAGTCAGCACAGAAGCAGGCCAGTCATACATTCAGAGATGGTAACAAATAGTAATACAGTGGTATCACCACATAACCATAGGAGTAGGTGGAAATCGGGCCATTCAGCCCATCGATTCGAATCATGACTGACTGTTACTTTCTCTCAACCCTATTTTCATGCCTTCTCTCCATAACCTTTGACACTCTTACTAATCAAGAACCTATCAACCTTTGCTTTAAATATACCTAACGATGGCTTCCACAGCCACCTATAGCAGTAAATTCCATAGATGACAGTGCAGTACATCACAGATAGAAGGGTCAGTGTGAGTAGGCTGCTGTGTTAAAAGGACAGGCAATGGAAATATAAGAAATAGGTGCAAGGGTATGCCATTCAGAGAGCCAAAATTCAATGAGATTATGGCTTTCCCCCACATGACTTACTTCCCCTACTATATAAAAATCTATCCAACCTTGTCTTAATATATTCACTGAGGTCGCCTCCACTGCTTCAATGGGCAATGAATTCCACAGAGATATTACCCCCTGGGAAAAACAGTTCCTCCTCATCTCTGTCCTCAATCTACTTCCTCGAATCTTGAGGTCATGTTCTAGTCTCCCTCACCAATCGAAAAAGTTATCTACCTCTGTCTATGTATGCCTTTCACAATTTTAAACGTTTCTATAAGATCCCCTCGCATTTTTTAAAATTTCAGCGAGTTCAATCTGCCAAATGATGCAGGTTCTCCACAAAATGGCGTGGCATGGTTAGTGTAGCTGTTAGTGCAACGCTGTTACAGTTATAAGCGATTGGGACTAGTGTTTGAATCCTGCGCCATCTGTAAGGAATTTGTACATCCTCCCCACGCCTGCATGGGTTTTCCCTGGTCTCCGGTTTCCTTCCACCATTAAAAATTGCTGGTCAATTGGGCGGTTCAGGTTTGTGGGCTGAAAGGGCCTGTTACCCTGATATACGTATAAATTTAATTTAAAATTAAAGATGTAAAAGTATCTCTCAGGTCGGTACATACGTCTGTGTGAGTCACAGATGACTGTGCATGTAGCAGTTAACCCAAAAAAAGAGTTAACTTGTGTCCTAAAACTTCTGGTGTCTCCAGGTATTTAATGTGGATATACTTGGTCAACAAAAGTGGCTTGCAGACACAGCCTTGCCCACAGGTTAGCCCACACCTGTGTGGTGAATGTCTGCCAAGCTGCCTGTCTCCCCTCTGACGAGGCTTGCTGTACTAACATTGGCTGTGCATTATCTCTACTGTTAAGGACATTCCCCTTGGATATAACTGTATATGCACCTATTGTTTTTCATTATTGTACCATGAGTTTCTGCTAATAAAAGCCATGATTATTGTTAGACCACATCGTCTTTGTCTACTTCATCAACTGGCACTTCAATTTTATTAGCAGAAATGGATGCAGCCCTCAAGCCAGAGCAGCTGATAATCGACCAGTCTGACCCGAGGGCCAGAGAAATTTTCAACCACTGGATTGCTTGTTTCGATTACTACGTGGCTCGAAACAACGTGGTCGATGAGGCGATACAGTGGGTCCACCTGAACTCTCTGCTGGGTGAGGTCCCAGCAAAGAGCTACCACTCTGGCTATAGCCCGGGAACGTCTGACTTCTTACTATGCAGGGCCACGGAATGTGGTGTTTGCTCGACACCAGTTGCTGACTAGACGCCAGAAACCCGGGGAAAGTGATGCTGCCTATGCACTGGCTCTCAACTCGCTGGCAAACGAATGTGATGTCTGGGCAGTCAAGGTGCAACAACACCGCAATGCCTTGAAGCTGGATGCTTTTGTCAACGGGATTGACTCCAGTTACATCTGACAAATGCTACTGGAGATGGAGCCCTTAACCTACGACCGGGCAGTCACTCTAGCCAAAACACTGAGAAGTGCCATGCGGTCCAGTGAAATGCTAGAAACTGAAAAGGAAACATCCAGGAGTGCTGGAACCCTGAAGGAAAGAAAAGGGCGAACTGAAAAATGCTACTTCTGTGATAAGAGCTGGCACCCCAGACAGAAGTGCCCGGCTCGATTTGCTACCTGCAGCTATTGTGGGAAACTCGGCCACTTCGCTAAAGCATGTAAGGCGAAAAGTATTCCCACTGATAAGAAGAAGAAGAGGAGAAGCACCAAGAAAATGCATTCTGGAGCTGCAAGAATGGAAGACAAATATGAAAAAGGGGAATTTTCAGACGAGCAGGCTGAATCGACTTCAAATGACAGTGAGGTGAGATCCCCTGTGATAGCTCAATTGATTCTAAAGCTTGAGGGATGTCATGACTATGAAGGGGGAGGTGAATGGTGAAATTCTTGATTGTCTAATAGACTCGGGGAGTACTGACAGCTACATCCACGAGACAGTTGCCAGAGCCTTAAATTTGCGGAGATATCCAGCGAACCAAAAGATATCGATGGCTTGCAGTGAACTTACAAAAACTGTACAGGACAAGTGCAAAGTAACTTTAAATTTGCAGGAACATTGCCTGGCTGATGTGTGGCTCTTTATTATGCCGGAGCTCTGCGCCCCTGTGGTACTGAGGTTAGATATTCAATCTCAGATGAACAATGTAGTGTTAAATTTTGGTGGGCTAAAAGAAATCCATAGCAGACTGTGCCACCCAGGAGTCACGAGATTCTTCCACTACATAAGGGCTAACAACCTTCCTTACTCTCTGGAAGAAGTCAGGAAACTAACTAAAAGCTGTCCTGTTTGCGCAGAATGCAAACTGCAATACTTCAAAGCTCCAGAGGCCACTCTCATCAAGGCAACCCAACCTTTTGAGAGGATTAGGTTAGATTTTAAAGGGCCATTACCTTCCAACAACAAAAATATTGTAATTGATGAATATTCCAGGTTTCCCTTTGCGATACCCTGCCCTGACGTCTCGTCAGCATTTGTCATTAAGTCACTTCACAGAATTTTCAGCATTTTTGGTTTTCTCAATTACATTCATATCGATAGAGGCTCAGCATTCATGAGCGTAGCCCTGCTACGAAAGGGGATTGCCACCAGCGTACCATGAGCTACAACCTGCAGGGCAATGGGCAGGTTGAAAGGGCTAATGCTACAGTCTGTTAATCTTTCTTTAAAAACACATAGTTACCATTTTACTCAGTGGCAGGAGGTGCTGCCTGAGGCACTACATTCTATTCGGTCTTTATTGTGTACTGCAACAAAACAAACGCCTCATGAACATATGATTTCCAAGGAAATCAGGAACTGTGATGGACTGGCCAGCCCGTTTATCTGAGCCTGGAACCGTACTGCTGAAGAGTCATGCTCAGGCACATAAAACAGACCCCCTAGTCCAACCAGTTCAGCTACTGCATACTCACCCCAACTATTCTCATGTTAAATTCCCAGACGGGAATACTGACATTGTACCTCTAAGAGATTTGGCCTCGCCTTGTTTGCCCCTTCCTCGCCCCTTCTTCGTTGGACTCACCTCCCCCCCCCCAGCCTGCGACCCCTAGTAAGTTTTCAGATGCCCATGCTGAACCTCCACTGCCTCACGCTGGCGATTCTGGAGTGGGTCCAGAAGCCAGTCCTTCCCACACTACAGACCCAGGAACTGTACCAGTCCCCAAGGTTGCAAAGGAGCCACCTGTTTTGAGACGAAGCACCAGAATTCGTAAACAACCCGATAGGCTGACATATTCATAAAACATCTCATTATATTTTGATTGCTTGCTAGATAGTGGTGTATTTTGGCTGTTAGATTATCTCAAGGCCAAGCATGGTATCCATGTATTGCTTGCTTCAGTCTTTCCTAGCAGCTGTCCTTTTGATTTTAACCCTTCTTCTGCCAGGGGGAGACTGTGGTGAATGTCTGCCAAGCTGCCTGTCTCCCCTCTGACAAGCCTTGCTGTACTAACATTGGCAATGCATTATCTCTACTGTTAAAAACACTCCCCTTGGATATAACTGTATATGCACCTATTGTCTTTCATTATTGTACCATGAGTTTCTGCTAATAAAAGCCATGATTATTGTTTGACCACATCGTCTTTGTCTACTTCATCAACTGGCACTTCAACCTGGTCAATGGTCTCATTGATACCTGGGCTGGACCCTCCAGCTGATGACACTATAAAGCCCACCACTCATGAGCCATCTACCTCTTTGTCTTCAGTGATGAACCTGAGCTCCTCTCCAAGTTGGGAACCATGGGCAACGTTGGAGGATCATTGGTAAAGTGTGCGCAGACAAAGGGTTGGGATCTGTAGTATTGTGTGCTTAGTTTTAGTTAAATAAGAGCCGTGCCTGCCAGGGATATCAATGAATGCCGGGTAAAGTATGTGATAACTTGATTGTAAAGCTATTTACCCACAAGCGTATGGTTTAATCCGGTGAGAGTGTGCCTTTTACCCTTGTTGTGACTCCCCTACACATAAATAAAATATGACTGGTCAAGACTCATTCCCCTTGGTACCCATCCAACCAGTTTCACACACATAACAATTGGTACTGCGAACAGGGTCCTTAAGAGTTCCAACTGAACACAGCTGCAGGGAGATGTTTTGGAATTGGGGTAGGAGATCTTGTGCAGGCAGTGAGGATGGGATCCCCGAGTGGACCAATGGTAGTGCAGAGTTTGGGAGCTTAACAAGCATACTGGCAGACCACAGAAAACCAGCACACTGATGACCCTCCTCAGGTCACGGTTCACAAAAACTAAGGGGAGTCAGACGGTACCTTTTGGCTGCTAGTATCTCTCCAGAGAAACCAATGTGAGATTATAGAAAGAAAAGATTTGGAGAGTATCCAGAAAGAAATAAGGAGATGGACGTGCTCCAGCAGCGCTGCTGTGCACCGCAGGAGGTGGCAGAGGCTGCCTACAATGTTGTGGTGAGATGGACAGAGGTAGATTGGAGGCTACTTAAAATACAGCAGCTGCCGCAGCCCACCAGTCCGGCTGGCAGGTAGACAGGGTTAGGGTCAGGGTCATTGTCCAGCGAGGGGCATGTGGTTGGGGGAGGTGTGTGTGGATCGGTGGTGATGAGCATGACAAAGATGAAACGTGCCCCACTTTGCACCTGAACCCCTGCAGGCTAGACTGTGACCACGATGTTGCAGACCCACCACAAGGGTGCCCCACCAACCCTGCAGAACGGGAAAGCAGCAGAGAATGGGGGGGGAACCTTGAGTGGACATACCGATGGCAGCTGCAAAACCATAGTGACACGAGAATATTCAGCGAAAAAGTGCACAGATATCGTCAGCACCCAGGCGAACACCTGGCCGTGTGGCTGCTCAAACTCAGGGATAACTTAGGGATGAGGGGAAACCCAATGTGAACCTCTCCCTTCAGGAAGCAAGCGCCTTGGGTATCTATCAGATCAGTAGACTTCCCGCCTGAAGGGGTCTTCAATAGCACCTCCCTGTGGGATCGGGTGTTAATGGCAGTGCAAGGCCAACATCCAACTCTGCTAGAATGGGGCCTATACCGCTGGCCAGAGTGGAACACAATTAGTGAGAGGACATGGGTCATCAGGGAATGGGCTTTAATTATGGGGATATATGGGGTAGCCCGTGACTGCCATTTTCCTGAGAACATGGGGATTACTGATACACTAGTGGGCTATGTGGTGACCATAACTTGCCATGACCTTTAAATCAGTCGCCCTGCACTTAATGGGACCAGCACCCAGGAAGACTGTCTGGGAAGCCATCAGATTATTAGCAGGGCTTGAATATATGGAGCAGGGGACACCCAGTCAAGTCCTCAAGGCTTAGGTGAGGGTGGGTGACGACAGCCCCAAGTTTACCTGCAAAGAGTTGTTTGGAGCATGCTCACATTCATGATATCCCCAGCTCTGCTTTGTATGCACTTTGGAAAGAGCGTTGCAAGGGGAAGTCCTGTTGGAGAGGTGCTCTGAAGTCCCCACTCGCAACTCAGAGCAACCCTCCCTCAGCTCTTCCCCCATCCACAGTGCCTCTTGACTCCCTTAGGACAGAGCTGAGAACCATACAGAGATAAGAATTTTCCCATATCTGACAGCAGGAAACATCACCCAAGGTGGGGGGGGGGGGGGGGAAAGACATTCATGCCTTCCCCGTAGGATAGAGGCCAGGGCGTCCTGCAGCTATTCTCAGCTGTCCTCTCCAAGCCAGTCAAACTGAGGCCATATATCCCTGCAGCTGTACACTGGGGCAAAGGGAATACACAGCGTTGGATGGCCCTAGTGGACAATGGGGTTGATCACTCCATCATCCTGGCAATCATAAGGTTTTGGACAAATTCCAATTCTCTCTAGAGGGTTTAAGGAGGCTCCATAATCACAGCCAGAGAAGTTACCCTCTGCCTATCTTTAGGCAATGATGCACCCCGCTTCATCCCTGTTTTAGTTGTTGACTCACTCGAGGGTATCTGGGACATGAACGTGCTGAAGGGGCAATACCTACATACCAACAATGGGAAGTCTGCTTTCGGGGTTGCCCACGTGAACATAGCAGATGGGGCAGCCAAAAGGGAGCCCATAACCATTCTCCCATCCTCCAAGGTAGTTCTCAATCGACAATACCGGGTGCCTGGAGGCAACAAAGAGATCACAGAATCTATAGATGAACTGCTGGGTGAAGGAGTAAACTGGCCTGCAGTTTCACCATTTGACAGCCCGGTCAGGCCTGTGTGAAAGATAAATGGCACGTGGCACATGACCCTCGATTACAGACAACTAAACAAAGGCACCCCCACCCTTCACCACTGCAGTGCCTGATGTAGTCACACTGGTGAAGGTCATTGGGGGATGGGAGAATAAACATCGGTATACCATTGTCAACCTCGCAAACACTTTCTTCTTAATCCCCCTCAGACTCGACTCCCAAGATCAACTTACCTTCACCTGGGAGGGCAGAGAGTATAGATTTTGCTGTCTGCCCCAAGACTATGTGCCCAGCCCCACATTGATTAATCACCCCCGCCGATATCCAAATGACACACAAACTTTTTCTTCCCTCTCATGTACCACCTTAAGTAGTCCTTTACTAATCACAGAACACCTTTGGTATAGGAATAATTTAAGGTGGTATGTGAGTGGAAAGGAAACATTTGAAAACCACTAGTTTAAACTCTGGAACAGACTGATTTGGAATTCTGAGCAGAAAAAATGTGCAAAAGGATTTTAATTTTTTTTTAATACAGCACAGAACAGTAAAATCTGAATCCACTGCCTATAGGAGTCATCAAACTAGAAACAATCAGAGCTCATGACATGAAAATGAATAGTCACTTCAGAGAGGGTCATTTTCAGGGCTTGGAGAAAAGAGCAGGATACTCGGACTGACCAAACTTGCTCAACCGGGAGCCGCTGTACACTCGATGGGCCAAATGCCATCCTTCTATAACCTTATGATTAACACCATTACTCACCTCTTCATGCATGGGAAGCAAAATAGACCACCATGTCACAAGAAGATCACAAGGAAAAGGACATTCAGCCCATCGAGTCTGCTCCGCAAATCCATCCTGAGCTAAACTGTTCTCACATCTAATTCCAAGTGTATCTGTTGCCTCCGACTAAAAGAGTTGTTAAAATATTCATGCAGTCAGTAAATGATAAATGAGATCGCTGGCTGCTTGATATAGTTTATTGATCCTCCTGAGCTGTCAGTTTCACTGCAACGAAACAAGTTAAAACTCAAATTGTGGAAGAAAAGGTAGAATTCCCATTTTTGCAGCTTTCCTCTCCTGCATGCATTACAATCAGGGAAACAATTCTTCCAATGCAGTAATGGATGTAACGTGGGAACTGTCTCATTGGGTATCAGCAATTTAGATGTACTGAAAACATTCAGCAAGTCCGACCTCATCTGAGGAGAATTAGGGAGTTCACATTTAAGGTCAAAGACCCTCTGTCACAACTAGGAAGCGGAAGAAATTACCTTGTTAAGCTGCTGGAAAGAAAGAAAAAGAGGATGGAGTGGAAAACTGAATTTAATCAGAATTAGAATTTATTTTCATGAGCATGTCACAAAATATGTTGTTTTGCGACAGCGTTATAATCCAAATCTTGCTATAAATTACATTTCAAAAGTACCTGTATGTAAATAGTGCAAGAAAATAGGTAGTGACTGTGGTTCATTGTCCATTCAGAAATCTCTTGGCAGACGAGAATAAGCTCTCCTTTGTGCCTCTGAGTGCTCATCTTCATGCCCCTGACTGAAGGAGTGTGAAAAAGGCATGGCCTAGATGGGGAGGTCCTTGAGGACGGAGGCTGCTTTATTAAGGCACTGTCTCTTGAAGATGTCCTT
Source organism: Narcine bancroftii (assembly GCF_036971445.1). Taxonomy (NCBI): domain Eukaryota; kingdom Metazoa; phylum Chordata; class Chondrichthyes; order Torpediniformes; family Narcinidae; genus Narcine; species Narcine bancroftii. The sequence goes on from NC_091469.1 coordinate 147,085,747, forward strand.
GATGGACTGAAGACTGATGCTCGTGATATTGGTGGCCGAGTTAGCAACTCTGAAGAGTTTATTTTTCCTGACCTGGGCATTGGCAACTCCATACCACACACTGATGCAACCGAACAGAATGCTCTCCACAGTACACCTGTAGAAGCTTTCAAGAGTCTTTGGTGTCATACCGATTCTCCTCAAACTCCTCATGGAGGAGAGCCACTGATGAGTCTTCTTCGTGATTGCATGGGCATGGAGACTCCAAGACAAACCCTCAGAGAAGATGAAACCCAGTAATGTAAATTTCTGTAATCACTCCATAACTGACAGCCATGATCTCAAAAACCAATCTCTGGAATTTCTCTTCTCAGTAACTCTGCCTCTTCATTTCTTCTTCCATCCATGAGGGACTTCTCAAAACCTACCTCTCCAACCAGTCTTTTTAACCACCTTTTACCCAGTGCCAATCATTTCTGTGCTCCTTGAGACGTTCTAGCTATGTTATACATTCTATATAAACGAAAGGGTAGCATGGATAGAGTAGCAATTAGCGCAGCACTATTGTAAAGCCAACCTGGGTTTGAATCCAGCACTGCCTATAAGGAGTTTGTATGTTCTCCCCATATCTGCACAGGTTTCCTCCAGGGGCTCTGGCTTCCTCCCATCTTTCAAAAAATGGACCGGGGTTGTAAGGTATTTGAGTGGCACAGGCTCATGGGCCAGATAGGCCTGTTACTGAGCTATATGTCTAAACGTGTGACTAATAATGTAAGAAACACTCTTCCATAAGGAGAATTGCAATACCATCCTATCAGCAGCTTTCAGGTATGGTTTAATGCTGGCCACAGCATTGGAAAGAATGCAACATCTCTTCAGAATGAAGCTCCTGGAGCAGTTCCACCCACCCAATAGAGTGGATGATGCAAATTTTTTAAATACAAAGAGGTACATCCAACAATACAGTGACTCAGTAGCGAGTGGACCCAGCTCTTATTCTAACGAACCCGTGATAACATATAACAATTTACAGCACGGAAACAGGCCATTAGGCCCTTCTAGTCCGCACCGAACCAAACACCCCTCTCTAGTCCCACCTCCCTACACAATGCCCATAACCCTCCATCTTCTTCTCATCCATATACCTGTCCAACCTTTTCTTAAATAATACAATTGACTCCGCCGCCACTATTTCTCCCGGAAGCTCATTCCACACGTCTACCACTCTCTGAGTAAAGAAGTTCCCCCTCATGTTACCTCTAAACCTCTGCCCCTTAATTCTTAACTCATGTCCTCTTGTTTTAATCTTTCCTCCTCTTAACGGAAATAGTCTATCCACATCCACTCTGTCTATCCCTTTCATAATCTTAAATACTTCTATCAAATCCCCTCCCAACCTTCTACGCTCCAAAGAATAAAGACCTACTCTGTCCAATCTCTCCCTATACTCTAGATGCTTAAACCCAGGTAACATTCTGGTAAACCTTCTCTGCACTCTCTCCACTCTGTTTATATCCTTCCTATAATTAGGCGACCAGAACTGCACACAGAACTACAAATTAGGCCGCACCAACGTCTTATACAGTCTCAACATCACCTCCCAACTCCTATATTCCATGAAATGATTGATAAAGGCCAGCATACTAAAAGCCTTCTTCACCACCCTATTCACGTGAGTTTCTACCTTCAGGGAACGATGTACCGTTACTCCTAAATCTTTCTGCTCTTCTGTATTCATCAATGCTCTCCCATTTTGGATCTTTTGGATGAGTTAGTGAAACCACAAAGAGGCTGAGTAATGAGTCCATCTGGTTCTCTATTAATTGGGGTTGAGTTGAGAGTCTTAGTGTTCTACAATAACCCACTGGCTGCATTGATGCAACCTGTTTATCCTTCTTTTCCCCATAAAGTATAGTAGCTTGGCTGTTAAGACTAGTATCGAAAGACACACGTCAATGAGTTTATTTTCACCTGACAAAACAGTGTTCTTTGGTCCTCGGTGCAAAACATACAGACTCACAACCAGACGTAGCACAAATACAGACAGACAATACTTATGCAGGATTGGTATTCATATAAGATAAATAAATAAATATTGCTTCATGAGTATGCGAGTCTCAGATGGTTGAGTAAGCTTCAAATCTAACTATGGCTGAGGAGAATTTAAGCTTTTGTCAATACATAAATATGGATTTTTATAAAGAACTGACAGGATTGATCACAGAGCGATTCGTGTAAAAAGCACACGAAGTTCAATAAAGCTGTTGGGATAAAGATCAGACTCCTTACCCAATTTCACTTATGTCTGAGTCCAAAGCAACTATAATTGAATATTAATTCCTATTTCATTAGGGAAAAGTATATCGAATATAGAACACTACAGCACAGTACAGGCCCTTTGGCCCACAATGTTCTGCTGATCTATATTTATATACCTAAAAATAAAAACTAAGCCCTCCCCATCTCATAATCCTCTCTTTTTCTTTCATCCATGTGCCTGGTTGAGTGTCTCTTAAACAATCCCATTGTTCTAGCCTCCACCACCTCCCCGGCACCCACAACTCCCTGTGTAAAAATTTTGCCCCTGATGGCTCCGGTAAAACTTCCTCCCTTCACTTTTTACATTTTGCTACACCCACTGGGATAAAGGTGATGATGGTCTACCTTATCTATGCCTCTCATAATCTTGTAGATCTCTATTATGTCACTCATCCTTCTTTGCTCCAAAGAGGTGAAGAAGTGATTAAAAATAAATCCTTTAGTGATAAATTGCTTGGATTTTCAAAATTGAGTCCATAGTGACCAAATAAACTGTGCCTTCAATTTCCATTTCAGTGCATTACAATGTGCTTTATTACCCATTAAGTCCTTTTAAAGGGTGGGCATGTGGCGGAAAATGTGGCAGCCAATTTCTGGATGCCAACCTCTCAGAAATAACACAGTGTTGAACAACAAGCAACTCACTTATTTTCAGGAATGTTGCTGGTGGAATAAATGTTGACCAGGACACCAGACATTAATTCATTTGCTCTTCAGAATGCTTCTTAGTTCATACGAGAGAGTAAGTAAAGGTTTTAATTACCAATTGAAAATCGAGAAATCTGCAAATGCTCAAAGCCAAATCTGTCTCGTCCAGGTGCATTGCAGCTTGGTGTGGGAACTGTTCTGTCCAAGACCGCAATAGACTGCAGCTCATAGAAACAAACCTGTCCTCCATCTATACCTTGCGTGTACCTCCCAAATTGGAAGGGTGCCTCATATTCCATCTGGGCACCCTTCAACCACACGGGATTCACATCAACTTCTACAGTTTCCATTAACATCTCTCCCCATCTTTGTCTCCTTCATTCCTTTCCCCTCCACCTCCTTTCCTTCAGATCTGCATTCACAGGGCTGCCCCCTCCCCTAATCAATTCTCACCTTTCCTCCTATCCATGCCCAATTATCACCTTCTATGCATTTTCTGTGCTCCTCCCCTCGTCATTTCTTTCCTTTTTAATTCAGGTGCCTGCCTGCTTTTTACTCATACCTCGAAGAAGGGTTCAGGCCAGAAATGTCGGTTATATATCTTTACCTCCCTATGGACCCTGCGAGTCCTGCTGAATTCCTCCCACATTTCTGTGTTTTTACTTCTAATATCTCTGCCAATCGTGAGCTGCTATCATGTTAAAGGCCTCATCCCAAACCAATCTGATTCTCCTCTCCACCTTTCTTACTGGGCAGAATACGTGTTTGAAACCAGGGACCTCCAAATTCAAGGACTGTTTCTTTTCTGCTGTTATCAACTGGATCTCACACTGACAAAAGATCACCTTTCCACCCCCTCTGTGCTATGCATTTGAATTCTTTTCTATTTTCTGCTCTAATTTACTTATTGTGATGTTACTTTCTACACTTAATTATTTAACACTATTACATTACCTGCTGTATGAGTTAAGTTGCCTGGATAGCAAGCAAAGCAAAGCTTTTGGAACTGCATCTCAGGACATATGGTAATAATTCAATTCATGTTATTCAAGCTGAAGCAGAGAGTGCTGGAGATATTCAACAGGTATGTCAGGAGTTTCTACCTTCTCCCCTTGTCTGCATGGATTTCCTTCAGATGCTCCCGTATCCTCCCACCCTTCAAAAATATACAGAGGTGGTAGATAAAATTGGGATATTTGGGTGGCACAGGCTTGTGGATCTAAAGGTTAAAAAAACTTAAAGTATTAAATTTAAATAAATTTATTTTTATAGGTCACGTAACCTCTGGACAGAGTCCTACGCCGAGTTAGGGTTTCAGGACCATGACCTTTCTGAGCTTCCATCAAGTTATGTTTCAATGTTCGAGTTCAAAATTCACATTTATTGTCAGAATACCTACATGACATCACAACCCTGAGATGATGGAATGGTAAATAGGTTTAATAATTATGCAGACGATACAAAATTAAGGGGAGTTATGGATAGTGATGATGATTTTTGGGGACTACAACCCTGAGATCCACCTCGGATTCAACATCTCACTGACAAAGCAGCACCCCCTCACTACCACACCAGAGTGTCAGACTAAGTCTTTGTGTTCCAGTCGCTGGTGTGGGATTCGAAGCGAGAACCACATCACACAAAGGGTGCCATCGAAGCGACCGGTTAAGTCTGAACAAACCCACTGACTTGAGTGAGTCTTTGCTCTGCATTGAGCAGAGAGTCAGTAGGGTTTCAAACTTCCACCTTTTATCCTGCAAGGAGTGGTGCTTCTTTGGAATGTCTCTTTCACGCTATTTCAGGTGATGAACTGTCATGTTTCAGAGACAATTAATTTAAAGCAGATGAGAAGGCAGAGTGGTGTGTATATATGAGCTGAGGTTTTCTCTGAACATTTAGATGAAGGGGTGCTTGTCATTTGCAATATACAGATTGGTATTTACATTCCACTCTATCATGTTGAAATGTCTCAAAGCATTTAATAAAGTTAAAGATCTTTGAAGTGTAATGACTCTCATGTAGGGTAAGAACAGTATTGTACCAACACAAATGATATGGCTAATCTGTGGTCTTTCTTTTGTGCGATTGGTTAATTGATGGAATTTTGGCCCAGGGAGCACCTAACTATTTATTGTCACTTGGGGAAGTTGTTAACACCCGTCTTCTCAGGTAGTCGTGGATCTGGTTCACACTTCATTTGGAAGGCAGTGAGGGATGATTCAAAATGAAAAGGTGCCAGAGAGAATGAGAAAAGGTTTTGGGGAATGGTTCTGGCAGTGAAGGACTTTGGGTGAAAGGTTAGACTGGAGACAAGAGATTACATGGGGGTGACTTTTCCTGTGCCAAAGTCAGATCAGAGGAAATTTGATACAAGATCATGCCTGGTTTCAATTGGATGAATGGAGGGGTAGTGTTTCCATTTGAGGATGGTTCAAGGACCAGGATCACCTTAAAAATTTAAGATCATAGGTCATAGCAGCAGAAATAGGCTATTCAACCCATTGAGTCTGCCCTGCCATTTAATCATGAGATTATCCATTTCCTCAATTAACTCCATTGCTTTGCCTTCTCCCCATGACCTTTGATGCCCTGGCTGATTAGGAACCCATCAATCTCTGTCTTAAATACTCCCAATGGCTTGGCCTCCACAACCACGTGTGGAAACAAATCCCACAGATTTACCACCCTTTGGCTGAAGAAATGTTGCACATTTCTGTTCAAAGCAGATGTCCTTCAATCCTGAATTTGTGCCCTCTTGTCCTAAATTCCCCAACCATGGGGAACAACCTTTCTACATCTACTCTGTCCATGCTTTTGAACATTCAAAATGTTTCAATGAGATCTCCTCTCATTCTCCAAAATTCCAAAGAATACAGACTGAGAGCCAAAGGTTTTAGGTAAAAGACCCAAGGGCGATGTGAGGAAAGTTTGGAATCCACCATCTTTTGTGGTGGTAGAAATAGAGTTAATCAGAGCTTACAATGAGACCTGAAATAGAATAATTTACAGGACACCGAGGAAGGAGCATGGAACGTGGGATTTCTCTGGTTAGAACCTCAGTTAATTGAATGGTTTCTCATGCGCTGTAACAATTCTGCAACTTTGATGCAATGAAAACATCTTGTGTTTGGATTCTAGGTTCATTCTACCCCAGATATTCAACATTTCTGTCAACCATGGATGCTACCAGTGCTAGAGAAACACAGGAACCAAGAAGGATAGAACCTTGAATTGACAATGAGACGCTAGAGGGACTCATCCGGTCAGGCAGCATCCACAGGAGAACTGATCAGGATACCCTTTATCAACTACAGTTCAGCATTCAGCACCATCATTCCCTCAAAACTGATCAGCAAACTCCAAGGCCTGGGCCTCAATACCTCACTGTGTAATTGGATCCTGGATTTCCTCACCTCCAGACCCCAATCAGTGAGGATGGGTAAGATCATCTCTTCCACAATCTCCATCAGTACCGGAGCACCACAGGGAACTTACTCTACTTGCTTTAAACCAATGACTGTGTGGCTCGCTATGACAACAACACCATCTACAAAAGTAAATTTAATTTTAATTTTTTTTTCAAAATTAAATTAAATTTTAAATTAAATTGAACTTAAATTCAGACATGCAGCACGGTTTCAGGCTATTTCGGCCCACGAGTCGGTTCTGCCCAATTTGCAGCCAATTAACCTACCATCTCCAGTATGTTTTGAAATTTGGGAGGCAACCGGAGCCCCTAAGAAAACACATGCAGACACCCGGAGAATGTACAAACTCCTTACAGACAGCACAGGATTCGAACCTGGGTCCATAACACCAGCGCTGTAAAAGCATTGCGTTAACTGCTATGCCAACCATGCTGATGTCACCACGTCAGTGGGATGTGTAAAAGGGGCAATGAATTAGCCTAAAGGAGAGAGTGAAAATTTGACTGAATGGTGTATTAACAACAACCTCCCACTCAATGTAACCAAAACTAAAGACGTGATTATAGATTTTAGGAAGGGAATCCAGTGATCATTGGGGGATGGAGAAGGTGAACAAATTTAAAGTCCTGGAGTCACTATCTCGGAGGACCTTTCCTGTACCCAACCTATTAATGTTATGAAGAATGCACGTCAGCTTCCTCAGGAGTTTGCGGAGGTTCGGCATGACGTCAGAATCCTTGGCAATGTGTAGTGGAAAGTGTGTTGACTGGCTGCAGTATGGCCTGTTATGGGGGAACCAATACCTCTGGGCAGAAAATCCCACTACAAAAGGTAGTGGACACACCCCAGTACATCACAAGCAAAACTCTCCCCACCCAAAATCTACACTGAATGCTGCCGTCAAGCAACAAACTCAGATACTCATTTAAGGATTCTTAGTTTGTACATTATTTATTATTGAATATTTTTTTCTCTATTGCACAGTCAGTTTGTTTACACTTCTTTCTCTGTTTATATTTCTTTTGTATACCTATCTTTTCCTGAGAACAGTTTTTTGCACTCCCAATAAGTAGAAATTCTGCCTTCCATGCAGGAAAGAGAATCTCAGCGGTGTATGTACTCTGACAATAAATCAGAACTTTGACTAGTCAATATTTTGAGTTGGAATTCTTTATTGACTAATTCTTTCAATGCTGCATAGATTTCTGTGCATACAAAAAAGAAGCAGGACCTCTGGTCCACAGTGATGACCCACCCTCACCTCAATTTACCCTCTCACATTCCCCTCAACTCTCCCCAGATTCTACCGCTCACTGATGTACTAGCACCAATGTAACTCACCAACCCTCATGCCTTTAGAATGCAGGAGCATGTCAGAGGCATCTGCACGGACTGCAGCAGGCGTCAGTATTGAACTCGGGTCTCTGGGGCAGTGAAGCGTCAACTCCAGTAGCTGCAGCACTGAGCCATTCCAACTTTGCTTGGCCAGTCTGCCCAACGATCATGAGAAGAGTTAAAAATACATGTGCACGCCTATAAACATTTATTAATGTCCTGGCCAAAAGCAGTCAGATTTACATGCTTGCCCATACCTCTGGGTTCAGGCCTCGAGGGCCCATGAGCACAGAAGGCTGGAGAACATCGCATACATTAGCGAGGACCATTGAACCACAAGAAGGTAGTCATAAAGGAACCCCATCACCCTGATCACAACCTCATCACTCTGCTTCCTTTGGCCAGAAGGTACAGAAGCCTGAAGACCAACCTTCGAGCTTCAAGAACAGTTTCTTTCCAACAGATATTAGGATCTTGAACTACCCATTATACCAATCATAAACTACAAAAAGACCTGTCTGCCATATCAATTTTTTTTCACTTATCTATCTACCTCCCTATTTATCCATGTATCCATCTAGCCACCTATCTATTTATTTATTTATTAATCTGGTTATTTATTTACTTATTTAAATGTTTATTTATTTATCTGTCCATTTATCTATTTAATTGATAATCCATGTATCTTTTTTATTGATTTACTTTGTCCTTTGTATTTATTCTTTCTTTCAACATGGTTAGCATACCAGTTAGTGCAACACCATTACAGCACCAGGGTTCGAAACCCGCAATGTCTGTCAGTGGTTTGTACGTTCTCCCACGTCGGCTTGGGTTTTCCCCTTGGGCTCCGATTTCCTCCCACCGTTTGAAATGTACTGGGGTTTTTTTTTAAGTTATCTGGATGTAAATTGGGCGGCATGGACTTGTGGGTCAAAATGGCCTGTTACCATACTCTATGTATGTCTAAATGTCAATGTGGTACTTTAATGTATATTATTGCAGTTGCTTCATTAAACAAATGACCTATTTGGTTGCAACAAGTGAGAATTTCAGTGCATATTTTTATGAACTAACAACCCTTTCAATTATTTTTGGGATGAGAGGGACTTTATTAGCACGAACACAGGAAGAGCAAATAGTAATTCACCAGACAGTAGTAATTTCAAAATAATAGTTTTTAATTAAACGATCATTAACAGAACATTTACTTACTTAACTCTAAATTTAACCCCACTATGTGCAAATGTAAATGTAAATGTGTGTAATAAAATCCCACTCTGAAAAGTCAATCTTTAAAAATTCAACATAATTTTAGTTTTGCATGAAGGTCTTAAATTCTCAGTCCAGAAAAAATTATAAAGTGCTTTTAAACATCACGTCTTCAAGCTTCTTTACTGGCAATATGGCTTTTCTTCCATGATGAATGGAAGACACACTCAGACAAGGGTTAAACAAATGTAGTTATCTGCTTCCATGATGAAGTCACAAATCAGACAAGGTTTAAATGACGTGGTCACACAAAAATCATTCCTCTTTTCCAAAGAGACAGTTAAATGGTCTTCCTTATTTCAAAAGCCACTAATTCTGTGTTCCCCTTTTCCCAGGAGTAACACACCACAACAGCACCAATTCTAGTTTGTGCAACTCAACCCTGTCTTTCACAAGGTTTCAATACCTGTGTGACAGGGGCTTTGACTTCTATACTCTCTAAACTGAACTCTTCCAAATCTCAAAACAAAATGTCTGAATTCAGTAACATGCTTCTCCAAATCATGTGACTACTACATCATGAATGAGATGAACCCTAATTCTTGGAAACCACTTGACCATCAGTTTTATTTCTACCAAAATTCTGTTCCTTTTACAAAACCATTCCATGTCCATTACAACCTTTGACCTCATCTCTGTTCAAGAGGCTTAAGTAGCTTAAGTGGATTAAAATCAAATGGGTTCCTTCAGCAGTTCTTGAATAATTAAAATCCACTTGAAATCTGTTAGCTCTGTCTGTCCAAGATATGTTGGCTCTGAGAATGAAAACTCTTCTTAGAACACAATGGTTCTCTATAAATGTGCTGTGACATGTATGCGACCCTGTACCCACAGCTAACTTACTAAGAATAGAGATACAATATTTTTCTATAATTTTCTTTACTAAGACATTTTTATAAAATAAATAGTTTAACATTAAATTAAAGGTTAACACAAACCCATTACAGTATGTATATTGTATGTATATGACATGCATTATTTAGTTAAAAATTGACTTCAGACAGTGACACAGGACATCAACTCATGACTTTCTCTACAGTGTATGAGATTCTGAAGACTTAACAGCTTTTTCAATATCATCAGGGGATTTGATGGAATGGATTGAAGGAAATAATTTTCAGTTTTAAGAGGGTCGATAACCAAAGGGCAGAATTTAAAGTAATTGACAGAAAAGCAATGGGTAAAATGAAGAGCAATTATTTTTACTCAGTGAGGTGCGATGATAAGAATGGAGATGGAAGGACATTTATCATTCTGTCTAAAAGAAAACTGGATCTTCATTTCAAAGGGAAATAACATCTGCAAATGTTATACAGAAAACACAGATATGTGGGGATAACGTGAATTTAGGTTAACTTCCTTTGTACTTGAAATACGTATATAGTAGATCATATATCTGTCACATTTGTTCTTCAGACCAGCACTGCCTAGCTTGCCAGACACTTCCTATGACTGTCACTTTTACATCCATTCCTTTTGTTCTCCCTTTCCAACTGCCCCCAATAACCTATCATACAGGCAGCATGCTCAATAACTTATCCCTGTAGCAATCCTGACCTCACCCTATCATACATTTTCCCATCCACCACCTTTGTCAATGCCTATCCTCTCTGTGAGAAACTTAGAACCATAGAACATTACAGGACAGAAAACAGGTCCTTCTAGTCTGTGCCAAACTATTAATCTGCATGGTCCCATCGACCTGCACCCAGATCATAGTCGTCCATACCCTTCCCATCTATGTACCTGCCCAATTTTTTTAACTGTTACAAATGAGCATGTAGCAATCAATTCAACTCATTCCTCACTTCCATTAATCTCTGTTGGGGGGTGGGGGCAGAGGGGGGTGGAGAGGAAACTCCAAAATTCTGATAACGGTTCTTTGAACTGAATTGTCAACACTGTTTCTCTTTTTCAATGATGCTATCTGGATGTTTTTAATATTTTCTTCTGCAGTTATTTTTCTTTCATTTTAATTGACTGGAAAAAGGACCAAATTGGATAATTGGAGAAGGAGGACAATGTCCTCCACTGAGTTATATCATTCCACGATTCACAAACAATTGTGTGTTCACAATTAGCAGACAGGAAACAGAGATTTTGTTCTCAGATGGTTTTAGTTATAATGTTTTCCAGAACATAGTATTTCATAGAACATGCCTATGGTATTAGTTTATGACTGTGTACGCAGATTTCTCAAAACTGCCTGGCTTTATCCTCTCACAGTGGTGTTGTTATACAATGAGGTATATTGATCCGGAAAGTGGGACTCAAAGGACTACATTTACAATTATATCTTAGCAGGCATGTTGCAACACCAGAAAAATATTATGAAATGCTCGACTAAGAATCATTTACAGAAAAGTGCTGGAGAAACAGAGGATCTAAATGATTCTTAGTTAAACAGGAAAGTCTGCAGAAAGAGCAGTGTTTGTCATGCAATACACAAAATGTGCTAGGGCAACTCAGCAGGTCAAGCCGCATCTATGGGAAGTAAAGGGTAACCAGCGTTTAGGGTCTGAGTTCTACTTCAAGGAGATGTACCCTTCATACCTTGAAGAAGGACCCAGGCCTAAAATGCTCCCATTGATGCTGTGTGACCTGCTGAGTTTCCCTGGCACTTTTGGGTGTATTGCATGACAAACACTGCTCTTTCTGCAGACTTTCCTGTTTAACTAAGAATCATTTAGATCCTCTGTGAGCTCTTCTTTATCTACATTTTCTAACCATTAGGGTCTTGACCCTGTCCTGCAATTGGGTTGAAATTGCACTGCGCAGGATTTAAGGTAAATATTAACAATGAACCACGCTTCGAATCTGGTGCTGTACATTTTGTTTGGGCGCCTGCCTATATTTTGTTCCAGCATTGTGCTTTTACTTCTATTAGTATCTGCAGATTTTTGTGTTTTACTCCACCCCTCCCCCGCTCAACAAGTGCCCTGATATCCTTGTTTGCTCCAGCTATGCTGGTTCGTAAAGTACGCTAACAAACAATAATTATAAATTAAGTAACCATGGCGTTTCTGCACCATTTCCTCACCAGCAGTGCTCAGATCTACTCATTAAAGTGACGTTCCTCCCCTCCCTGATGATCTGGGAGTAGGTGGGACCACTGAGCTACATGGAGCATGGTGCCAGATGACTGCAAGTGAGCAGCTGAGAACCTGATTTCCACGTTTCGCATCCAAGATCTTGGAGACAGATTCTTTGGTGCACTTCGTTGGAGTGAAGTAAAATGATATGCCTCAGATCCAAAATTACTGTTCAGTCTTGCCAACCAGCAACCTTTGTTTGGCATTGTATTGCATTATGGAAGAAAAATATGAAAATAATGTGTTTTAAGTTCCTGCTGTGCTGATTTCATGCATTATTTAATCAGTTTACAGTGACATTCTGAATCAGTAATAACATTACAGTAATTGAATATTCAACATTAAACTTAATTATATTGTAGAGGTTATTTCTGAATGTCTTGCTGCAAAGAAGGTTCCGGTGAGGCATTACTGTAGTCATTGCTCAACATTACGACCTGCAGTGATGTTAAAATATTCAACTTAGAAGAAAGGGGAAATCCACTCATCTTCTTGAGCTTCGATTATGAAGTCATTTGATCCAAGTTGAGTTCTCCATTACTGTGGTAATAGCCGACTGCAGGGGTCGACCTGTGTACCTGCAGGAAGAGCACTGGAGGACAACACCTGGCCGGCTGTCAATCAGCCGACCTGAATGGACCAAGCCCCACCTGGTCGGCTGCCAATCATCCGTTGGGATATAAGCCACATCTGGCCCCTTGAAGTCAATCACTTGGAGCTACAGCCAACTGCAGCAGGGACTTTAAGTGGAATAAAACCTATTGATAAGTCTTTAAGTTTTGTGTCTGCTTTTTGGTACGACAGCGCACCACAATTACTTTACTTGCCCGGGCAAGAAAGCAAAATTTGGGATTGATATGGATGCGTGTCCACTGGTCATTCTAAAACTCTGGTTTGACCACACTTGGAGTATTGCATTCAATTCTGGCCACCCCATTATTGGAGGTGCTTTGGAGAGGGTGCAGTGAAGATTGAGCTGAATGTGGCCTGGATTGGAGAACAAGTGAGGTTGACGGAGCTGGGCACTTCTTTTTTTTGAGTAATGAAAGCTAACTTAATAAGTCTACAAGATTATGAGAGGAATTGATAAGAGTGGGCAGCCAGCATCCTTTATTCCCGGGGAAAGACTAGCAGACACCAGAGGAATCTGTATAAGTTGAGGGGAGGAAAGTTTACGGGAGACGTCAGGGGCAAGTTTTTTTTTATACAGAAAGGATAGTGGGTCCCTGGAATGCATTACGAGGGGTGGTGGATGATGGTACAAAAGGAACATTTTAAGGACTCTTAGACGAGCACATGGATGTAAGGAAAATAGAGGGTTATGGGTTCAAGGCAGCGAAGGTAGATTGCTTGTAGATTTATATAGATCGGCACAACATCGAGGGCCAAAGGGATTGAACTGCTCTGTGAATTTCTATGTTTTATCCAGTAACTAGCCATATCATCCAAAATATTGATATGTATTTATTTTAAATTTTATCTTAAGCATGTGATCATTATGCAGTTTGTGTAATTGTTGGGGGTGAATAGAAGCTGAATGGGAGGGAGAAGGGGGAATAAGCCAGATCTGAGGGGCGTGGGTGATGAATGGAAGGTGAAGGGGAGGTGGAAGGAGATGAAGCAGATTGTTGGGGGGGTGATGTATGGAAGCTGAAGGGGAGGTAGAGGGGGATGAAACAGATTGGGGGTGGGGGCTGATGAATGGAAGCTGAAGGGGAGGTGGAGGAGGATGAAAGATTGGGGGTGGGGGCTGATGAATGGAAGCTGAAGGGGAGGTGGAAGGAGATGAAGCAGATCGTGGGGGGGGTGATGAATGGAAGCTGAAGGGGAGGTAGAGGGGGATGAAGCAGATCGGTGCGGGGGTGGGGGTGTTGGTTAAGTATCAGCTGGATGTAAGTATATACCAGCGCTGCCTGAGCTGTTGTAACGGCAGTACTGCCTTGTTGCAGATCCAGGGAGTGCAGGAAGCGGGGAGACAGTGCTCACTTGTGGGGTCCAACTGTCTAGTCAAACTGCCGACGGCTCCGTACAGGCTTTAAAAGGCCCATTGAAGGAGGCGGTGGTGTTTTATTTAAAATCCTGCAACTGTAGGGTCTGGGCCCCAAGATGGCGGCACCTGCACTCAACAGCAGACTCGAGGGGTGGCAAAGCACTAGAAAATGGTGTGACCAACCCCCTATCCACCCCCCCCCCCCCCACTGTTCAGAAGAGGAAGCAGAGGAGATGACCCAAAGGATGATGACAAGGGTGATGATCCAGTGAGGGGGCTCTGCAGCTGAAGGACACACACGGGCGGTGAGCTGTTGCCACCTTGCGGGTGAGGAACCCACACAGGCTGCTGGTGACCTGAGGTGAAAGGAGTCACACCAGTCTGCTGGAGACTGGCTCATGAGAACCAGGTATAGGAACCAAGATTCAAGAGGAAGCTGAGGGCAAGGAGGGACCCCAAAGGGCCCTGGACATTGAAGGCATCCTCATTATGTCAGAGATTTGGATCTGGGCTTGACTTGCCGGTGGTGTGAACTGAACTGGAGTCTTGTGTGGCTTTAGAGGCTGCGGGAACACTAGAGGCAAATCCATGTAACTCAGTGACACTGTGGGGCACTCGTATTTGCTTCTCTTTCTCTGACTGTATGGGGCACCAGGCAATGACAATGCCAATGGAGAATCTTTGTCTACCTTATGGCATTAGGGCAAAGCATTTTAAATCATCGACTCATTCTTGGAATACTTGATCCCTCATCAAACCCCAGGCATGGAATCTCAGTGCTGGACGGGGGTGAGTGGCAATGGGATTAGTGGCGCTGGGGAGGGGGCGCTACCAAAAGTACAAAGAACACATGCATCTTTCTTCTATGCTCAGTTCGTCCTCCCGCTTGCTCTCAATTTATTCAAAACCAAATATAACATGGCAGCCACCAAGGCCCGCTCTCGCTAGAGGTTGGCCACCATCGCCTTAGGTGCTATTTTCCATTGATCGGGGGAGGAGGGGGGGATTGGGGATGGATGAGTAGAAGCCGTATGGAACTACGCGGGGGAGGGGAGTTGCGCAGAATGTCTTCACCCAAAGAGTGACGAACCTGCAAATTCTAACACAAGGCAATTAGAGTAGCACAGTTAGGATCACAGTCAGTGTATCGCTATTAAGCACCAGTGCCCCAGGTTCGAATCTGATGCTGTCTGTAAGGAGTTTATATGCGTCTGTCCTCCAGGTGCTCGGGTTTCCAGCCTTCATCCTTCAAAAATGTGCGGGTGTGGTAGGTTCATTGGAGTGATTGGGTGGCACGGGGGTCATGAGCTGGAAGGGCCTGTATGTCTACATTTAAACTTAAAAATGTTATTCCTTAAATTTACATGGCTCTAATGGCAAAAAGGTGGACAAGGGGAGCAGCAGAAGCAAGTTGATGACCTTGGACAATCAGCCACGATCGCACTAAATGATGCAGTGAACTCCGAGGGCCAAATGCCCTTCTCCTGCTCCTGCTTCTTCTGTCAATGTTTCCTGACTTCTCTCAGGAGATGGCCCCCATCTTTTACAGGAGCACCGTTGTCCTGTCTGACTGCATCATCCTGTGGTATCGTGGCTGCAAAGCATCAGCCAGGAAGCCTATAGACAGGATCATTAGAACAGCCGAGAAGATCACCAAGGACTCCCTATCCTCTGTAGATGACATTTACTGGGAGCACAGTCTAACTTGAGCTCAAGTAAATATAGAAGACTCTCTCTCCATCCAGTGCACAGTACCCTTAACCCACTATCATCAGGAAAAAAAGGCATGAGCATTAAAGTAGGACTGCCAGGGAGGGGAGTAGCTTCTTCTTACAGGAAGCGAGACTGATAGTTTCCTGTAACTGTGATAATAATGCCAAATATTTAGAAATATTTATTTTGATTATTTATGTGATCTTTATGTGCTGTGTATCTTGTGCTTTGGTGCATGCACCAGAGCCTGGAGGGATGCTGTTTCGTCATGTTGCCTATTGTAAGGTAAAACATCATGAGATGGGAATGTGTAAGGAGTTACCCTGTACAGGGCTGTAACAAGATGTGAATGCATCCTTGTACTTAGAAGATAAGAGAGACATTGATGGATTGAGAGGCAGGAAGCTAGCAGGGAAAGGATAGCAACAGTTTTAGTCATTGGACAAGTAATGATATGATGATGTTCTAAGCATGTATCCAAGGGTATAAAAAATCACCATTTTGCTGATAACGGCAGAATGCATTCTCCGACTAACATTGTTGGTTGCAAGTGTTACAATCCGGTAATAAAGAACAAAGAACCCTGATTTCGACTCAGTCTGGTGTTTGTCTCACTCATTCATGAACAAAGCAGACCTAACACTATGTAGAGTCATATCTGCTCATGCCTTGATGAACATCGGTTTGCTTTCTACGGACCAGGGATTTTCAGCCTTTTTCCCTTCACTCACATACAGTGGAACTCCATCACAATGCAATGGTTTGGGTCCAAAAAACATCGGATCGTGACAAAAGGCAGGGTCGTGCTAAATCGGGGTCACGAAAATGGTGCTTTCAAAAAAAAACCAAAGAACGCATGTACAATACCTGTATTTGCAATCATCTTTTCAAAAAAATTTCTTACAATCATCATTTGGTTTCTCAAAAGAAGCGATCGAGTGATCGTTGCCTGAACGCAGCAGGTCATTGGCAACGAGCGAAATCCAAAACGTTTCTGAGCTGGAGGAGTTTTATTTGATCCATATTCTGGGTCTTCAGCCAGTGTAGACCGGCCTCGAGGGACTCATTGGCTTCAGACTCCTTTGGAGGTGGTGGGGGGAGGCTCCTCATTGTCAAACACCAGTTACGGACAATCTTGGAGTCTGTCAGATGCTTCCATGTCGAGAATTCGTCATCGGCAGAGCACCACCGGTGATATAATCCTCTTCGCTAATTTGAAAACGCCTCCACCTCACCCACCTCTTCACCTGTCAAGTCATAGAATCCTGTTCATCATCCTCTTCATCTTCTTTGGTGGATTTACGTGACAAAAAAGTTGGACCCAGACCCTTCTCCCAGCACCTTTCCACAAACACGAGGAGCTGACTGGACCCAGACCCTTCTCCCAGCACTTTTCCACACACACGAGGAGCTGACTGGACCCAGACCCTTCTCCCAGCACTTTTCCACACACACGAGGAGCTGACTGTCCCCAGACCCTTCTCCCAGTACTTTTCCACACACACGAGGAGCTGACTGGACCCAGACCCTTCTCCCAGCACTTTTCCACACACACGAGGAGCTGACTGGACCCAGACCTTCTCCCAGCACCTTTCCACAAACACGAGGAGCTGACTGGACCCAGACCCTTCTCCCAGCACTTTTCCACACACACGAGGAGCTGACTGGACCCAGACCCTTCTCCCAGCACTTTTCCACACACACGAGGAGCTGACTGTCCCCAGACCCTTCTCCCAGCACTTTTCCACACACACGAGGAGCTGACTGGACCCAGACCCTTCTCCCAGCACTTTTCCACACACACGAGGAGCTGACTGGACCCAGACCCTTCTCCCAGCACTTTTCCACACACACGAGGAGCTGACTGGACCCAGACCCTTCTCCCAGCACTTTTCCACACACACGAGGAGCTGACTGGACCCATCCCTTCCCACCTTAGTGGCAAACTACTTTAACATTCATGCATTTCAGCATTGTTGATTCATCTATAATTCTACAAATTAATTCATGCCTGTGACCCTGCTTGAACACAGAGATGATCCCCCTGATCTAGGGGCTGGATCTTAGATGTAGTGTTCTTTGGGAGGTAAGAAACTTGGATCTTTCCATCGCGGCTTAATAAGTTGGCCGCTGGTGGGTGGGTGGGACTATTGAAAAAGGGGGAAAAAAAGGGGCCCACTGGCTATTCAGGTTCATCTATATCGGGTCACGTTAAATCAGAGTTCTCTTGTACCACCTTAAATAATCCCTATGCCACAGGTGCTCTGTGATTGGTAAGGGATTGCTTATGGTGGTATGTGAGTGGAAAGAAAAAGTATGAAACCCACTGTTTTAATCGTCCCTCATTGACTTATTCTGTGCAGGGTTTCATAACTCCAAAGGAAATGGGACAATGACAATTTTTCGCAAGCCAAATATTTCAGTAACATTTGGGTCTAGGAAAGTGGCTCTCAATCTTCCCTTCTGTTGTGAGTGAAGAAACAGGTTTGGTAAGGACTCTGGACTCAGGATTTTATTTACAGAAGGCAAGTGTGGGAATTGGTAATGGATGCAGCACAAAGAGACACACACACACACACACACACACACACACACACACACACACACACACACACACACACACACACACACACACACACACACACACACACACACACACACACTTTACAGCACCCATGGGTAATAGCGGACAATTGATAATGAATGTGGAGAATGTGTGGGAACAAAATACACACACACATGTACAATGAATATAAAATGATCAAGAAAAAATCACTACAATGGCCTGCCACCCCTTGACCAAGTGCAGGCACTACTCCTTGCCTTTGAGCCCTACCCCTCACTCACAACAATTGGCACTGAGGCATATATACAATGCACCAAAACAGCATGTCTCTTTACTACCGCGCCCACACAATAGATAATAATCACATGGATAAATAATAATTAACAATAAATACATAGGAATATTTTAGGATGATTTATTCAGTTACAGGATAGAACATAGGCCCTTTGGCCACTTGTGATGAACCACTAAACAATCTAATCCTTCCCCGCCTCACACCCTTGCATCAGCATGCCTGTCCAATAGTCTTTAAAATGTTCTTATTGTACCAGGTTCCACCACCACTCCTGGCAAAACATTCCAGGCATCCATTGCTTGGCATTAAAAAAAAATATACACCCGATGTCTCCCCTAAACTTTCCACCCCTCACCTTATACAGATACTGTTCATGTGGGTGGAAGCTATTTCCTAGCCTGGCAGACGGATGTTGATAGCAAGCCGACTGCCAAGTAGTAGAAATCACTCCACTTTCTTCTCAAGGCAACTCAGAGGACAGCAAAGCCAATGCTCTGAGAATTAATTGTTCTGAAGTTAAAAGCTCTCTGGTTTGCCAGTTTGGGTGGCTGGAGAAGGGTATAATGGAGTTATATTGGACAGAAGCTTGCAAATATCTATACACTTCTGAGAGTATCTCTCAATGGAAATGGAATTTGGAGAGATCAAATGGTTCATGGGAGTTGCATGTGAAGGGTAAAATGGTTAGTGGTCACAGGCATACCTTGTTAAATGGGCTCCTCAGAATAGTTCACTTCACTAATCTAAAAGAAAGTTTTGTACATTTCTCCCTCTCTGCTCAGAGCCCTATTAGATTATAGACTTCCAAATTAGTTGCTAAAGAAATAGAATTATTTATCTCTTGTCTGGTTTTGGGTTTAATCCATACTGAAGTTAACATCCACTGAGATTACCAAGAGAGAATAAATGCATCCATTTTCTTACTTTTCCCAGTGCCACTGCTCTTGCTTGCAAGCCTGCCCACGCAGACCATTGTTACTTCGAACAAGTTCAGATGTTCAGTGCAGTCTGAACATTTTTGGATCCAGAGCTCCCCCAACTTTCAAGGTCTGTGGTGATACAACCACTACCTTGGGTGCACTCCTACCGGCCTACGGCAGGGGGCAACCACTATACAGGCAGGTAGGCAACCTGGGAGGCTGGCCCCACCCGCCAGCTGTCAATCACTGATTCAGGAACAGCTTCTCCCCCTCCCTCCACCATCAGACTCCTCAACAACAAACTCAACCAAGGACTCAATTTAAGACTCTTTGGCATTTTATTGATGTTCGTTCTCTCTGTATTTGTTTGGATGTGTGCATAGCTTCTTCAGTACTACCAGTAAGTGCTAATTTTGCCTGGCCTGCAGGAAAAGGAATTTCAGCATTGAATGCAATGTCATATTTGTACTTTGACAATAAATCTGAACATTGAACTTTGAAGAGGTCACTGTGACAGCAGTATGTACTCTGTACAAAAAGTACAGTAGTCACTTCCCTCGCACCCCTGACACTCAGGGAAAGGACAATACACACATGGGAAACATCACCCCCTGCTGAATCCCTCCTGGGTCATATACAATCTGGTCTGTTGCTGGAGGCACGGGTGAATGAAAGCTCACAGTCCTTTCCCCAGGGGAGACAATTCTAGAACTAGAGGGCAGAGTTTGAAGCTGAGAGTTTGTCACCTGCAGGCCTAGAGCGAATGGGAAAGCTAGGGGGTGTGGCTGGAGAGGATTCTGGGAAAAAGGTGGTTGGTGCTGAAAAAAATAAAATGTCAACACAGTTTTTGCGCTGAAGTGAGGGTGTCCTTTTAATTGTTTACATTGTAATGTGTTGTGAAGAATGCAGTGAAGAGACTGAGACATCAGGCTGTGAGCTCCGCTATCAGAACTGCTTCCATTTGAATCTCGCACTCAAGGCTTTAAGCCCCATCTCAGTCCCATCCCCAATGCCCGATCGCTTGCGTCCTGATGGTGCAAGTGCATTTTCACCCTTCCGTCCTGCAACGCCATCCTTGCCGCGGCTGCCCCGCTGACCACCCATGACAAGCAGGGCCGGTTTGCTGCCTCAAGAATGTGCGTCGTCACAAAGTAACATTTTTTTCTGGTAGTCACAACAAGGGCAGAGATCCAAGAGAGACCTGAGGGGAAATGTTTACACCCATAGGGTGGTCTGTTTCTGGAACAAGCTGCCAGAGGAATCCAAATTTCAGATTTAGACATACAGTAGGGTAACAGGCCCTTTCGGCCCATGGGCCTGTGCCACCTGATTACACCTAACTAACCTACAACCCCCATAAGTTTTTTGGAGGATGGGAGGAAACAGGACCACCCGGAGGAAACGCATGCAGACACGGGGAGAACGTACAAACTCCTTACAAACAGCACTGGATTCTAACCCCAGTCACTGGCGCTGGATCAACGTTGCGCTAACCGCCTCGCTAACTGTGCCGCCCTTCCACTTCTGCATTCTCCACAGGAAGAAGCGGGTACAAGTCAAGTTTATTGTCATCTGATTGTACAAGTACAACCTGATGCAACAGCGTTCTCCAGCCCTTGGTGCAAAAACATGCAGACACACAACCAGATATAACACACATCCAAACAAGCAATATATATACAGGGAAAGTACTGCATCTCTACCAATAAATAAATATACATTGTTCCATGAATATGAAACTCTTGGATGGTTAGTGTGAGTGGATCCTTTGGTCGTAAAATTCTTGAATTCAAAAGACATTTTGACAGATGGTTGATAGGATAGGGCCAAATACAGGCTAATAGGATGAGCCCAGAATGCAAACTTGGAAGAGTTGAGCCGAAGAACCTTTTTGCTGTGACAGGACTCTGTGACTAATCCTGCCTGGGAAGAATATTGCCACTCCTTCATTGTCTAAATCCTGGAACTCTCTGCTCAGAATCACAGAAAGGACTGCAGTAACTCAATAAGTTACCGACATTCTCAAGGGAAATTAGGGATAGGCATTAAATTCTGGAATCTAGTGATGACACATCTCAAAAAAATTAATGAATAAATGAAGCAACAGGGGAAATATCAGGTGACAATAAAAGAGACACAAGAGACTCCAGATGCAGGAACAACAAAAACTATGGTCTCTAAGTGAAGTGCAAGGGTGATTATTTGATTTCGATATGAAACCTGTCAGGATAAAATCTACAAATGTCATTCGAGCAGTTTGTTTTCTAGAGGTTATTATTTTTTCAATTGTGGCCGTGCTCACATTCATGGTCAGCGTGAAGGGGATGCTAGGGGATTACGGATGGGTTGGAGGATCTGGTCTTTGCACCACTGATTTCTTCATGGAAAGCTGGAGCAGGAAAAACAATCTCCACCCTCACTCTTCTATGTGTTGATGGCTTGGGCTGTGAGACTGAGGTAAAACCATTATAAATTTTGGTATAGGTACAATTTTGTTTGAATAATGCACCCCTTCATTGAACAGATAGACATAGTTGAAGCTTTTTGTAAAGAAATTCATATTAAATCTCATAAAATCATAGAATTAATCAGCACATGAATTGATCCATCTCGACCATGAAGCAGCTGTCGATATTATTCCCATTCACCTTGACTGGTGAATGGAAATAGCTGTTCTCACTGGAACTCAACTCCCCTCTCTTCTATAATTGGATTCTGGATTCCCAATGGAAAGGCCATTGACTGATCTGTTCCGTAGCAGAACGTCGAACACCATTATGCTGAGCACTGGCGCACCTCAGGGCAGTGTGCTCAGCCTGCTAACGTTCATGCTCCTGATCCACAAACGCAACGCCAGATCCATCTCCAACAGGCCCTTCGTGACACGACAGTAGTTGGCTCCCTCAGTCACAACAGTGCGTCCAAACTGCAGAGAAGAGTTAGAAATTCCTGCGATATGGTGCAAAAGTAGCCATCGCCATCTCAATGTAGACAAGACAAAGGAGATGATTGCGGACTTCAAGAGGCTCAGGGATGACCACCCTCCACTACATATTAATAGCTTGGTAGTGGAGAGTGGAGAGTGCACCAAGTTCCTTGCAGTCTATTTAAGAAATGACCTATTGTGAACATCTCCTCACTTGTCACGAAGGCGCACTTCCTGAGAAGACTGAAATGGGCACCCATTATGACAACCTTCTATAGGAGCTCTATTGAGAGCATCCTGGCTGGCTGCATCACAGTGTGGTACGATTGCTGCAGAGAATTGGATCGGAGGTCAATCCAGTTGTAGAGAGGATCACTGGGGTCTTCTTTCCCCCCTCCTGACATGATCTACTGGGATCATTGATTGAAGAGGGTTCAAAAAAAGATTGATGACCTCTTCCACCCAACATGTAGCATCTTTCAGCTACTTCCATAGGGAAAGGAATCAGATCCAGAACCAGTAGGCTGAGAAACAGCTTCTTCCCAGGGGCAGTGAGACTGCTGAATGACTGAAATAACTTCTCACATTAACTCTCCAAGTCATGACTATTTATTAAACAATATTTATATATATATTTAGCTTGGTAGTGGAGAGAGTAGAGTGCACCAAGTTAGTGCACCAAGCCTGTACTGTCCTATAATGTTCTATGCTCTCTCCCTATTAAATATGCACCCACAGCCATTTGGGTTGGCTTGCTGTATAGCACACAAAACAAACTTTTATGCTTCCTTGGCGAACTTATGGACATTAAGAAAATTATTTAACATATCTACTTTGGAGGTTACTGCACTGCCTTTCAAAGGATTGGGAACCCCTTCTGGGATGGGAAGTGAGGGTTACTGCCCTCATAAGCTTTTACCCCATTCCTTGAGAGTTTGAGGAACAGGGAATGCTTCCTGAGAGGGAGCCTTTGGTCTTGCTCCCAACCCATCTTGTAGCTTTCTCTCCCCCTCATTGCAACCTCTCTGACTTATTCCCCACGATACATTGACTGCTGCCCCAGGACACCATTTTGCATCTAGCTTCGTGCCTGCCACAAAACATCCCAAGGGACTTTCCTCATGATATGGGAATGTGTCTGAGAGTTCCTGACATTTTTTTCCACCCACCAACCAGCCAGAGAGTTAACTTGACCAGCCAGCAGACAGCAGTGCTGAGGATGTTCTGGGCAGATGGACAATTTAAATTTAAATTTAATTTAATTTAGACTGTAATCGGCTCTTTCGACCCACAAGCCCAATGCTGCCCAATTACATACAGTTGACCTGATACATTTTGAATAGTGGGTGGAAACTGGACCACCCAAAGAAAACCCTTGCAGCTAAGGGGAGAACAGACAAAGTCCTTACAGACAGCAGCAGATTCGAACCCTGGTCACTGGTGCTAACCGCTACACTAACTGTACTGTCCCATACTCCTGGCCTTGACAATTTTTTTCCATCCATTTCCATCCTTCCTCCTCACACTCCTTCTAAATATCAAGGCCACAGTTCTTCAATAATATGTTTATCAGCTGCTAAATCTCTACAGCTGCTACATTGCATCATTTTCATAAGTAATCGACAAATCT
Organism: Narcine bancroftii; assembly: GCF_036971445.1. Classification (NCBI taxonomy): domain Eukaryota; kingdom Metazoa; phylum Chordata; class Chondrichthyes; order Torpediniformes; family Narcinidae; genus Narcine; species Narcine bancroftii. The sequence goes on from NC_091469.1 coordinate 147,109,857, forward strand.
TATTACCTCATCTGAGAGCAACATAGCCTTTGTATTTCCTCATTTGTCATGCATTTTATCCTTGCTGAATACCAAACAGAAGGCCTTCTATGGCAGCTACTGTATATTAGAGAACTTTGTTCACATATCTGAGTTTATCTGACAATAATTTGATACCTTATTGAATAGTTAAATTAAAATGGTTTTGTGTAACTCCGTATCTTCTGCAAACACCAACAAAAGGAGTGGCCTACAAGCTTTGAGCAAATCTTGTATGACAAGCAAATTAATGTCAACCAGCAGTTCAGTAAGTCGGTAAATTTTTTCAAAGTAGCATTTTCCACAGATGAATAGACAGTAAAGTCAAATGTACCCTCAAACATTCAAATATTGAATTTTCAAAGAGATTCACCAAGTTTTTACAATGTCTTTCATTCACTGGATGATTATGCACCAAATTTCGAGTGGAAAGTGATGAGAGAGCCTGTGGGAGATGCAAGACATGTTTATTAATTGGCATGATGTTGTAAATCTTGCAAATCAATTTTAATGATGTGCCCATACACTACAACCATATACCATATAGTAGCTGAGACCACATAGAACACAATTAGACCATTTTATCCACCTGCTATGTTGATGCCACAAATTATATTGCATCCTGCAAGTTGCCACATCCACTTTATTTCCTGAATATATTTTCAAAAACAAATGAGGAGTAAAAAAAAAAGCGTTTCAGAATCAGACACATACAAGTAAGTGCATGGTTGGTTTTCTGCATCGACACATTTTGGTTTGCAGTTCTAATGACTTATGGAGACGTAACACTGATGCTGTAGAGTGCCATCCAGGTAGATGGATTAAAGCTACATAGCCCAAGGTTGAGAACAATGACTGCAATACAGGTCCTCCCCGACTTACGACTTACTCAATTTACGTCCTTCCACTCAAACGACTAGATTTTAAAAAAATATATAAAATGTATGCGGCTAATGTAGAATTTGACAAACTATAACAGGGATAAAGGGCACAAAAGAGGCAAAATGTGCGTACTTACTTTGTTAGTCAAGCGTCCCAATATCCATTGGTTGGGCGCACCCATCTTAATTCCTGTGCACCTGCACGAGTCTTCTGTTGGCACATATGTGGTGGGTTCACATATTGGAGCTCGGTTGGCGCATGTGCAGTGGGTTTGCGTATTGGCATTTGGTTAGTGCATGTGCGAGAGTTAAGTGCCCTGGAGATATTGAATTCATGCGCTTAACTCTTGTGCATGTGCCAACCAAACTCCAATACACAAACCCACCGAGCATGCGCAAACCAAACCCCAATACACAAAACCACCAAGTATGCACCAACAGAACTCCAATACACAAATCACCAAGCATGTACCAACCAAACTCCAATACACAAACCAACCAAGCATGTGCCAACCAAACTCCAATACACAAACCAACCAAGCATGTGCCAACCGAACCCCAATACATAAACCCATCGTGCATGCACCAACCAAATTCCAATACACAAACCCACTGAGCATGTGCCAACCAAACTCCAATACACAAACCCACCGAGCATGCGGAAACCAAACCCCAATACACAAAACCACCAAGTATGCACCAACCAAATTCCAATACACAAATCACCGAGCACGTACCAACCAAACTCCAATACACAAACCCACCGAGCATGTGCAAACCAAACCCCAATACACAAAACCACCAAGTATGCACCAACAGAACTCCAATACACAAATCACCGAGCATGTAGCAACCAAACTCCAATACACAAACCCACTGAGCATGTACCAACCAAACTCCAATACACAAACCCACCGAGCATGCACCAACCAAACTCCAATACACAAACCCACCGAGCATGTACCAACCAAACTCCAATACACAAACCCATCGTGCATGCACCAACTAAACTCCAATACACAAACCCACTGAGCATGTGCCAATTGAAGACTCCCACAAGCACACAGGAATCAAGTTAGCCACGGCTTATGAACCCCAGAACACCAACTAACAAGGTACGTTCTCATATTTTGGCTCTTATATGCCCTGTATCCCTGTATCCCTGTCAAGTAAAACAAAAATCTACAATGAAGAAAAGATTTGATTGAAAAGTTTGCATCAAGACTTTGGTACGTAATGCACAAAATTCTGACATATCCATTCCGAGGTACGTCCAATCCTTTGGTCCAAATTACGGTCGTAAGTCGGGGAATACCTGTATACAGAAGGGGTGCAAGATAGAAGAATTTTGGAAGGATATGATAGAAATATATAAGATTATGCAAAGTTCTGTTTTTACAAGAGAGGATACAAATAACCTCCCAAGGATGTTGGGAAACATAGAGACTAACGCAAGGGAGGAACTGAAAGAAATCAGTATCTCTAAGGACATGGTCTTGGGGAAATTGATGGGATTGAAGGCAGATAAATCCCACGGGCCTGATAATCTACATCCTAGTGTACTTAAGAAAGTGGCCATTCAGATAGCAGATGCTTTAAGAATTATTTTCCAGAACTCGATAGACTCAGGATCAATACCCATGGATTGGAGGGTAGATAATGTTACCCCACTATTTAAAAAGGTGGGTAGAGAAAAAGCGGGGAATTATAGGCCAGTGAGCCTTACATCAGTAGTGGGCAAAATGACGGAATCCATTATTAAAGATGTAATAGCGGAGCATATGACTAGCAGAGAAGGGATCGGACGGAGTCAACATGGATTTACAAAAGGTAAATCATGCTTGACAAATCTATTGGAATTCTTTGAGATGGTGACAGGTAAAATAGATGGGGGAGAGCCAGTGGATGTGATGTACCTGGACTTCCAAAAGGCCTTCGATAAGGTCCTGCATAAACGACTGGCTTCCAAAATCAGCCTTTGCCCCCAAGCCTTCATGGGATTGGGGGCAAAGTATTGATGTGGATTGAGAACTGGCTGGCAGGTAGAAGACAGAGAGTTGGGATAAATGGCTCATTTTCTGAGTGGCAGGCGGTGACCAGTAGGGTGCCACAGGGATCTGTACTGGGACCCCAGCTGTTCACAATTTACATTAATGATCTGGATGAGGGGATTGGATGTAATATCTCCAAATTTGCAGATGACACTAAGCTAGGAGGGGTTGTGTGCACGGAAGAGGGGGTCAGGAAGCTCCAGTGTGATTTGTATAAATTGAGGGACTGGGCAGATACATGGCAAATGCACTACAATGTAATACAAACTGGAGGGCAGGTTACTATTTGAATGGCAATAGATTAAGAGATGGGGAAGTGCAGAGAGACCTAGGGGTACTTGTACACCAGTCTCTGAAGGCGAGCATGCAGGTACAGCAGGTGGATAAAAAGGCAAATGGTATGTTGGCCTTCATATCAAGAGGGTTTGAGTATAGGAACAAGGATACCTTACTGCAGCTGTACAGGGCCTTGGTGAGACCCCACCTGGAGTATTGTGTGCAATTTTGGTCACCTTATCTAAGGAAGGATGTTCTTGCAATGGAGGGAGTGCAGAGGCGATTCACCAGGCTGAGACCTGGAATGGCAGGAATGACTTATGAGGAAAGATTGCGCAAATTGGGATTGTACTCGCTGGAGTTTAGAAGATTGAGAGGGGATCTCATAGAGACATAAAATTCTGGCAGTACTGGACAGAATGGATGCGGAAGGGATGTTTCCAAGGATGGAAAAATCCAGAACCCGGGGCCATGGTTTGAGGATAATAGGCAAACCATTTAGGACCGAGATGAGGAGGAATTTCTTGACCCAGAGGGTGGTGAATCTGTGGAATTCATTGCCACAGAGGGCAGTAGAGGCAGGTTCATTAAATCTATTTAAGAGGGAATTAGATCTATTTCTTCAGTATAAGGGTATTGACGGTAACGGAGAGAAGGCGGGGACGGGGTACTGAACTTTAAGATCAGCCATGATCTCGTTGAATGGCGGAGCAGGCTCAAAGGGTCGAATGACCTACTCCTGCTCCTATCTTCTATGTTTCTATGTTTCTATAAATAAATGGGGTTGATGGACAAAGTCTTTCCTTCATGTAAAACACATACATCAGGTGGAACTCAACTGGTCTAGCAGCATCTGTGACAGGAATTACATTAGACAGGGAAGAAATGGGAATTAAGAATCTTTGGGAAGAAGAGAGAGGAGGCTCTGGACAGCACGATGTTAACAGAATGCTATTACAATGCCCGCGGCCAAGGTTCGAATCTGCCGCTGTCTGTAAGAATTTGTACATTCTCCCCAGGTCCATGTGGGTTTTCTCCAGGTGGTCTGGTTTCCTCCCACATTCTAAGATGTACGGGGTTAGAAAGTTCATCAGCCACATAGGTGAACTTGGGCAGTGCAGGTTCCTGGGGCAGAAGAGCCTGTTACCTTGCGGTATATCTAAAATTAAAAAGTATAAATTCATTACTGTAAATTTGAAAATTCAATGATCATACCCTTGGCTGTTGACTGCCCAGTCAGAATATGAGGTGCTGTATAGTTAGCCTCACACCAGAAGCAGAGAAGGTCCAGGATAGTGTGAGGGAATGGAAGGGGCAGTTGAAAAAACATGCAACTACGAGTTCAAGAGTAAGGCAGAAACTCCGCAGGCTCAACCCAGAAATGTGGGTTATGTACCTTTATCCTCACTATATAAAGTACCCTGGGTGACCTGCTGAGTTTCTCCAGCATTTATGTTTTTACAGCAACCACAAGCTCAGGATGACCATAATGGACAGAGCTTGGATGATCCAGGACTGTGTTTTGGTCTCGCCAATGAAGAGGAGGCCACGTCGGGAGCACCAAATGCAATAGGATGAGATTGGAGGAAGTGAGCTTTGTATCGCACTTAAAATGATTTGTGTTTCTAGCCCCTTTCCCACTGGTACCTGTCCCAAGAATTAAATGGGAATTTACTGGGGCAAGGACCATTGGAACATTGTCAAAATGCCAGCATCAAATGACATAATTTCAGCCGGGGATTAACTACCTCTATCCTTGCTCATAGCCCTGGCTTTTGCTGACGCCAGCCTGCTGATAAAACCAGTGGAAAAGGGACAGCAGAAAGTCACCCATTTCCAGTTGAAGGTAGAACACTTCCATCCCCGGGGATGACTTGTGTTCAGTGGAAAAGCAGTTAGTGTCCCAGTTAAAGGGGGCCCAGCGGAAACGGCACAAAGGGCTTCAAGGACACTGGGATGCCAGAGAAAATGGGGCTACTGTCTGAGAGTATTAGCAAAAGGAAAAGTTGGACAAACTTGGGTTGTTTTCATGGATCATTGGAACAATAATGAAATTAGGAGGGGAACAGATAGTTGGTAGCTTGGAAATATCAAATAGAAGAGAGTTTAGTCATGGTGGTGGGGGGTAGAAGTTGAAAGGAGTTTTGTGAGGTGTGTGTTTTTTTAAACATAAAGAGTGATTGGTGCCTGGAGCAGGATGACTGGGGAGAGGGTGAAAGCAGATACAATGACATTATTAAAGAGATATTCAAAGAAACACATGAACATGAATGTAATAATGCGAAAGATACTCTGCACAGGCAGATATAAATAGGTTATATTGTCAGTATGGCTGGCACAGACGTTATGGGTTAAAGACCCTGTTCCTACACTGTAATTTTCTCCAATACTATGGTGGTCAGTAGGATGATGACACGGCATCTCACTCAGGATAACCCCACTTTCCTTGGGGAGACCTCTTAAGATCAACAATGACTGCATTCCAAAGGTCGCTGAGAAGTACTTTGTGACCTCGTGAAGTTGAGGAAGGCAGCAAATATGAATGCAAGCCTCCAGATGAGGCAATAAACCAATAATCACTCTTGTGTGGGAGTGAAGTATACTAAGCAGCCATACCTTGGTGAAGGGCTCAGGCTGAAACATCTGTTATGTATCTTTATCTTTGCTCTTTTAAGGATCCTGTTTGACCTGCTGAGTTTCTCCAGCGTTGCGTTTTTACTTCAACCGCAGTGTCTGTAGACTTTTGTGTTTGACTTCAAAACAGGTGCAGACTCATTCTCTGACCCGAAGGAGTTTGCAGGTGCCTTATTCCACCTCTCGTCCACGGGAGGCAAACAATCTCTGCTTGAAATGATGGAAGCTGACCGGTTGCAATTAAGCATACCATGGGAGGCAGTTTAGGAACATAGGAACAGAGGAAGTAGAAACAGGAGTCGGCCAAAAATGGCCCATCGAGCCTGCTCTGCCATTCAATACGATCATGGCTGATCTAATTTATGACCTAACTCCACCTATCTCCCCATATCCCCTAATTCCTCTATCATGTAAAAATTTACCTAACCGAATTTTAAATATGTTTAATGAAGCAGCCTCAACCACTTCCCTGGTTAGAGAATTCCAAACATTTCTCTTCAATGGTGCTCCATCAAATAGATTCACTTCTAACTAGTTTGGAGCACCAGCTCCAAATGACAAGCTGGCCTCGAAAAGTTCTCATGGAACACAAAATCAGTTTAAACTTTAAAGTTTTCAGTCCAGTACTTCAGGGTCCAGACAAATGTTCACAACATCAACAAGGTCATGAATGATCATGGGCTGCACAGTTAACATAGTGGCTGGTGCAATGTTATTAACACATCAGTGACCTGGTTTCAAATCCGCGCACTTCCTGGAAGAATTTTATATGTTCTCCCTGTGGATGTCCTCCTGACGCTCTAGTCTTCTCCCACCCTTCAAAATGTATGGGGGTTGTAAGTTAATTGGGACATTTGGGTATTGCAGGCTCAATGACCAGAAGGGCATGTTACCATGCTGTACAGAATCATAGAACACTACAGCATAGAAAACAGGCCATTCAGCCCATCTAGTCTGTGCTGAAATATCATTCTGCTAGTCCCATTGAACTGTACCCAGTTCATAACCCTCCAGACCTCTCCCATCCATGTAGCTGTCCAATTTATTCTTAAGAAGTGAGCCTGCATTTGCCATGTCAGATGGCAGCTCGTACCACACTCCCATCATTTTTCTGAATGAAGAAGTTCCCCCTAATGTTTCCCCTAAATCTTTCCCCTTTCACTCTGAAGCTATGTTCTCTTGTATTTATCTCTCCTAGTCTAAGTGGAAAGAGCCTACTCGCATTTTCTCTGCCTATACCCCCTCATCATTTTGTAAATCTCCCCTAATTCCTCTACGCTCCAAGGAATAAAGTCTTAACATGTTTAATCTCAATTCCTAAAGACATGGAAACATTCTAGTAAATCTTCTCTGCACTCTTTCAATCTTACTGATATCCTTCCTGTAGTTAGGTAACTAGAACTGTACACAATACTCCATGATTTGACCTCACCAATGTCTTATACAACCTCACCAATAACATCGCAACTCCTGTACTCAATACTTATGACGGCCAAGATGCCAAAAAGCTTTCTTCACAACCCTGTCTACCTGTGGCACAATTTTCAGGGAATTATGTATCAGTATTCCCAGATCCCTTTGCTCCTCCACACTCCTCCGTGCCCGACCATTCACCGTGTACGTCCTACCTTGGTTTCCCCTTCCAAAATGCAACATCTCACACTTGTCTGCATTAAATTCCATCTGCCATATTCTGGCCCATTTTTCCAGTTGGTCCAGATCCCTCTGCATGCTTTGAAAGCTTTCTTCACTGTCCACACATCTCCAATCTTAGTGTCATCTGCAAACTTGCTGATCCAATTTACCACATTATCATGCAGATCATCAATATAGAGAACAAACAACAACATCTAAAATTAAAAAAAAAATACTCGATTATGATGCCTTCACTTGATGCTAAAACAATTACAAATCTTATAGAATGTCTGAATGTCTCATTCAGATCAATGATGCAACATTTCGTACTCTCAATTACTTCAGAATGGAAGAAATGTTCAAACTGTTCCTACTGCTGACATTATGATTGCACAATCAATTGCACAAAGACTGAAGTAATTGAAACTAAAGGTTTTTATTTACAAGAGATGGACAGTGTCCCTGTGTTGGTCGCTCACACTGACCCGGACTCAAACTGGGCCGGGCTTGTGGCATAACAGCCTTTAAGGGGGAGAAAGGGGAGGAGTCACCAGCTGACCAGTGAGAGCAGGGTCAACCAGGAAAGGTCATGTAATTTACATATAACAAATATATGCAATAATGATTTCACCACATACTGGTAGAGAAAAAAAAATCTCCAGTCATTAGCACTTATTTTGAGATTAATTTGTGGGAGGTGCCATTATTAGTTGCCCATTTGTGAATGACGTTTTGATGCAACCAACTGGCTAGTCTGGACCAACACAGGGAGCATTTACTGATTAACCATCATGTAAAGGTCAAAGAGTCACATAAAAGTCACTGGTGAGCGAGAACCTGGGGTCAAGTGCAAGACGCAAGTGTGCTGGAGGTCTTCAGCAGGTTACACAGCATCCAGGTCACCTGAGCCCTTCGTCAGGTGCAACCAAAAGCAGGCAGGCACCTGAATTAAAAAAAGGTGGGGGGAGGTAGGGAGAGGGTAGGAGGAGAGGAGAAGTCTGGAAGGAGGGAGGGACCAGGGAGGAGCACAGAATAACAAGATGTCAGAAGTGGGAGTGTAGAAGAGATTTAAAAAAATTGAGGTGTTGGGGGAAGGGCTCAAGGGTTACTCTCTGATAGAAGAAGGGAAGGGGGTAGTGAGTTGGAGGAATGAAGACAGAGGGATAGGGAAAGAGAGGGACTCAGGAGAGGAGTACTTAAGAAGTATCCAGATGACAACTTGAATCATCTGAATAGGGTCAGTACTGGAAAATGGGCCCAAAATGGATGTGTCCACTGGACAGACTCGATATGCTGGGCTGAATGGCCAGACTGTATGAATCTGTGACTCTTTTTTGTCTCAATTCCACAGTTTCACAAGATCACAAGATATAGGAACAGAAGTTGGCCCATTGGCCCATCGAGAAACCTCTGCCATTCTAATCATTAGCTGATCCATCCTCCCACTAAGGCCCTCTCCCCGGCTTTCTCCCCATAATCCTCGATGCCCTGACAAATCTCTCTCTTAGAAATACATCCAACAATCTCACTTCCAAGGCCACCTGTGGCAACACGTTCCACAGACTCACAACCCTCTGAGTGAAGAAATTTTTCAGCATCCATGTTTTGAATTTATCCTGAAGCTGTGGCCTCTCATCCTGGACTCCCCTAATTTTTTTTGTGCCAACTTCATTGCCTTGTTGGTTGATGGGCAATGAACTAGCCGAACTTAAATTCCGAGACTTGGGCTCATTTTGTTCCGTTGTCGGGGGAGGTTTATCGACACGTAGGCTGGCTATTTGTGTAATCATTCCTCTCAATTATCCAGATGAATTGAGACACGAAGCACCAGATTTTGGGTGTGATTGCAAGAGCTCAGCATATGGAGTATCAGATATGGCAGTCCAGATCAACTCTGAGCTCCATTCACTCCGTTTTGTGGCGTTAATGAAGCTGTGGGAAGAAACCAGATCATAAGGCTTTGAGAAAGTGTCTAACACTCAGCTGACAGTTTCAATCAGCCAGCTGAATGGTTCTATCATCTTCAGTGCACAAACTAGAGGAGTATAGCAACTCCAACAAGACGTGGCGGGCATGGTGTGTGAGCATCAATCAGTAATGCCCTTCCTGGGTGAGAAGTAGTCCCAGAGCCACGGGCAGGCATAGAATCACTGAGAATTTCAGATCAATTTCCAGAGCACTGCTTGGAGCAATTCCCAAGAGTGCAGCTTGCTTTATTCATCTTCTTTGAACACTTTTAATTATTAATTTATAAAAATGTGGTGGGTTGGATAGAAAGTTGTTTGACAGTCAAACATGATCCCTTCAGATTGCAAAGAGCTGGGAGCCCTGCCACTATTGCAATCTTCAAAGAAGATGAACAAGGTGAACAAAGGTGAGCTATTCTGTCCCGAGCAGGGCTTATTGTGTGGGACATTAAATGTCTTGCTCGACAGTGATTACCATCGACTGGAATAAACTGAAAACAGGTGTATGCTTGAAGAAGGGCTCGAGTCCAAAATGTCAAAATGTTACTTCCTCTCGACGCTTAAAGTCCTGGTGAGTTCCTCCAGGTTTTCACTTCAGTCACTGCATCTACAGACTTTTGTGTTTCACCCCAGGTTACACCTGCACTCTGTCTGCAGGTGGTCCCTGCTGGAGAACACCTGGCTACCAACCATTTTAATTCCCTTAGATATTCCCACACAGATATGCCCGTCCTTGGTCTCATCCATTGCCAATGTAAACCTTAGGAGCAACGTATCACATTCTTCTTTCTGGACAGCCCTAAAGCCAACTGCATGAACATCAAATTTTTTTTTTTCATTTTTGGGGAATTCCCAACTCCATATGATTCAACTGTTTCCATCTCTTTACGTACTATATTCATCAGCATACAAGATAGTATTTGAACCTAAAAAGATGTCACCCCAATACCAGGGGTCATCTTATATTCCATATATAAAATCCTAACCTTAATATCTTGTGATTCAGAGTGTCCTCCATGGTGATGGAGGACAGCAAAAAAAGACTCACATAACTTCTATGATCCTACCACTAAATATTTTTCTACTGAAACTTGCATCTGGATTAATATTCAGGTTATATTAAAACAATTTATTCAAACGTTAAAGTAAAACAAAATATTAAAACGTCTCCTGAAACCCTCTGGGATCAGCTGAAAATGGCCATACTGCAATTCACTGAAGAGGTACTGGGCTTCTCCTCCAGGAAAAGCAAGGACTGGTTTGACGAAAACAACCAGGAAATCCAGGAGCTGCTGGCAAAGAAGCGATCTGCCCACCAGGCTCACCTTGCAAAGCCTTCCTGGCCAGAGAAAAAACGAGCCTTCTGTCTTGCATGCAGCCATCTTCAGCGCAAACTCCCGGAGTGGTGGACTAGCCTCGCCAGACGAACCAAGCTTAGCGCCGACATTGGTGACTTCAGGGGTTTTTACGAGGCTCTAAAGGCTGTGTACGGCCCCTCACCCCAAGTCCAAAGCCCTCGGCGCAACTCAGACGGCAAAGTCCTCCTCAGCGACAAGATCTCCATCCTCAATCGATGGTCAGAACACTTTCAATCTCTTTTCAGTGCCAACTGCTCAGTCCAAGAATCCGCCCTGCTCCAGCTCCCTCAATAACCCTTGAGTCTAGAGCTGGATGAGGTCCTTACCCAGGAAGAGACATATAAGGCAATTGAATAACTGAAAAGTGGCAAAGCAGCAGGTATGGATGGAATCCCCCCAGAGGTCTGGAAGGCTGGAGGCAAAGCTCTGCATACCAAACTGCATGAGTTTTTCATGCTCTGTTGGGACCAAGGAAAACTGCCTCAGGACCTTCGTGATGCCACCATCATCACCCTGTACAAAAACAAAGGCGAGAAATCAGACTGCTCAAACTACAGGGGCATCATGCTGCTCTCCATTGCAGGCAAAATCTTCGCTAGGATTCTCCTTAATAGACTAATACCTAGTGTCGCTGAAAATGTCCTCCCAGAATCACAGTGTGGCTTTCACGCAAACAGAGGAACTACTGACATGGTCTTTGCCCTCAGACAGCTCCAAGAAAAGTGCAGAGAACAAAACAAAGGACTCTACATCACCTTTGTTGACCTCACAAAAGTCTTCGACACCGTGAGCAGGAAAAGGCTTTGGCAAATACTAGAGCGCCTCGGATGCCTCCCCAAGTTCCTCAACATGGTTATCCAACTGCATGAAAACCAACAAGGTCGGGTCAGAAACAGCAATGAGCTCTCCGAACCCTTCTCCATTGACAACAGCGTGAAGCAAGGCTGCGTCCTCGCACCAACCCTCTTTACTATCTTCTTCAGCATGATGCTGAAACAAGCCATGAAAGACCTGAACAATAAAGACGCTATTTACATCTGGTACCACACGGATGGCAGTCTCTTCAATTTGAGGCGCCTGCAAGCTCACACCAAGACACAAGAGCAACTTGTCCGTGAACTAAGCTTTGCAGACGATGGCGCTTTAGTTGCCCATTCAGAGCCAGCTCTCCAGCGCATGACGTCCTGTTTTGCGGAAACTGCCAAAATGTTTGGCCTGGAAGTCAGCCTGAAGAAAACTGAGGACCTCCATCAGCCAGCTCCCCACCATGACTACCAGCCTCCCCACATCTCCATCGGGCACACAGAACTCAAAACGGTCAACCAGTTTACCTATCTCAGCTGCACCATTTCATCTGATTCAAGGATCGATAACGAGATAGACAACAGACTCGCCAAGGCAAATAGCGCCTTTTGAAGACTACACAAAAGAGTCTGGAAAAACAACCACCTGAAGAAACACACAAAGATCAGCCTGTACAGAGCCGTTCTCATACCCACGCTCCCGTTCAGCTCCGAATCATGGGTCCTCTACTGGCATCACCTACGACTCCTAGAATGCTTCCATCAGCGCTGTCTCGCTCCATCCTCAAACACTCATTGGAGTGACTTCATCACCAACATTGATGTACTCGAGCTGGCAGAGTCCGCAAGCATCGAATCCACGCTGCTGAAGACCCACCTGCACTGGGTGGGTCACGTCTCCAGAATGGAGGACCATCGTCTTCCCAAGATCGTGTTATATGGCGAGCTCTCCATTGGCCACCGAGACAGAGGTGCACCAAAGAAGAGGTACAAGGACTGCTTAAAGAAATCTCTTGGTGCCTGCCACATTGACCACCGCCAGTGGGCTGATATCGCCTCCAACCGTGCATCTTGGCGCCTCACAGTTCAGCGGGCAGCAACCTCCTTTGAAGAAGACCGCAGAGCCCACCTCACTGACAAAAGACAAAGGAGGAAAAACCCAACACCCAACCCCAACCAACCAATTTTCCCTTGCAACCGCTGCAACCGTGCCTGCCTGACCCGCATCGGACTTGTCAGTCATCAACGAGCCTGCAGCAGACGTGGACATACTCCTCAATAAATCTTCGTCCGTGAAGCCAAGCCAAAGAAGAAAATATTAAAACAATAAAAATGTATTATGAATCTGTCTAACAAACCTTACAATAATAGCAGAGCAAGCACAGGTGACAGAATACGCCAGTCGCCATTTAGAACAGCTGATGAACAGGGAATTCTCAGTGGTCCCCTCTGGGGTCTTACCCCCATTCTGACTATCATCAGCTCTGTACAGTCTATAAGCGGCCTGTTAACAGAGCCGATGGTGCTTTATTTAAAAGTATGCTAATAAGATTTAAACCTCTACTGGGTAATTTGCTTTTAAATATATTCTGACAGCATCACTGGTCAGTGGAATGGCTGGTAAAGGATTATTGGGGAGGTAAGCTCTCAATGCTAAGTGCCTTTAATACAGTGTGGAGAGCTCAAAACCTAAATTTTATGTGGAAGTTTAATTTTGAAATTTAGACTTGCATCACTGTAGCAGGCCGATTTGACCCTTCAAGCCCGTGCCACCCATTTTACACCCCATTAACCTACACCCTGGTATATTTTTGAACGTTGGGAGGAAACTGGAGCTCCTGGAGGAAACACATGCAGACACGGGGAGAACGTACAAACTCCTTACAGAGAGTGCAGGACATGAACCACGATCTGGTTCCAATCACTAGCCCTATAAAGGTTCTGTTCTAACCATTACGCCAACTGTGCCATCCATTCTGGGGGTCATCGTGGTAGGGCAGCACAGTTGGCGCAATGTCATTACAATGGCAGCAATTGGAACCAGGGTTTGAATCCCACGCTGTCTGAAAGGAGTTAGTGCCTGGGTTTTCCACAGGGTCTTTAGTTTCCTCCCACTTTTCAAAACGTACCAGGAATGTAGGTTAATGGGTGTAAATTGGGTGACATGGATTCATGGGCCAAAATGGCCTGTTACTGTGCTGTATGTCTAAAATAAATCCTACACAGTCATCTTATACGCCAACTTATACAGTACTCCTTACCTTGCTGTCTTACCCTTTTCCCTCCTGCCAGTGGTCTCTCCCTCTATCTGTCCCTGTATCTCTCCCATAAGAGATATAGGTACCAGAAGACTTGCACCATCAGAATCAGGAAAAGCTGCTACCGCTCTTCTTTGAGACTCCTCAGTGACAAATTCAATCAGAGTCTCATTTACAGACTCTTACTATGCACTTTATTGTTCTCTCTCTCTCTCTCTCTCTCTCTTGCTCTCTCTCTCTCTCTCTCTCTCGCTCTCTCTCTCTCTCTCTCTTGCTCTCTCTCTCTCGCTCTCTCTCTCTTTCTCTCTCTCTCTCTCTTGCTCTCTCTCTCTCTCTCTCTCTCTCTCTCTCTCTCTCTCTCTCTCTCTCTCTCTGTATTGCACAATTTGTTCACATTTCTTTATTTGTTTATATGTGGATGTTGAGTCAGTTTTTTTTTGCACGGCCAATAAGTGGAAATACTGCCTCATCTGCAGAAGACTGTATGAATGTCACATATGTTCTCTGACAATAAATCTGAAATCTGGTGAGCAATGCCTCATCACTTCTTTGACCTTCCCCGGCTTCTTCCCTCCCCCTTCCCCTTTTGTCCCTTCGACATCACTCCTTCCTCCTTGAGCCCCAGTAAAGATCCAGACCCTAAACATTGACTATTTCCACTCATGGATGCCCTCTGATCTGCTGTGTCCTTCCAGCTTCCAATCAATGGTTCAAAATTCCATATCTGCAGCGTCTGTGCTTCTTGCAGGCTATACTCAGTTATAACATCGCAGAGACTCTCCTTGTTCCACTGCAGGGCAAGTGGGTATTCACAGCATTTGACCAAAGGGAACATCAATGGTCAATACTCAAAAGTGCATTGATCCTGTAGTGTCCATGGGAGGCAATGATAAATAACCAAAGTTTTGGGACTGAGCTTTTCACCAGGGTATGAGCATAAAGAAGGCAGGCACCTGAATAAAGATGCCTGAATGAACTACCGGGGGACACCTGTAATAAGGTGAGGAGAGCAAAGTGTAGGGGAGATGACAGGGGCATGTTTTTTTTCTTACACATACACATAGTTAGTGCCTGGAATGCACTGGAGGTGGAGGCTGGAATATAGAGGTGAATTTAAGAGACTTTTAAATGGGTACTCTGCCTTCAGATTTGATCTTCTGAAATACATCACTTTGCACTTATCTGGATTGAACTTCATCTGCCACTTTTCTGCCCAGCTCTATAACCTACGGCAACCTTCTACAAGATCCACAACAACACCTCCCACCTTTGTATCATCCGCGAACTTGCTTGACCCATCCCTCTACTTCTGCATGCGCTGCTGAGTTTCTCCAGCACTTTTGTGACCTACACTCTCAGACCCAACGAGTCCACCCACTGAGCTAGCGATAAAGACCTACATCAACCATCCACTGGTCGTACATTGGAGCAGAAATAATACATTGAGGTCAAAGACTGCAAAACAAAGGTCTTGAAAATTGATCAGCAACACTTTTGCTTGAAGGCTCCCGCTTAAAACCCAAGGGAGGCCGCAGATGCTGCAATCAGATTCCAGCGTTGGCAAAATTTGTCCTCAGATCACCTACTCCCCCTGTATGTGACAACTTCCTTTACTTAGCCCCTTTCTTTCTCCTATTGTCAAGAGTCTGCCAATGTACTGCCTCTGTCACTCACGTTTCACCTCCACTAGTCCAACAACAGTAATATACTACAACCACTAAACAATATTAACACTACTACTGCGAGAACACCAAAACTACTGCCACCGCCACTGGCATGACCACCACCGTTACCACCACGAGCGCTACCGGCACTACAACTGCCACCACTGGCACCAGCATTACCACCATCACTGCGACTACGGCCACTGCTATAACCACACAGCTACATCAACCCTGCAGGATAGGCTGATTTGTTTTCCTCGAATCAGAGGACACAGTGAGATGTTTTCTTCCTGAGACTGTAAACACTGGAGAAAACCAAGAATGGTGCTCGGAAATTTTATCAGACGGACCCCGATTTCAAATCTGAGAACTTCCAGACCCAAGTTGCAGCAGAGTCCGGCAGCTCTGCAATGCAGCACCGCGCAGCGTGCAGTCTGAGAAGTCAGTGCCGAACCGCGCAGCGTGCAGTCTGAGAAGTCAGTGCCGAACCGCGCAGCGTGCAGTCTGAGAAGTCAGTGCCGAACCGCGCAGCGTGCAGTCTGAGAAGTCAGTGCCGAACCGCGCAGCGTGCAGTCTGAGAAGTCAGTGCCGAACCGCGCAGCGTGCAGTCTGAGAAGTCAGTGCCGAACCGCGCAGCGTGCAGTCTGAGAAGTCAGTGCCGAACCGCGCAGCGTGCAGTCTGAGAAGTCAGTGCCGAACCGCGCAGCGTGCAGTCTGAAAGTGTACACATTGACAGTCATTCTCCTCCACAATTCACGCTAACTGTGGCCTGCTGAATGCCAGCCTTAAATGTCTTCTTTCCCAAGTGAACGATAATTGAAACAAATCAACCTCTGCCTTCTGTGCTGTCAACTGCACCCACAATTGATGTTAAATAATTGTCATTCTTAGAAGTATTTAAATGATGAGTGCATGGTATTTCATTTCTCATATACACCTTAAACCACAAGCACTTTATTAGAATGTTAAGCACTTATTCCCCTGCAATTTATTTCCTCAGTAGTAAGTGCACTTCACATCAATTCAACACATTTGCTTTTGTCTGAATTGTTTCCAAAGAACATAGCTGTCTGGTCAACTGTCTCCCGAAGGCGACGTCCCGAGTCATCAGACCCAGTCTGTTCAGACCGTGGCTGTGGGGAGTCACTGGCCATTCTTTGATCTTGATTTGCTGTGAACTCTCATTGACATTTCAGAATCTATTGTCACGAACACGTCACAAAATCTGTTGTTTTGCAGCAGCGTCATGATGCAAATATTGCCGTCAATTACATTTAAAAAAAATAAATTATAATGAGTGCAGAGAAGAGGAAGTGAAGTTGTGTCTGTGGTTCATTGTCCATTCAGAAATCTGACGGCAGAGGCGAAGAGGGGGAGATGCTTTTGAAATGTTGTGTATTTGTGTGTCCCTCCTTCTGGATGCTAGCAGTGTGAAGGGGGCATGGCCTGGGTGACGAGGGTCCATGAGGATAGAGGCTGCTTTGAACAAACAGCCACGGCTTGGAAGGGGACAGACCTTCCTCTCAGGTAGATAGGGTTAGTGTACATAGGTTGGTCACATCACCTCCAAGGCAGCAAACACACTGAAGGACCCATCAAATTTCAGGCACACTCTAACCACTCTCCTCCCTATGAGGACAAGCTTGAAGAATGTGAGATCGGCCACAAACAGGTTCGAAGACCTGTTTCTTCTCTCCAGCCATCAAGCTCCTGGATAGACCTATATAACCATATAACTAGATACAGCACAAAACAGGTCAGTTTGGCCCTACTAGTCCATACCTCGCAACACTGATCTTGTGTTACCGTTGCTATCTACTAATTGATCTTGTTGCACTAATAGATCAAATTGGAGTGCCACGGTTAGCATAGAGTCCACACAGTCACATCATCACAGTCCAAAATGGAGCCCTACAGCAGAGATTCTTTGCGAGCAGCTCTGATGGAATTAATCAAATATTCCTGCTCCTAAAAATACAAATGAAAAAATGAGAAACATACAATCAAACTCACCCAACAACATGGAGGTCCTAAGATCGCTTGGAATTGGCAGAATCGGTACTCACTGTCGGGGCGAGGGACCTTTAAACAGCTCAAGCAGGTACAACAGCAACTCCTGCAGGTACAACTACAGCAGCAGACCCACAAGCCAGAGAAAGAAGACCTGACCATGTGGACAGTAAAGAAGACCTGACCATGTGGACACAGAGGGAAGCTACAGGTCAAGTTGAGATGCCTGGACCTGAGGCTTCCGCTCCATACCATTCATAGAAACATAGGTGCATAGGAAGTAGGAACAGGAGTAGGCCGAAAATAGCCCATTGAGCCTGCTCCGCCATTCAATACGAACATGACTGATCTAATTTATGACCTAACTCCACCTACCTGCCTTCTCTCCATATCCCCTAATTCCTCTATCATGTAAAAATTTACCTAACCGAATTTTAAATATGTTTAATGAGGCAGCCTCAACCACTGCCCTGGTTAGAGAATTCCAAACATTCACTACTCTCTGGGAAAAACTATTTTTCCTCATCTCTGTCCTAAATCTACTCCCCCGAATCTTGAGACTGTGTCTTCTCGTTCTCCTGGCCAACGTACAGTTCTTGGAGAACAAACAATGAACTCCAAGCCAGACTTCGGTGTCAGAGAGACATCAGGGTGTGCCACATTATGTGCTAGGCGGAAACATGGTGAAACACGGTCATTCCGGACACTGCACTGCAGCCCAAGGACTAAACCCTCCGTCGCGCTGATCGAACACCAGCGCCCGGGAAAAAAACCAGGGGAGGTGGCGCTTGTGTCATTATCAATTCATCATGGTGCCCAGACGTGACGGTCATGTTCCGATCCTGCTCCCCTGACCTGGAACATCTGGCGATCAAGTGTCGCCCATTCTACCTGCTGACGGAGTTCACTGCCATTATTCCGGTTGCAGTGTACATTCCGCCCTAGGTTACATCAGGCTGGTACTAGAGCGATTGACCACTGTGATAAACAGCCATGACACAGCTGATCCGGATGTCTTCCCGATTATAATGGGAGGCTTTAATTAGGTCAACCTGAAGAAGTCTCTGACAAACTACCACCATGTCACATGTGAGACCAGGTGAACCAAAGCACTCAACCACTTCTACACCTCCATAAAAAATGCATACTGAGCCATACCACGACTGCCCTTCAGCAAGTCTGATCACCTGGCTGTACTTCTACTACCGGAATACAAGCAGAGACTGAAGACCAGAGCATCAGTAGTGAAGACGGGGAAGATGTGGACAAGGGAGGTGGAGGAGCATCTGCAGGACTGCTTTGATTTGATGCACAGGAACATATTCAAGAAATCATCCATATGAATATGCAAGAGGACTCACTGACTTCCTCAAGACCTGCGTGGATGAGGGTGCACCCACGTGCAAATACTGAGTGCTCTTCAACCAGAAGCCCTGGATGAATCAGAGAATCCACAACCTGCTGAGGGCGAGAACGAGGGTGTTTAAGGCTAGGGGTCGAGATCTTTAAAAGAAGTTCAGGTACGACCCATGGAAGGCCTTCTCCGAAGCAAAGTGACAATTCTGGATGAAGCTAGAAACAGACACAGATACACGGCAGTTATGGCAGGGATTGCAGCCTATTACAGCCAACAAAGTGAAGGCAGACACTATAGATCGCTGTGATGCTTCACTACCCGATGAGCTGAACATCTTCTATGCCCGCTTTGAGAAGAAGAACCAAACAGTGCCTACTAGAATCCCTGAAAAGGATGAGGACCCTGTGACAACTGTCTCTGAGGGCGACGTCAGAACAAGAGTGTGAAACCCCCCGCAAGGTGTCAGGCCCCCTTGGCGTTCCAGGCAGGGTACTGAAAATCTGCGCCAACCAACTAGCCGGAGTGTTCACGGACATTTTCAACCTCTCAGTGCAACAATTAGAGGTTCCCACCAGTTTCAAAAGGGCATCAATCTTCCTGGTACCCAAGAGGAGTAGAGGGAACTGCCTCAATGACTACTGGCCAATAGCATTAAATTCTACTGTGATGAAATGTTTTGAGAGGCTGGTCATGGTCAGAATTAACACATAAAGATCAGGATCCACAGCAATTCGCCTATGGTCACAATCGCTCCACAGCAGATGCAATAAACTGGCTCTTCACTCAGCTCTGGATCACCTCCAAAACAACAATTCATACATACGGCTGCTCTTCATCGACTCCAGCTCGGCCTTTAATACCATTATTTCCTCAGTGCTGGTCAAGAAGCTACAAACTCTAGGCCTCTGCACCCCCTCTCCTGCTGGATCCTTGACTTTCTCATTGGAAGACCAGTCAGTATGAATTGGAAAAAAAAATGTCTTCTCCTCACTGATCATCAACACAGGCGCACCCCAAGGATGAGTGCTCAGCCCACTGCTCTGCTCACTATACACCCATGACTGTATGGACAGGGACAATTCCAATGCTATCTACAAGTTTGTGAATGAAACCTCAGTTGTTGGCAGAATCACAGACAGCAAGGAGGAAGCATACAGGAGGGGATGGATCAGCTCATTGAATGGTGTAATGACAACCTTGTGCTCAATGTCAGCAAAACCAAGAAGATGATTGTGGACATCAGAAGGAAGTCAGGGGAATACGACCGAGTCGAGGGCTCAGTAGTGGAGAGGGTCAAGAATTATAAATTCCTGGTTGTCAACAACTCTGAGGATCTGTCCTGGAGCCTCCACATTGATGTAACCACAAAGAAGGCTTACCAGTAGGTGTCTGAGGCAGTTTGGTACCAAATACTCTCATGAACTTCTACAGGATGTACCGTGGAGAGCATTCTGGCTGGTTGCATCAGAGTCTGATATGTAGGCACCAACTCTCAGGACAAGAATAAATTGTTAACTCGGTCTGCAACATCACAGCCACAAGACTTCACTCCATCGAGGACGTCTATATGAGGTGGTGTCTTAAAAAAGCAACCTCTCTTCTCAAAGCCCCCCACCAGCCAGGCCATGTCCTCTTCACTCTGCTACCATCGGGAAAAAGGTGCAGGAGCCTAAAGACGAGCACACAACGGCATAAGGACAGCTTCTTCCCCGCTGCCATCAGACTCCTGAATGATCAATGAACCAAAACCACTGCCTTACTTTTTGTGCACTCGTATTGTTATTATTATATTATATTATTGATTTTATTTTTTATAGTTAATGCTGTAAGATGGTTATAATATGTATGTTTGCACTATTAAGACTGGAGAGATCTCTGCAATGGAGTTCACAGTTTTTTGAAGTTCAGGTATTTGAAGTTCAGTGGCAGGTAGGTTCAGAGCATGGGCAGTTATTGGATTAATAAAGAAATACTAAGCTCACTTTCACTTACCCGCTTTGTTTGGTGTCCCTTGTGACTGGACTCCCACTACCTACAAGCAATGGAGGCTCTCCACTGGCCACCGAGAGAGAGGTGCACCAAAGAAGAGGTACAAGGACTGCTTAAAGAAATCTCTTGGTGCCTGCCACATTGACCACTGCCAGTGGGCTGATATCGCCTCCAACCGTGCATCTTGGCACCTCAGAATTCGGTGGGCAGCAACCTCCTTTGAAGAAGACCGCAGAGCCCACCTCACTGACAAAAGAGAAAGGAAGATAAACCCAACACTCAACCCCAACCAACCAATTTTCCCTTGCAAACGCTGCAACCGTGCCTGCCTGTCCCGCATCGGACTTGTCAGTCACCAACGAGCCTGCAGCAGACGTGGGCATTTACCCCTCCATAAATCTTCGTCCGCGAAGCCAAGCCAAAGAAAGAAAGAAGCACTATTGTAATGGCAGTGACTCTTGTTCGAATCTGATACTGTCTGTAAGGAGTTCTCCCTGTTGGTCTTTCCCGAGTGCTCTGGTTTCCTCCCACTCTCTAAAATGTACGAGGTCAGTAGGTTCATTGGGGGCAATTGGGTTGCATGGGTTTCTTAATTTATTGATTAATTTAGACATACAACACAATAACGGGCCATTTTGGCCCATGAGTCCATGCCACCCAATTACACCTAATTGACCCAACCTCCGGTACATTTCGAATGGTGGGAGGAAACCGGACCCCCTGGGAAAAACCCACACAGAAACAAAGAGAACATACAAACTCTTTACAGACAGCATGAGATTTGAACCCCAGTCCCGATCGCTGGCACTGTAAAGACATTGTGCTAACAGCGACAGTAAATGTGCTTCCTAATGACCAGAATTGGCTTCTACTATGTTGTAAATAAATATTTAATGTTTTTATTAAAAGAAATTCTTTTCATGGTGTGACAGAATATAAATATGCTTTGGGGAGATAAATTGGGGAAGGTTTGTTAATGTAGGTCACATACAAACACTTTAAAACGGGTCTTATTTAAAATACTGGAGCTCTGCTAATGCTAGACTCGTTGGGGCCCCAGAGCCTTTGTAAAAGCTTTGGAGAGGGCCCAAGAGACTTCACTGATGGATTGTTGTTTACAAAAGGCAACAGATGAAAAAACTTGTCAGAGCCGCAGATTGTCTGCAGTAGGACTTGCTGTTCTAAGAGGGTCATGTGATTTTGCAAGCAGAGAGAATAAAACAGGCTTTCTGTGTGTGTGTGTGTGTGTGTGTGTGTGTGTGTGTGTGAGAGAGAGAGAGAAATAGAGAGATAGCAAGAGAGAGAGAGAGATTAGTTCTACAGTCCTACAGTTAGGCAGCAGCAACAGGAACTGGAACAGGACAAGCTGGAAAGATTGTGGAAAACCCCATTTGGAAGATAGGTTGTGAGTGTTTAGTTCAAACTTGTCAAAGACCTTGTAGTTCATGCAAGAGGAGAGGACTGGCTGTCTAATGTTTCACTTGGAATAAGAGAAACAAAAAAAAACACTCTGTGGTGACCTGAAAGAAAGAGGTTATCATCTGGAGAATCCTGAAAGGGAAAATTTTGTCAGAAAGACACAGAAATCAGTTGTGGGAGACCTGGAACAACAAATCTCTCTCTGAAAACCAACAAGAATGTTCCTGAGTGGTAACCATTTACCTTTCAAGCACCAAAGCCTGGTAAACTTTATAAATGTTAAATTTTGTGCACTGTATCAGAATTACCTGCAACCAGTGAACTTGGAGGAATGAGAAGTGAGATTGGACTGTGAATTAAGTAACTTCTCTGAATTTATACACACATTACATACAAATGCGTTTAGAATTAGAAGGGGGTTAAGTCAAATTAATAGTAATAGGTCAAAGTTTGATCCTGTTTTCATGTTTAAAGATAATTTAAAGCAACTTTTGTTTAAGTAACCATTTGTCTTGGTGAATATCTATTGCTGCTGGGTTTTGAGGTCCTCTGGCCTCGTAACAATGGTAACAAAACACTGCAATTGTTCTCATGCACGTTAAAGTTAACTTGGTGGGTTGTTAGGAAAAATACCCGATTATAATGCGACAATAAATTTGAACTAGAAATATGTACAAGCTGAAATTTATTTATCATCAACTTGTACCATTACAATTGTTAGGTCTGCTTTGTTCATGAATGAGTGAGACAAACACCAGGCTGAGTCGAAATCAGGGTTCTTTGTTCTTTATTACCGGATTGTAACACTTGCGACTAACAAAGTTAGTCGGAGAATGCATTCTGCCGTTATCAGCAAAATGGTGATTTTTTATACCCTTGGATATGTGCTTAGAACATCATCATATCATTACTTGTCCAATGACTAAAACTGTTGCTATCCTTTCCCTGCTAGCTTCCTGCCTCTCAATCCATCAATGTCTCTCTTATCTTGTAAGTACAAGGATGCATTCACATCTTGTTACTGCCCCGTACATTCCCATCTCATGATGTTTTACCTAACAGGAGTACAAGGACACCTCCCCTTCTTGTTACTGCCCTGTACAGGGTAACTCCCTACACATTCCCATCTCATGATGTTTTACCTTACACAACCCAATGAAACAGCATTCATTAGTCCACAGTGCAAAACAGTGCAAACACGAACACAGACAATCAGTAAATATTGCATGGACACAAATTTAAGATAAATATTATTAATAAATAATGGCATCTCGAAGAGTTGTTTTAGCAGTTCCTTATTCATTCAGCCATCTCATTGCCTCTGGGGCTACCCATGAGATACAACAGTAGTGCTGATGTGGTGGCCTGGACAACCCTGTTTCTATGTTGTAAAACTCTGATTCTTGGACTCCATTAAATGTGTGATCATTAAAATCTTTCTAAATTTCCAACGTGTGATAAGCCACAGTAATACTGTAATTGGCCAGTGGTGGCTGAACAGGCTTCCCGCAATCGATTCTACCTACAACCCTTTTCATGCTCCCCATTCATTCTGCCAGGATCAGTCGATGCGGCTGGCTGCTGCTCCAGTCTGTAGTTAATAAAACCCTATCGGTTTCGCAACCTTGGCCTTTTGTGGTAATGGATGGTGCATCAGAATGAGTTTAGAACTCAGAGATGCAGAGAGTCCTCATCCAATGATTTACAAATGCAGATTTAGTCTTGAAAAGGGCTCCAAACTTGAAATGTTGACCGACCATTTCAACCTGATATGCTGAGTTCCTCCGGTTATGAGTCCAGAGGACCCCAAAGCCCAGCAGCAATAGATATTCATCAAAACAAATGGTTACTTAAACAAAAGTTGCTTTTAATTATCTTTAAACATGAAAATAGAATCACACTTTAACTTATCACTATTGATTTAACTAACCTAATTAACCCCCTTCTAATTCTAAGTGCTCGTGTATGTAATGTGTGTGTAAGTTCAGAAAATTTCTTTGGTTCACAGCAATCTCACTTCTCATTCCTCCAAGTTCATTGGTTGAAGGTAATTCTTATACTTTGCACAGAATTTAGCCTTTATATAGTTCTGCCTACTGCAGGGGGCAACAGCTGTACCTGCAGGAATGTACTGCCAGCCGACTGGAAGGGGCAGCCTCTGTACCTGCAGGAGTTTAGGGGGAAAGGACTGGCTGTCAATCAGTCGGCCTGAAGGGATCAAGCCCCACCCAGTCAGGTGTCAATCACCCTTCGGGATATAAGCCTGTGCCAGCCTCCCGAAGCTCACTCAGAGTTACTGCAGCTACAGCCAGCCTGGCTCTGTGCAAGTCTTTGTGGATTAAAGCCTGTTGTATAATCTTTACCTTGTGTGTGTCTGATTCTGGCTAACAGCGCACCACAAGTTCACCAGAATTTGGTGCTTGAAAGGTAAATGGTTACCGCTCAGGGAGATTCTTGTCAATTTTCAGAGAGAGGTTTGTTGTTTCAGGACATCCACAACTGATGTACTTCCATCAGCCACTCCAGTATCTTGCTGACAAAACTTGCCCCCCCCAAGGTTCTCCAGATGATAACCTCTTTCTTTCAGGTCACCACAGAGTGTTTCTTTTGTTTCCCTTATTCCAAGTGAAATATTAGACAGCCAGTCCTCTCCTCTTGCATGAATCGTAAGGGCTTTGACCAGGATGTCTTCCAAACAGGCTTGTCCTGTTCCACCTGTTCCAGTCCCAGCTACTTCTACTGGCTGTAACACTGTCAAGTGATCTTTCTCTCTCTCTCTCTCTCTCTCTCACACACACACACACACACACACACACACACACACACACACACACACACACACACACACACACACACACACACACACACACACACACACACACACACACACATACAGAGAGAGAGAGAGAGAGAGAGAGAGAGAGAGAGAAAGCCTGTTTGACTCTCTTTGCTTAAAAAAACAATGATCCTCTTACAAGCTCTTCTCTAGAAAATATGTGGCTCCAACAAGCTCTTTCATCTGTTGTCTTTTGTAAACAACAACCCATTAATGAAGTCTCTTGAGCACTCTTCAAAGCTCTTGCAAAAGCTGTGTAGCCGATATGTCTAGCATAGGGCAGAGCTCCAGTATTTCAATTAAGATCTTTTTAGAGTGTTTGTATGTGACCTACTCTAATATACCTTTCCCAATTTATCTCCCAAAAACATATTTATATACTCTGTCAATTCCAGCAACTCATTCTTTGCACAAGCTTCCAGGATCCATAGTTTTTGCATTTCACAGGTTTTATTTTAACCACAGGGGCCTTCCTGTGCATGGTACAGCAGATGCTATTTGGAACAATATCCTCAGCATGCCGCCTTTCCCAAGATTTTCAAGCAATAAAGAGAAAAATTAAGTTGTGCAAATTATTGCCATTAATCAGTAGCGGTGGATGTCACTTTCATTCCCCGTGATGTGCGTCTGATGTTGTCAGATGATCAGCTGTTTCAAAATTGTCTGGTCAGAGAAGTGAGATGTTGGAGATCATTAAGCACTGTAAATTAAGTTTTCTGTGGCTGTTGTCAAGTTAAGATACAATTGTTTCTTTTCCTGCCAGCTTAAGCCAATTATAGAGTGCGACAGAGAGAGTTGCTTTTGTTTACCCAGATTATCAAGCATCCATTTACACTAAACTCGTTTTATTCTTCCCAACTCCCACCCCCTCCCCCATATTGGATGACTCACTTATACAACCTAGCTGGTAAACCAACCACCTCGCACTTCTTTGGTCGTGGAAGGATACCACAGCGAGTTGGGAACCCTAAAGGGTCATAACTACCACACAGAGAGCCTTTGCTTTCAACCTGGGGTGCTGGAGCTGTGAGACAGCAGGTCTGCGACCAGATCAGATACTATTTATTGTCTTGTAAAAAAACAGAAATTTGCAATACTACATGAAATTCTGTGCTGGTCTGCCACCGTGGACGCCATCCTTGGGGTCGTCGCCTCTGCTTATCCTTCTCAACATGGGATGTTCTCCCTGTCACTGGTGCCCTGCGTGTGGTCCGCTGCTCCCCCAGAGCCTGCAACACCTTGAGGCCGCTGTCGAATACAGGCACTGCCATCTTGGTTCTAAACCCCGCTGCCACAAGATTTTAAATAAACTACTATTAGCACCTTTAACAGGCCTTTTAAAGCCTGTATGGAGCTGTCAGCAGTAGGACTTAGTGATAGGACCCTTCGGCATGTCTTCACAACCCGCTCTCCTTGGGTCCGCACCAACAGCATCACTAATGTTACAGCAACTCGTCAGCGCTGCCATTCTTTCTTACCACGTCCAAACATTGCTCTAGTAATCGCAGGGGCAATATGCAAATGTACAATGTACTGGACGCAAATATGCAAATACTGGACGCAAATATGCAAATGTACAATGTACTGGACGCAATTTACAAAGCATTCAGGCCCAAAACATCGGTTATCCTTTACTTCCTATGGAGTTTGCGTGATCTGCTGAGTTTCTCCAGCACGTTCGTGATTTGCACTTGATCCCAGCGTCTACAGACTTTCCTTTTAACCCGTAATCCCAAACGCAGATTGCTGAATTGGAGACAGGAGTTAAATTCCCACCACAGCCTCTGGAGAATTTAAGGTTAGTTAACTAATAAAACTGGAGCATAAATTAATTAAACAATCTGGAATTAACTAGAGGGTAATCAGGGCCTTCTGGATGTAATCTGCCACTCTTTCTTGAACTGACCTTTGCATGACCCAGCCCACAGTTTTCTCACCTAACTTCTGAAAGGGTACAACATGTCACACAGCTCAGAGAATCCTTGGGCTTTTGATTCTCTGGGAGAAGAAAGAGAGAGAAAGAGAGGGAATGAGAAAGAGAGACAGGGAAGCGACCAAACAGAAACCGGAGAAGTTGGTTTTAATGCCACATGGTTGAAGTGTGTGCCCAGATGGAATATTAGGTGATGTTCCTCCAATTTGCAGGTGGCCTCGGTTTGACAGTACATGAGCCCATGGACAGACACGTCGGTGTGGGAGTGGAGGGCGGTATAGAAATGGTGGGCCACTGGGTCAGTAGAGTTAGACCACTCGGACAGCATGGACCAGTTTGGACCACAAACCTGTTTCTGTGCTGGTTTTGTTAATTTAAATGAAAACAACAAATGCAAACACACTGTATATATATATATATATATATATATATATGTGTGTGTGTGTGTAATATATGGTAACCTATGACCATGTTCTCCTTTGGAATGGCCACCTCTGTTTATCTCAAAAACAATAAGCAGTCGCCTCGCATAAACTGAGACAAGTTGTGGAGAAGGAAGTTAAATGCCTATTTAAGCAGAACCCTTTGGTGACAGTAAGATTGTTGAGATTAAAATAGAAAATGCAGGAACTAATCACCTGAGCTTCCTGAAGAAAGGGCCCAGGGCCCAAAACGTTGGTTATCCTCCACTTCTGTCCACCCTGCTGAGTTTTTCTTGCATGTTTGTGTACTGAACTTGGCCCCAGCACCTGTAGACTTCCCTATTTAAACATATTCGGATTCAACATGGAAACAGGCTTTTCACCACTTCACCCCTTTCCACCCTACGTGCATGACAAACTCAAGGAGCTCTCTCCACTTTGCCTCAACACCCTTCCATTCTCCCTGCTAGCCACCTGCATGGGTGGATTCTATTTTAAAATGGCCATTTAACCTAACCTCGCAGTCTTTCGACAGGTTCTCTGCTTACCTCCCACATCTTTGGCCACATAGAAGCCAGGATTAAACCCAGGTACTGGGGGAAGCAATTGCGCAGGGTCTTGATGCAGGGTTTCTCACTCCACTCTTGCTTCTGTTGTAGAGGAAAGAAGAGTGATGACTCTAACTTGTACTAAGGGGTGTGGTAACAGGGAACTGAAGACAGGCCCAAGAGATGAGCTGTGGAATACAGCAGTGACGACACCCAAGTTAATTATGTTACAGCATTCACCCTTTGCTGTTATAAGGAATTGGATGTATTGTTAAGTTACAATGACAGCATCCACCCACTGTTGTGACAGAAACTTAGACTCATTGCTAACTAAGTTAAACTTATTGATAATTAACTATCCTATTCTGTAAATAGTTCGCAACTCCCATTCTGTAATGAAAACTAAGTTAATCAGATTTCTCTAATCGTGACCATTAAAAGTATAAAATCTGTACTAAAATCAAGCACAGGAGATCAGCTTTGACTGGTCTGATCTGCATCAGTTTCAATAAATTGCCCATTGTTTCAAACACCAAATCTGCATGGTATTTCTTTTTGCTTCTTACCCCACTGAAATTGTCCTTTTATTTTTTGTTAGGATATCTGTGTCACCATAATATTTATTTGCCTCCTCAGAATTACACCCACCCATCCTAGATCCACCTCCCCTTCACTGCTTCTGATAGCCTCTCCAACTTTCAATCTTTCACTGACCTTCCCTTTTTTTTCCTCCCTGTCTCTCTCCTCTCTTCATCTTACATTGAGAAAAGAAGTCGATCTTTTTTCGAAATGGCTAGAACACCTCACTTCAGTTTGGTGTGTGATGATTTTTTTCAAAGATGGGAAGCTTCCATTATCTTTTAACGAGGCCTGTATTTCTCTTATTTTGACAGAAGGGAAAAATCCTGTTGAATGTGCTTCATACAGATCTATTTCATTACTTAATGTAGATATGAAGATATTACCTAAAACTTTAGCCCAAAGATGAGAGGAGATTTTTATCATTAATTATTGAACTGGATCAAATGGGATTTTTATCAAAAATTGATATTCTTATTATAATATACATTAATTATTGAATTTTTTAAATTTACCCTCTAATTCATCTCTTGAATGTGTTCTTCTATTAGATGCTGAGAAGGCTTTTGTTTGGGTGGAATGGGACTATATTTTTGTTATTTTAGAAAGGTTTGTGAGTTGTGCGCGAGTGCAGCGAAAGAACTGAGACAGCAGGCTGTGAGCTCATTTAGGACAACTGATTTAGTTTGAAGTTTGTACTGCAGCCTTTAAGGCTATCCTAAGTCTGCCCCTCGCGTTCCAGAACTTACGTCATACTGCTGTAAGCACATATGTGCTCTTCCAGTCTGCACCGGAAGAGAGGGACCCACGACACCATCTTTGCCGCGGATGGCTCAGTGACCGCACGTGAAAATCAGGGCCACTTCACTGCTATAATCATATGCGTCACCACAGGTCCAGATATTTTTAAATGGGTTAAATTACTATATTTATGTCCCATGGCTGCCATTCGTACCAACTCACAACAGTCAATTTTTTTTAGGCTCCATCGGGGAAGTCGGCAAGATTCCCTTTAAGCCTGTTGCTTTTTGATTTATCATTAGAACCTCTTGCTATAGCTTTACAGAAATGTAGAGATTTTTCAGGGTTAATTAGGAATTGTGATGAACATAAAGTTTCTGTATATGCAGATGAAATCCTGCTTTTTATTTCAACTCCAGAGGTTTCTACACCAAATATATTAACTCTATTTGCCCATATGGCCCAGTTCTCAAGTATAAAATAAGAGTGAATTATTACCCCTAAAGGGGTCGTTTTTAAGATATTCCAATTTCCCTTTTAAGTGAGTGAATGATCAGTTGAGATATCTTGAAATTACAGTTACTAAGAGTGAAAAGAATTCATTGAAAGAAAATTTTTCTGCAAAAGTTCTATTAATTGTGATGGTCAGCCTTGCCTTTCACTATGACTGGACATTAATTCAACAAGAATGATTTTCCCAGTCTATACCAATCTTTATCCCTAAATCTTTTTTTTTGATTCATTACATTAATTTATTTATTTGTAAATATGGCAAGGAAAGCAACTCGTTTAAACAAAGCCCATCTTCATAAAACTAAAAAGAGTGAGGAAGTCACATAGGTCCAGCTACATTTGGGGTACTGCATGAAAATTTGGTAGTTCCAAGGCAGGAAGGATGTGGAGGCTTTGGAAAGGGAAAACACAAGAGAGACTACTTTTCCAGAGAACAGGAGTTGGAGCGAGAGAGTCTGAGGACGGGCTCGTTCAAATAGGCGAGAAGTTAAAGTGGAGTGCCCATTTTGGGAGTGGCCATCACGTGAGTGGGCAAAATTTGGAGTGGGATTTTGAGGCTTTGGCTTCGTTGAGATGAGGCTGAGATGGTGGGGCAGGAGTTGAGGTAAGGTATGGACAACCCTCTCGAGGAACAAAAGGAGTCATCAAAAAGGGCAGGTTTTTCTAACTTTTTATTCATTTCATAGACAGTGCAAATAGCCAGGACTTGAGGAACTGAGTTACAGGGAAAGGATAAACAGGTTATGACTTTATTCCCCAGGAATGTGGAAGATTGAGGGGAGATTTGATGGAAGTTTACATAATTATGATGGGTATAGATAGAGTAAGTGCAAGTAGACTTTCTCCATTGAGGTTACGTGAGATACAAACCAGAGGAAATAGGTTAAGGATGAAGGGGAGTGGGGGGGAGTGGCGGTGAGAGATTAGTGGCAACATGACATGAGAGGAATTAGATCATGTAGAGAGTCATGGGAGTATGGAACAAGCTGCCAGCTGAAGTGGCGAATGAGTGCTCAATTTTAACATTTGAGAAACATTTGGGCAGGTACGTGGATGGGAAGGATACGGAATGGAATGGGTACTGGTCAGTGGGACTAGGTAGAAAAATAATTCGGCAGCGACTCATAGGGTCAAAGGGCCTGTCCTCTGTGCTGTAATGAAAAAGAATTGATGACGTTTCAAGAGTCTTGATGAAAGGCTCAGACCGAAAATGCCAACGATTATTTTCTCCCAATAGATTTTTTAAAAATCAGACTGCTGTATAGATGAGAGGATACGAGTTGTATGGAGAGGTTGGACAAACTTGGGTTGGTTTCTCTGGAGCATCAAGAAGCCGAAGGGAAGACCTGATAGGAGTTTACAAAATGACCAGAGGCATAGACAGGATAGACAGTCAGAACCTTTTGTAAAAGTATCATACAATAGAGGTCATGCATATAAAGCAAGATGTGAGCATTTCTAATGATACAGGTAGATTTGGAAAGGCAGTAGCTGATCAACGACAGGCATCATAACTATGGGCAGGGGAAAATCTTGTCATCTCACCCCTCCCCCACCCCCCCCCCCCCATCTTCTTCCCCTGTCTCCTTTCCTCTAGCTCAGTGGATCTCAACCTTTTTCCTTTCTACTCACATCCCACTTTAAGTAATCCCTATGCCATCGGTGCTCTGTGATTGGTAAGGGATTGCTTAAGGTGGTATGCGAGTGAGAAGGGAAGGTTGAGAATTACTGCTTGAGACCCAATTGTTACTGAAATATTTTGCTTGAGAAAATTTGTCACTGGCCCATTTCCTTTGGAGTTATAACCGTGCACATAACGAGTCAATTAGGTACAATCAAGACAGTGGTTTTCAAACTTTTTCTTTCCACCCTCCTACCACCTTAAACAATCCCTTACTAATCACAGAGCACCTATGGCATAGGGAATACTTAAAATGATGTGTGAGTGGAAAGAAAAGGTTGAGAACCACTGCGAGTCTAACCCTCTCTGTCTCTGACTCTCTCTCTCTTACCTTCTGTCTCCTCTTACAGAACCAAAAGCAATTCTCACCTTTCCTCATCATATCCAATAAACACCTTTTGTCCGTTAGCCTGTACTCATCTCCCTCCCATTCTTCCCCCTTTCGTTCCCCCTTTAATTCGGATGCCTGCCTTTTTTTTCCACATATACCTTGAGAAGGGGCTCAGGCCCGAAACTTCGGTAATATAACTTTATCCCCCAATGAATAATGAGTTCCTCCAGCATTTCTGTGTTTTGACTGCAACCACAGCATCTGCAGACTTTCACCACCCTCACAATTTGATTGAAGACTGATGAAAGCATTCAACACTGGGGAGTAGACATTATTCCAGTGGGCATTAATCAGGCTTTGGCATGGTTACCTGGTTCAAAAGATTAAAACACACGGGGTTCAAGGTGAGCTGACTAATTGGCTTGGTGATAGGAGGCAGAGACGGGTGCCAAAAGGATCCTATTATAATTGGTTAACTATGACCAGTAGTGTATCACCAGAACCTTTGTTGTTTGTAATAGATATTAACAACTGAGA
The DNA here is from genome assembly GCF_036971445.1 of Narcine bancroftii. NCBI lineage: Eukaryota > Metazoa > Chordata > Chondrichthyes > Torpediniformes > Narcinidae > Narcine > Narcine bancroftii. Next base: position 147,142,298 of record NC_091469.1, read on the forward strand.
TGTTCAAGAGCTCAAGATTCCTGCAATGAAACAGGTGTAACATTGAAAAAAATTGATGTTAGTCTGTCTCAAGGCAGACAAAGATTTATGAGCAGAAATTGCCCAGTGCCCCTTACAGCCAGAGAAAGCAAAGCAGAGTCACTGAATGTCATTGGATTAACTTCCTGCACCCCTGGAGCCACAGAGACTTCAGTCCATACCATCAGCAAACTGAGATCCTGATCCAAAACTCCGATACAATCTGGAAGATGTACTATGATTGGTGCGTATGAGGTAGAGAAAGTTTAGATTTGTTTAGTAGATTTATGTAGATCAGCACATTATGGGCTGAAGAGCCCATACTGCGCTGCAATGCTCTATGTGGGAGGTATGAACAGCAACTTTGTGGATGTCACAAAAGTTGGTGGTGCTGTGGACAGCGAGGAATGTTGTTTAAGGCTACAGCAGGGTATACTGTAGATCAGATGAAAAGTAGGTGGCATATTGGCAGATGGAGTTTAATCCTGACACATGTGAGGTGATACACTTTGGAAAGCCAAATAGCAGTAGGACATATACATCGAATGAAAGGGCACCAAGGATTGTTGAAGAGAGGGATCTTGGCCAAGTTGGATATGGATAGCAAATTTTGTTTCCTGAAAGGTTTGAGTAAACCAGATGGGTTTTTATGGTTATCTGTCAGTTTTGCAATTGCCATGACTGAGCCTGTGTTTTTTATATATTATCGACTTACTTAATTACCTGAATTTAAATTTTCAAGCTGCCATGGCAAGGTTCAAACTCATGTCTTGGAATCAATGGTCCAAATCCATGAAATGCAGTCCATTAACTTAACCACCATGCAAACAAATCATGATTACAGTTCCATCTATTCCTCCTTCTGTGAGTTTTCTGCAGTGCCCAAAATATAAATCACATATACGGACTGGAGAATAGAGTCATGGAGTCCCACAGCACTGAAACAAGCCCTTCAGCCCATCGAATTCATGCTAAATATAAAAAGGTGAGAGAAGGTGCTCTTGGTCTGTGCTCATCAGAATTTAGGAGAATGAGGGGGGATCTTACTGTATGTTGAAAAGCATGGATAGAGTAGATGTTGAAAGATTGTTTCTCATGGTGGGAGAGTTGAGGACAAGAGGGCACAACTTCAAGATTGGTGTCTGCTTAGAACAGAGATGCAGAAGCATTTATTCAGTCAGAGGGTGGTAAATCTGTGGAATTTGTCACCACAGGCAGTTGTGGAGGCTGGGCCATTGGGTATATTTAAGGGAGAGATTGCCAGTTCTTGATTAGCCAGACCATCAGATATGGGGAGAAGGCCAGGTAGTGGGACTGAGAGGGAAAATGGATCAGCTCATGTTTGAATGGTAGGGCAGACTTGATGGGCTGAATCATCTAGTTCTGTGCCAATGCCTTATAGGAACATAGGAACATAGGAAGTAGGAACAGGAATAGGCCAAAAATGACCCATCGAGCCTGCTCCGCCATTCAATACGAACATGGCTGATCTAATTTATGACCTAACTCCACCTCCCTGCCTTCTCCCCATATCCCCTAATTCCTCTATCAAGTAAAAATTTATCTAACCGAATTTTAAATATGTTTAATGAGGCAGCCTCAACCACTTCCCTGGTTAGAGAATTCTAAACATTCACTACTCTCTGGGAAAAACTATTTTTCATCATCTCTGTCCTAAATCTACTCCCCCGAATCTTGAGACTGTGTCCTCTCATATTAGTTTCCCCGGCCAGCTCAAAAAACCTTCCTACATCTATCCTATCCATACCCTTCATAATCCTTATGGTCTTATGGATGCAATAAAGATTGCTACTAGGCCTAGAGGAATGAACTGGAACCCTCTGAGGAGACCTGCATGAACACAGGGACAACTCCAGACACATAATTTGAGGTTACAATTGAATGTGTTGCTGAACTACAGAAGGCCTCCCAAAACTTCCTGTCCTCCATCACACAGGTCTGAGATGATAGCAAGCAGGAATGTCTGGACCAGCCAATTAGCCTGGGGGAGTTGGCGGACTTCATCTATTCCGTTGGGTTGAGCAAGATTCCCGGAAGCGATGGCTTACCCACTGAGTTGTGCAAGGCTCTATGGGACTGGGTAAATCTGGACCTGCTGGAAGTATACAAGACTTTGGCATGACAAGCAGTATGTCAGGCTCCATGAGGAAGGATATCCTCATCCTCAGCTTCGAATGGAAGGGGAAGAAGATGGATATCAGGAATTGGAGACCCATATCACTGTTAGATATCGACTAAAAAATTCTGTCCAAGGCCATCGCTAATTGAATTGACCTCTCTGAGGCAGATAATCCACCCAGACCAAACCTTCATGGTTCCGGGCAGGAAGATCTGACAGCCTCATACTGCTGAGCGATACCATCATCTATGAGCAGGACAGGTGGGCGGACACCTGCCTGGTCAACCTATACTAGGAGAAGACCTACGATCAGATATCGCACACGTACACGAGGGACGTGCTCTCCAACATGGGTTTTAGGGAGGGAATCCAAAATTGGATTAAACTGCTTTAAATGGACATCCTTAGCATAATCCAAATCAATGGGTGGGAAATTGATAGCTTCCCCATCAGGTCTGGAGTTGGGTAGAATTGCCCACTCACCCCAATCCCATTTGTGTGTTGCATCAGCCCTTTGCTGAATCCGTTAGGAAGGATGAGAGCATAAGACGAGTGATGTTGTCAGGCAGTGGAGGCCCTCAGGTCAAGGCTTCTCTTTGTTTCAGACACACGATCGACATCTGCGGCCAGTTTGAGTCTGCATCAGGTGCCAGGGTAAACCGGATGAAAAACGAGTCAATCTTCTTCAGTAACTGGTCCAACCGGTCCATCACTCCCTTCACACTCAGACCTGACTACCTAAAGGTGTCAGAGATCTGGTTTGGAGGGGCCAAGGCGTGCAAGAAAAATTAGTCAGAGCAGATTGCAAAGGTCCACCAGAAATTAGGTCTGTGGACACAGCGCTCCCTTCCAATAATAGAGAATCACCTGGTCATCAGGTGTGAGTTGCTCTCTAGTCATGTGAGGCCCATCCCCTGAGCCTCCATCCTGGCAGTCACTGGAGCGGTTTTCCGCTTCATATGTCCATCCGAGATGGAAAGGGTCTGATGGGTCACGAGGTACAAGTCACCAGACAATGATGGCAAGGCCATACGCAACACGGCCCTCATCCTGATTACCACTTTCACATGTGCCGGCATCAGGCTGCTTATGGAACTGAAGTACAAGGGCACCAAGTGCTGTTTTATATGCTGAGGTTTTATAGCAGAACTAGATGTTGTGAAGGATAGGGCTAGCCCCGTTACCGCACAATGCCCAGTCAGCTCAGTCAGCTCTCCTTCATCAAAAGTTTATCCAGATCAATACTTTTGACCACAAGGTCATCAAGACATGGAACGTCCTGCAGAAATTGTGAATGAGGACTCGATGGACCTGGTGGGGAGGTTCCCTGAACAGACTGTCCTGGTCATCTGGTGGAATGGTTCATCACTGGGGCTCACAAGCACCAGGACTTGGTCTGGCTGGCTATAAGAGGACCCCTCCCAGTCAGATCCCTCCTCTATAACCAGAAGATCACTGACCACACAAATCACTGATGAATACACATTGACAGAGTGTGTGGAGAAGGATGCAAGGGTCTTTGCCACAGTTTCAATCCCAGCAACAAAGTGACAGATGACTCACTGATCTTATGGGCTGTTCCCAGGGACATACATAGAGTCAGACATCCAGAACTGCTGGAAGACCATCAACTTGGTGAATGATGAACTTGGGTCTGCCCGAAACCTGCTGGTCTTTCAGTGCATGGAAATGTCAGTGAGGAAACGTTGTCCATTGGCACATTCCAGGCTGCAGGAGTATGCGCTGAGGGACGCACAGAGGCTTGGTGCAGCAAACGCAAGGGCGCTATGGGGAAGGACCACAGTCTAGAGTCCTGGGCAACAGAGGGGGTGGGGAGAAGTGACAAGGTGCCACAGGGATGATAATAGTGTATTTAGAAAACAATTATCTCTTGATACGAGTGCATGATTGACTCTTTGGGTGTGAAAAGACTTTGAATTGTTTTCGTTGTTTTGTATATAATTTATTGTGAATAAGACTTATTTTGGGGGGGGAGAGAAAAACAAGAACTTGTGTTGCTGCAGGAGTGTGCAATTTCCTTTGATGTGGAGAGAAGAACAACGGGGAACAATCTTAAAACTAGAGTGAATGTTGCTGGTGAGACGACTAAGTGCTTTTATTCCAGGGTTTTAGTTGAAAGGTATAAGTCATTATATGCTGGATGGGTCACGTCTCCAGAATGGAGGACCATCGCCTTCCCAAGATCGTGTTATATGGCGAGCTCTCCACTGGCCACCGTGACAGAGGTGCACCAAAGAAAAGGTACAAGGACTGCCTAAAGAAATCTCTTGGTGCCTGCCACATTGACCACCGCCAGTGGGCTGATAACGCCTCAAACCGTGCATCTTGGCGCCTCACAGTTCGGCGGGCAGCAACCTCCTTTGAAGAAGACCGCAGAGCCCACCTCACTGACAAAAGGCAAAGGAGGAAAAACCCAACACCCAACCCCAACCAACCAATTTTCCCTTGCAACCGCTGCAACCGCGTCTGCCTGTCCCGCATCGGACTTGTCAGCCACAAACGAGCCTGCAGCTGACGTGGACTTTTTACCCCCTCCATAAATCTTCGTCCGCGAAGCCAAGCCAAAGAAGAAGAAGAAAGAAGATAAGTCATTTCAGTCAATGATCGACGTAATTAAGAAATCTGCTGCTGTGCCAATGTTCAGGACAAGGTGATGATAATTTAACCTAACTTTCGCCGTGAAATCATTTTACTTTCCAAATAATGGTGCGAGCAGCATAAACGTTCAATGATCTCAATTCCCGCTGGCTTCGACACTTGTGTTGACGTCCTCTCTGTGGCTTCAGACCTTCCCGCTGAGTTTACGAGCCCTTTGGGTTTCTCTCAGTGGACACAAATTTGGCATCATTGCGATGCGTACAAGGCGGATGCAGTCTGATACATCTATTTCATCGGCCTCAACTATGTGTTGTTAACGAGGAAAGTCTTCAGAGTTTAGGGTCGAGTGCAATAGACAAACATGCTGGAAAAACTTAGCAGGTCATGCAGCGTCCATAGCGAGTAAAGGATTTCAGGCTTGAACCCTTCTCTACAATCTACTTTGGAGTTTTTTTCTTCACTACTGTTCATGGAGTGATGCAGGACAGAAACAGAGCCCTCCCTGTCCTTGCTGACCATCCACCACTCATTCTCATCGGCCCCATTTTAAATTCTGTGCATATTCTCTCTGACTGTCAGCCATGGCCTGGCATTGGACAGAGTTACTTAATAGTTCTTGATTCCTTTTCCAGGCAATGCCATTTTGCGTACATATCTTCCCTGTGATTAAACTAAAACTTGCCAACATTAAGGTTGCAGTGCTGAGAAAGGCGAGAGTCATAAAGTCACACCGCACGGAGCAGGCCCTTCAGCCCCACTTGTCCATGGTGACCAAGTTGGTATTCTGGGCTGGTCCTCTTTGCCTATATTTAGTGCATTTCTTTATGAACTCTTCCTATCCACAAACCTGTCCAAATGCCCTTTGAGCATTTCCATTGTGTGCACTTCTAAAGCTTTCTCCGCTACCTCTTTCCAGGTTTGGACCATCCTTGAGTGAAAATGTTGCCCATTTATGTGCCTCTTAAATCTTTCCTCCTTCATCTGAAACCTACAGCCTCCATTTGTAGTCTGGGCATTCACTTTGTACATGCCCCTCATGCTTTTATCAATTTTTATTAGACCACCCATTAACCTTCCTCACTCTCCCTATTAACTCAACCCCTTTCGACTGGAAGCAGCCTGATGAATCTCCTTTGCACCCTTTTCAATTTATTGATGTATTTTCTACAGCTGGGCGATCAGAACTGCGCACAAAAGCAAAAGTTGACAAATTTTGTGTGAGGCTTTTTTCTCTGGAGCGTAGAAGATTGAGAGGGGACTTGATAGAGGTGTTTAAAATTTTAAAAGGGACAGACAGAGTAAATGTGGATAGGCTTTTTCAATTAAGAAAGGGGGAGATTCAAACTAGAGGTCATGGTTTAAGATCGAAGGGGGAAAATTATAAGGGGAACATGAGGGGAAATTTCTTTACGCAGAGAGTGGTGGGGATGTGGAATGAGCTTCCGGCAGACGTGGTCGAGGCGGGATCATTGGTTACATTTAAGGAAAGACTGGATCATTACATGGATAGGAGGGGGACTAGAGGGGTATGGACCGGGTGCTGGTCAGTGGGACTAGGAGGGTGGGGATTTGCTACGGCATGGACTAGTAGGGCCGAACTGGCCTGTTCTGTGCTGTAAGTGGTTATATGGTTATATGGTTATTACATTAAAGTGCATTCTCACCAATTCCTTGTACAGCTGGATCATCAGAACCCCACCAGTCACCACACCCAACATTTCATCCTCCTCCACTTCCGCCACCTACTACGTGATCCCACTACTAGACACGTCTTCCCTTCTCCTCCGCTTTCCTCCTCCCGCGGGGACCGTTCCCTCAGCCACTCCTCCCTTTCCTACCAATCGCCCCTTGTCACCTACCCCTGTGACTGCAGGGTTCCTTGCACTTGGTGTCGACCCCGCCTTCCTCGCCACCATTTGGGGCTCCAAACCATCCTTCCAAGTGAAGCAACATTTCACTTGAAAATCTATGGTTGGTGTAGTGGTTAGTGCAATGTCTTTACAGCACCAGCGATCGGGACCAGGGTTCGAATCCTGTACTGTCTGTAAGGAGTTGTACATTCTCCCTGTGTCTGCGTGGATTTTCCCCGGGGGCTACAGTTTCCTCCCACTGATCGAAACATACCGGGGATGTAGGTTAATTGAGTGTATATTGGGCGGCACGGACTCATGGGCCAAAATGGCCTTTTACCGTGCTGTATTCGTGTCTAAATATGTGTCTGAATCTGTGGGAGTCATCAACTGTATCTGGTACTCCCATTGTGGTCTGCTCTACATTAGAGAGACTGGACACAGTCTGGGAGATCACTTCGCTGAGTACCTTAGCTCTGTCTGCCACAATCGCATAGATCTCCCAGTGGTCACTCGTTTCAATTTCTCATCCCATTCCCTTTCCAAAATGTCTGCTTACAGCTTCATGCACTACTGTGACCATCAAACAGATGACATTAACATCAACTTCTCCAGTTTAATTTAGCTCTTCCCCTCCCCCCATTTATCCCTATGTCTCCTTTTCTCTAGCTTTTCCCTCTGTTGCCCTTCCGCCAACTCTCCATTCACAGAGCCAAACCTCCTCTACCCCCATCAATTCTCATCTTTCCTCTCTCCTGCCTGCCTATCCATAGCCAATTAGCACCTTTTGTCCATTAGTCTGTCCACCTAAACTGCCCTTTATTTAAATTCAGGTGCCTGTCTTCTTCCTACTCACACCTTGAAGATGGGTTCAGGCCCGAAACGTTGGTAATATATGTGCAGCACAGTTGACATGGCAGTTAGCGCAATACCTTTACAGCTCCAGCAGTTGGGACCGGACCGGGGTTTGAGTCCTGGGTTGTCTGTAAGGAGTTTATACGTTCTCCCTGTGTCTGCATGGGTTTTCGCCGGGGGCTCCGGTTTCCTCCCACCATTCAAAACATACTGGGGGTGTAGATTAATGGGATGTAAATTGGTGAAAATGGTTTGTTATATGCTAAATTAAAATTAAATATCTTTACCTCATATGGACACTGCAAAACTGGCTGAGTTCTTAAAATTAGACATATAGTCTCCTCCAGCATTTCAGTGTTTTTACTACAATCGCTTTTCACCCCAAGAATTTGCATTCCATACTCCCTGCCCAAAGGAACACAAGCATCCCAAAAGCTTTCTTTACCACTCTGTCCACCTAAACTGCCAATCTCAGGGAACTGCGTAGCTGTACCTAAAGGTCTCTTTGTTCCAGAACACTTTCCAAGGCTCTGCCATTTATTGTGCAAGTTCGAGTTGGTTTTAACTTATCAAAATGCAACACCTCACACTTGCCCCTGTTGAATTCATTTGCTGTTTCCTTGGCCCACCTCCCCAGCTGATTTCAATCCCAATGTAAACTGAGATGTCCTACCGCACTGTTGACACATCACCAATTTTGGTGTCAGCTCCATATTTACTAATCATGTCAACTCCATTGCCATCCAAATGATGAATGCATTAAAAAAAAATGATTGAACCAGTACCGACCCCTGCAGCATATCACTAATTGCAGGCCTCCAATCAGGGAAAAAAAATCCCTCCAAAACTCACCCTCTGGCTTCTTCATCGAAGTAAATTTTAACTCCAGTGGGGCAACTCCCCTTGTATCCCCAGTGATCCAACTTTCCAGACTAGCCTGCCATGCAGGATCTTGTCAGAGACCTTTCTAAAGTCCACACATGCAATGTCTGCTACCCCCTCATTTTCAGTTCTCTTCATCACCTCTTTAAAAAAAACCTCATGAAACACAATCTGCTGCGCACAGAGCCATGTTGATGACCTCCAATCAGTTCTTGCTGATCCAAATGCTGGAAAATGCTGTTCCTCAGAATCCACTCAATCAATTTCCCTACCACTTGTCCTTGCTGACCATTTAAAAATATTGGCAAGTTAGCCATCTGGGTCACCTTCTGAGAAAGGATTGGACCTGTGAGGCTTATATCTGCCTGGTGCTCACAGATTGACTGGATTGAAACATACAATAGATGATAGAATGTTCCAGCCCAGTGCAGGCCCTTCATCCCACGATGTTTTGTGGACCTATACACAACTGCGAATCCTGAGGATTCTTGACCTGGTATATGCGGAGAAGCTGTTTCCACTTGAGGGAAGAATCTAAAACGAAGGGTCACTCTTTAGAAGTAAGAGTCCGCCCACTAAAGTAGAGATTTTTAAAGTTTAGAGCTGCAGCACAGTATCAAGCCCATCCAGCCCATGCCACCCAAATACACCCTTTTAACCCCGTACGTCTTTGGAAGGTGGGATGAAACGGAAGCACCACTCGTAGGAAACCCATGCTGTCACAGGGAGAAAGTACAGACTCCTTACAGATAGCATGGGATTCAAACCCGGGTCATTGCTAGCACTGCAAGAGCGTTGCTCTCTCCACTACAGTTACGGTCATTATTTTCACCACTCCTCTCCTCCCAACAGAGAGTCTTTGCAACTCTTCAAAAAATGGGGTAAATATAGTCTTCGAAGAGTTAGATAGCTACTTGATCAGTGAGGGGGCAAATGTTTGCTGACAGCATTGGAACATTCAGATACACAATTATTACTTGAATGGTTGTGCAAGCCCAAGGGGACCAGGTAACACAGGTAACAGACCCCTTGCATGTTCTTAGAAGTGCCACATATTTCTATCCACTGCACTGTCAATCTGGGCATACTGATAACAGGTGTTAGTTCCAACAATGCTTTCGGAACAGGGTAAAATCCATCATAGATTTCATCAGTTTCAGGTTCATCACATCTCTGAGCCTTCCAGGATTTTCAAAATGCATGTTATTGTTAGGGAAAGAAAATAAGGAACCTTGAGCCAGAGAAAGGAACTGTAGCCGACTGCTACAAAGAAACACACACACTGGCAGTGTGGGAGGTTAAACTCTGAGATTTATTGAGGCTGCAAGGGCTCCTTTTATACAGTTGGAGACCCTGCCATTTGTTTGATTGGCTGACATCAGCTGCATGAATAACAATAGCGGCCGGGAACATTCTTGCATGTGAATCCCCTTCTTCCCCAGCCTGTTATTGATCTGTTAGCTGGGCAGTTTGGCCAGCGCCATTTTAGGGCTGCTTATCTTGTACTGCTCCAGCTTTCAACCGCGGTGGTTCGCTATGTTAAGGGATGTGTTACAGTATGTTATGCTGCTGTTTACTACCGCGCTCGCCATGCGATGTGCCGGCTGGATCTCAGCGGTGGCAAGCCACCACATGACTCCTCCCCACCCCCCCACCAGAACTGTTCATTGTGCCCTTGGAATGCAGTCCCCAATGTCTTTGGTGGTCTGCCTCTGCCGGATAGAGCCTGTCTGCGGTGAAGACCTCTGATTTGCCACCGATGTCCAGTTCAAAGGTGGCCCCATTGTTTCGGATGATTCAGAAGGGACCTTCATAGGGCTTCAGTAGCGGTGGACGGTGTGGCCCTCTGCGCACAAACACATACAGTCTTGGAGTTCTTTAGGGATGTTGGACTTGGCTTGCCTGTGTCTGGAGGGTGGGATCGGAGCCAGATTACCAACCTTTTCCCACAGCCTTTACAGGAAGATGGTTTTATCCTCCTGTTGAACTCTGGCCAGTGGGACTAAATCCCCAAGGACCATGTGTGGAGTACCGTAGATGAGCTTGGTGGAGGATGTGAGGAGGTCTTCCTTCAGGACTGTATGAATCCCCAGCAGTGCCCATGGCAGTTCACCCACCCAGTTGGGGCCCTTGAGTCTGGACATAAGGGTGGTCTTGAGGTGCCTGTGGAAGCACTCAACCAGCCCGTTAGACTGCGGGACAGTATCAAGAAGTTGAGGTTCGATACAATCAAATTGAATGGAAGACCATACACAGGGGATTGATATTGATCCTTGCTGCTGGTTGTATGACAGCTCAGCCCAGCTTCAACATTACTATTCCTAATCACTTATATGGGCCTGCATCAGTACATGGGAACTTCTTCATTCTCTGGTACCTGACAGAATTTGAAACAAATGCAGCAATAGCACAAGGAGGCAAGGCTCAGCTGGTTCTGGATGATTCAATGTTGCCTCTCTCACTCCCTTAACAAGTCCCGCCAGGATATCGCGGGATATTTGATGCTCTGGGAGTCATTTAAGTTGCAAGGTTCCATGTTTATAGCAGGATAGGAGATCTTGATCTGTTGTGACATTGAGGCAATGGTGCATTTCTTCTTTTTTCTTCTTTGGCTTGGCTTCGCGGACAAAGATTTATGGAGGGGGTAAAAAGTCCACGTCAGCTGCAGGCTCGTTTGTGGCTGACAAGTCCGATGCGGGACAGGCAGACGCGGTTGCAGGGGAAAATTGGTTGGTTGGGGTTGGGTGTTGGGTTTTTCCTCCTTTGCCTTTTGTCAGTGAGGTGGGCTCTGCGGTCTTCTTCAAAGGAGGTTGCTGCCCGCCGAACTGTGAGGTGCCAAGATGCACGGTTTGAGGCGATATCAGCCCACTGGCGGTGGCCAATGTGGCAGGTACCAAGAGATTTCTTTAGGCAGTCCTTGTACCTCTTCTTTGGTGCACCTCTGTCACAGTGGCCAGTGGAGAACTCGCCATATAACACGATCTTGGGAAGGCGATGGTCCTCCATTCTGGAGACGTGACCTACCCAGCGCAGCTGGATCTTCAGCAGCGTGGACTCGATGCTGTCGACCTCTGCCATCTCGAGTACTTCGACGTTAGGGATGAAAGCGCTCCAATGGATGTTGAGGATGGAGCGGAGACAACGCTGGTGGAAGCGTTCTAGGAGCCGTAGGTGATGCCGGTAGAGAACCCATGATTCGGAGCCGAACAGGAGTGTGGGTATGACAACGGCTCTGTATACGCTTATCTTTGTGAGGTTTTTCAGTTGGTTGTTTTTCCAGACTCTTTTGTGTAGTCTTCCAAAGGCGCTATTTGCCTTGGCGAGTCTGTTGTCTATCTCATTGTCGATCCTTGCATCTGATGAAATGGTGCAGCTGAGATAGGTAAACTGGTTGACCGTTTTGAGTTTTGTGTGCCCAATGGAGATGTGGGGGGGCTGGTAGTCATGGTGGGGAGCTGGCTGATGGGGGACCTCAGTTTTCTTCAGGCTGACTTCCAGGCCAAACATTTTGGCAGTTTCCGCAAAGCAGGACGTCAAGCGCTGAAGAGCTGGCTCTGAATGGGCAACTAAAGCGGCATCGTCTGCAAAGAGTAGTTCATGGACAAGTTTCTCTTGTGTCTTGCTGTGAGCTTGCAGGCGCCTCAGATTGAAGAGACTGCCATCCGTGCGGTACCGGATGTAAACAGCGTCTTCATTGTTGAGGTCTTTCATGGCTTGGTTCAGCATCATGCTGAAGAAGATTGAAAAGAGGGTTGGTGCGAGAACACAGCCTTGCTTCATGCCATTGTTAATGGAGAAGGGTTCAGAGAGCTCATTGCTGTATCTGACCCGACCTTGTTGGTTTTCGTGCAGTTGGATAATCATGTTGAGGAACTTTGGGGGACATCCGATGCGCTCTAGTATTTGCCAAAGCCCTTTCCTGCTCACGGTGTCGAAGGCTTTGGTGAGGTCAACAAAGGTGATGTAGAGTCCTTTGTTTTGTTCTCTGCACTTTTCTTGGAGCTGTCTGAGGGCAAAGACCATATCAGGAGTTCCTCTGTTTGCGCGAAAGCCGCACTGTGATTCTGGGAGAATATTCTCGGCGACACTAGATATGGATGGAATCCACCCAGAGTTCTGGAAGGCTGGCGGCAAAACTCTGCATGCCAAACTGCATGAGTTTTTCAAGCTTTGTTGGGACCAAGGAAAACTGCCTCAGGACCTTCGTGATGCCACCATCATCACCCTGTACAAAAACAAAGGCGAGAAATCAGACTGCTCAAACTACAGGGGAATCACGCTGCTCTCCATTGCAGGCAAAATCTTCGCTAGGATTCTACTAAATAGAATAATACCTAGTGTCGCCGAGAATATTCTCCCAGAATCACAGTGCGGCTTTCACGCAAACAGAGAAACTACTGACATGGTCTTTGCCCTCAGACAGCAATGGTGCATTTATTGAAGCATTAACATCTTCATTGGCCCTTTCCCCAGCTCAGCCTTTTCTTCACCATGGTGAGCGCACGAAGCTGAATTGAGCTGGGGTCTGCGTCCGAGCCCACCAACATTTGCTCCCTTTCTTGGTCCGCATGTGGAAGGATGAACAATCTGACCCCTTCCCATTGGGCAACAAGGCACAGCAGGGGCAGAGCTTTCAAATTTAAATGCAACATTTTAAAATTTAGACATGGAGCACAGTAACGGGCCTTTCCAGCCCACGAGCCCGTGCCGCCCAAATACCCCCAATTAACTTGCAAACCCCGTACGTTTTTTGGAAGGTGGGAAGAAATCGTAGCACCAGAGAAAACCCACACAGACACAAGGAGATTGTACAAACACCTTACAGACAGCGCCGGATTCAAACCACAGTATGTGCTAACTATGCCGCACTTCCCCCACTACTACTCCTGCCAGCCTATTCCAGGCACTTTCTTGTGCAGGATCAGAATTTGTCATGAAAGTTGTTTTGCGGCAGTGGGTCGTTGTGCATTACAGATGGAAAAATTGCTATAAATTACATTAAAAAAAAATACATTAGTGCAAGGGAAAAAGTGTGGTAGTATCTGTGGTTCATTGTCCATTCAGAATTCTGATGGCCGAGGGGAAAAAAATTGTTTTAGTAAAGTAGGGTGTTCATCTTCAGGCTCCTGTACTTCCTTCCTGATGGTAGCAATGTGAAGAGCGCCTAGCCTGGGAGGTGAGGGTCCTTGATGATAGAGATTGCTATCTCTTGCTCTGAATATAGCCTCTAAACTTACTCCCACCCTACCTTAAACAAGACCTAGCGGCTTCTCACTATAATTCAATCCTTCAAATCCCAGTAACATCCTCATCTGTACCCTATCCAGTTTAATTATGTTATTCACCCGGCAGTGAATCTCTTTAAAATGAATGGGGATTCCACTCCAAAGAATAGTATAGGACAAGAAAGGAGGAATCCATATTGTGAGGGCAGGAAATAATATGGTTGCTTGTTTGATTCATCGTGTCCTCCAGTATCACAGAGAAACAGATAATTCGGCCCATTTCCTTCATGCTCCTACTTGAGCTCGTTCCATTGGCCGCTTTGGGCCGAGGTCCCCCTGAAGCTTTCCTACCCTTGAACCTGTTCAATGGCTATTGGCAGCTTGTTCCACATACTCACCACATTCAGCGCAAGGACTTTCCCACTCAGTACTCCTTTAAATCATTGCCCTCTATCCTGAGGGAAAAAGGACTGATTATCCACTTTGTCTCTGCCCTCTTGATTTCATGAACGTCTACAAATTCACCACATGAGAGAAAGTAAACCCTGTTTATCCAGTCTCATCCTATAACTTGTGAGTGGCAAGGTTAGCCTAGCAGTTAGGGCAATGGTACTACAGTGCCTGCAACATGGGTTCGAATCCAGTGTTCTGTTCATGACTGCAGGGGTTTCCTCTGGGTACACATAACCTCTTACAATAGGTACAATTAAAATAGTGATTTTCAAATGTTTTCTTTCCACTCACATACCACGTTAAGTAATCTCTTACTAATCACAGATCACCTATGGCATAGGGTGAGTGGAAAGAAAAAGTTCAAAAGCCACTGGGATCGACTATCAGGAGCTTCAAATTTGTTCCACCCTTCGTGAGAATGATGACCGATCATCTATCTTCACGGTGTTTTTCAAATCTATCAGAATAATCTTTAATTTCCTTAATATCCAGAAATCTATCGATCTCTGTTGTGAACAAGATGAATGATCAAGTCTCCAAAGTTTGCTTTGTTAAAGAATTTATTCCAAAGATTCACCACTCTGATAGAAGAATATTTTCTTTCTATCTCTGTCCCAAATCTATCCACCTTTTCTATTTATTGTCTCTTTTTAATTCAATTTTACATATATTATTGCATTTTTTAAGTACCCGTTCGGCTATAGAATTACGTATGTTGTCCAATTATCATTAATTTAAATAGCCTTCTTGTTATTGTAGAAAAAATGGCAGCGCTTTTGTAATCTTAGTGCTGGTGCGGACGCAGATCGCGGGGAGCGGAGACACTGTACTGCTCTTAAGGGTCTGACTCTCTGGTCCTGCACAGGCTTTGAATGGCCTGAGAAAAGGATCCAACATTTTTTTTAAAAGTCCTGCAACTGTGGAAGTCTGTTTAACATGGTGGTGCCTGAACTAGACAGTGTACCACGAGGGGTACGGACTTTTGGGGAGCTGTGGATGGCACAGGGCACCATAAAATTGGAGAATACTCCCCGTTGAGGAGAATCACAGGAGATGATCCTGCAGGACAGTGACCACAGCAGAGGACCTGCGAGGGGCTCAGCGGCTGAAGGACCCACACGGGCTGCAGGCTGCCAGTGGATGGCTCATGGGAACCAGATATCGGAACCAGGATTTGAAAAGGTACCGATGACAAGAAGGGCCCCAAGGGGCCTTGGGTGATAAAGGCCTCCGGATCGTATCGGCATTTAGACATGGGGCTCAGGTTGATATGGTTTGAACAGGAGTCTATGCAGCTGTAGAGGCTGTGAAGGTACTGGAGGTGAATACATGAACAACCAGTGAAGCTGGGACTCTCTTTTGCTTCTTGTTAGGGGCACCGGGCAATGCTCATGGCTACTCTTTGTTTGCCTTATGGTAGACAAAAGTTGAGATATATCATATAACCATAAAACAATTACAGGACGAAAACAGGCCAGATCGGCCCTTCTAGTCTGCACCGATTTAAGTGAAACTCCACTAGTTCCACCTACCCGCTCCCTTGCCCATAACCCTCCAACCCCCTCACATTCATGTACTCATCCAACCTCCTCTTAAATGACAAAATTGACCCTGCTGCAATTACTTCTTCCGGAAGGTCATTCCACTCAGCCACCACAGTCTGAGTGAAGAAGCTTCCTCCGATGTTACTTCTAAAGTTTTGCCCCCTGACCCTGCACTTATGACCCCTTGTTTCAATCTCCCCTCCCCTCAAGGGGAAGAGCCTATTCACACCTACTCTATCTATCCCCCTCATAATTTTAAATACCTCTATCAAATCCCCTCTCAACCCTCTACACTCCAATGAATAAAGACCCAGTCTGCTCAGTCTTTCTCCGTATTCTAGATGTATTTTTAATGCATGATTACATAACGATCGAAGGAACCTTTGATTACGAAGTTGCACCCGCTGGCTGTGGATTTCTCAGCCAGAAGAACGTCCTCCCTGTACTCAACCTCTTGAGCCCTGGAGAAGAATATTGGACAGCAGAATACCAAAGGCAGCTACTCTATGGTTCACTGACTGAGGCACAACAGTGGACAGAAACAGAGATCTGAAGGCTCTGACACGCACCACTGAGAGCAACATGCACCAGGTCGCCTGGTTGGGAGCACTTCTAAAAGTCAGTGCTCATTCATCTGAGCAAGCGAGAATGGATGAGGCTTGTGTCACCTGTGTGCCAGAAACTGTCCAGCTCAGATAAAGACCAGAAGATATAGGAGCAGATATCGGCTATTCAGCTATCAATCTCTGCCTTAAATGCCCTCAGTGACTGGGCCTCCACAACCACCTGTGGCAACAAATTCCACAGATTTAATCACCCTCTGACAGAAGTTCCTCCTGTTCTCCTTCAACCCTGTTCTAATCATCTAAGGACCAGTCATTAGGATCATACTCCACAATGAGTATTCCCCAACAACTATTATGGCAGACAAAAGGGCCTCCAGATGCTGAATCTGAAGCTAAAGCACACTTTGCTGGAGGAACTCAATGGGTCAGGCAGCATCTGCGGGAGAGAGACAATGGTCGTCATTTCAGGCCAATGCTCTTTATTCAGAGGATTTATCAAAAAGTGTTAATTTTGTGAGTTTCAATAAGATTCAGAAAGAATAAAAGTGACAAAGAGGGAAGTCATTCTTAGTTGAAGAGTGGCTAGCATCTGGAATCAGGGAGACAAAAGCAGATTAGATCATGGTTTATAAAAGGAAACTATGTAATTGAAATGTAACTAGGACAGTGCAATGGGCCGTACTAGCCTTTAAGAGAGAATTTGGAGCGTTCATATTTCCTCATTAAGGTGGCATAATATGCAACTGGCAAAGCTACTTCCTTTGAATTCCAGAGACGCAGGTTCAATTCTGAGCTCAGCAGTCATCAGTGGTGGCTTTCATGGTCTTCCCAGGGACCTCCCCGTGGCCAACCACGTTCATTCCACACACCATTCTCACACTCACAGGTCTCATGCACTGCCAGACCAAGGCTACCTGCAAATTGGAGGAAGAACACCTAATAATTCCGTCTGGCCACTCTCCTACCAGATGGCATTAACATCAGCTTCTCCAGTTGATGTTAAACCCCTCCCCGAATCTCTCTCTCTTTCCCTATCCCCATCTCCATTGCTCCAGCTCCCACCCCCTTTCAGAAGGCAACCCCTCTCCCTACCCCAAAGTCTGGCACTTGTCTACATTTTGCTCATACCTCGATGAAGGGCTCGGGCCCGAAATGTTGGCTGTGTATCTATAAAGTGCCCTGTTTGAACTGCTGAGTTTCTCCAGCATTGTGTTTGTACTGAACCCACAGCATTGCAACCCAAAGGAAAATACGAGCATGGAGATAAAAGTGAACAGTCAGGAGCTGAAATCTTGACTTTTGGATTTGAGGCCCGGCCCCTGATCCCCAATATTCAAAGTTAATCTTTCATCCCCCTGTTACGAAACAGCTGACACATTGGAACCAAGAATAAAATTGACACTTTTTAAATTAGAGCGCTGAATTTTTCTTTGAATCCTGCATCAACCCAAACTGAAGTCTTGTTTTTACAGCTGACGGGAATATTCATAAGACAGCAACTTCCCAGTCAGAATTATTCTGCACTGAATCTTCAGAGGGCAGAAAGTGACAGGAACTTTCAAATTAATTTACTGCAAGGCCTCAGTGTGAATTTCCAAAAAAAAAATTGACATCTTTAGCTTCTGGAACATCATCAACATTATAATCATTTAAAGTATATTATTGTCGTGACTTACGAATCTGTTTGGCTGTAGCAAGTCAGTATTCCTGTGCATTTGTACATTATTAAAGAGTTTGGTGATTCATATAGAAGTGCTGGAGATACTCAGCCGGTCACACAGCGTCATAGGAGGTGAAGATATATTATGGGCGTGAGCCCCTCTTCGAGGTATGAGTGAAAAAAGACAGGTGTCTGAATTAAAGGCTGGGGAAAGAAAGGGGGAAGGATGGGAGGGGGAGGAGTTCAGACCAACAGCGTATGATGAGAATTGATTTTGGCTCCATGATTTTCCCTCTATGACAGAAGGAAAAGGGAAGCATGAAAGAGATAGACAGAGATAGAAGTCAGGACACAGGGGGACAAAGATGGGGGGAGGGTTTGGTTCCAATGGAAGCTGGACAAGTCGATATTAATACCATCAGGTTCGAGGGTGCCCAGGTGGAAGATGAGGGGTTGCTCCTCCAATCTGCAGGTGTTCTCAGTCTGGGACTGCATGAGACTATGGACATGCAGGTCAGCAAGGGTATAGGGTGCAGGATTGAAATGGGTGGTCATTGGGAGATCAGATTCCGATTTCAGATTTATTGTCATGAGGTTCCTTTTTCCTGCAGAATTACCATTCTGGACAAAAAAAACCAAACTACACAGTGTAAAACATGTAAACAATAAGGAAATGTAAACAATCTGACTGTGCAATACAGAGAGAACAAAAATAAAATCAATAAAATACACAGGTATTTTAAATGAGTCTCTGATTGAATTTGTTGTTGAGGAGTCTGATGGTGGAGGGGGTAGCAGCTGTTCCTGAACCTGGTGGTGTGAGTCTTGTGGCACCCGTTACTCTTTCCTGATGGCAGCAGCGAGAACAAAATGCACTGAGGTGTGAGAGTCTTTGCACTCTTGGTAGAGGTGCTCAATAGTGGGGAGGGTTTTACCTCTGATGTCAGCGTTGTGTCCTCTACCTTTTGAATGGCTTATTGTTTAACTCAGCGCACCTTCCATCACACCTCAGTAAAAATATGCCTGGGTGTCTGATGTCATTCCAAACCTCGGCAAACCCTCGAGGAACCAAAGGTGCTGACATGCTTTCTTCATGATGTCATTGGTGTGTTGTATCCAGGAATGATCTTCCAAGATAGTGACTCCCAAGAACTACAATTGTCTCACCCTCTCCACCTCTAATCCCCCAATGATCACTGGATTGTAAACCCCTGGCTTTCCTTTCCTGAAGTCAACAATCAGCTCATGATGGAGCCCATCTACGCAAAGCTTAGGCCTAAATATGTAAGAATGTACTTCCACCTTCTTACGACCTTCAGTCTTCTTCCCTAAAGTCTTTTAACATAAAGAGTGTCAGATTCTAGAGTGTGAACCAATCTTTTTTGCAATCCAGATTGTAATTATTTTTATGTTTTCTTTATGCTTTACTTACTTTTTATATAATTCTTTTATGTATCTATATATTGAATCTACTGTTATCTTTATACTGGTTGAGTATAAAAGGGAAGGGAGGCTGGGTAACGGGGAGGGGTTTAATATCATGTAATCACTGTAAGTTTCAAATTAGATTAAGCTTTGATTCTGTACAAGTTTAACTACATGGATGGAAATTTTAAACAAAATATTAAAAAAAAATCAGCTCCTTAGTTTTGCTGACATTGAGTGCAAGGTTGTTGTTGGTGTATCATTCAGCCAAGTTTTCAATCTCCATCCTGTGTGCTGACTCATTCCCTTCCTCTATACAACCCACTACTGTGGTATCATCGTCGTCTTTGTAGAAGGATATAAACAAAATAGAGAGAGTGCAGAGAAGGTTCACGAGAATGTTGACAAGATTTCAGGGTCTGAGTTACAGGGAAAGGTTGTGCAGACTGGGGCTTTTTTCTCTGGAGCGTAGAAGATTGAGAGGGGACTTGATAGAGGTGGTTAAGATTTTAAAAGGGACAGACAGAGTAATTGTGGATAGGCTTTTTCAGTTAAGAGTGGGGGAGATTCAAACTACAGGGCATGGTTTAAGATTAAAGGGGGAAAATTATAAGGGGAACATGAGGGGAAATTTCTTTATGCAGAGGGTGGTGGGGATGTGGAATGAGCTTCCGGCAGACGTGGTCGAGGCGGGATCATTGGTTACATTTAAGGAAAGATTGGATCGTTACATGGATAGGAGGGGACTAGAGGGGTATGGACGGGGTGCTGGTCAGTGGGACTAGGAGGGTGGGGATTTGCTACGGCATGGACTAGTAGGGCCGAACTGGCCCGTTCTGTGCTGTAAGTGGTTAGATGGTTATATGGTTATATGGTTATTGTCATATCAAGCCTCCCAGTTGTAGGTGTAAAGTGAGTAGAACAGGAGGTTAGGAACACAGCCCTGTGTTGCTCCGGTACTGATGGGAGACAGGGCAGAGGTGACCCATCAAGTGACCTTCCAGTCCGTATCCAGTCTCTCCGATGGAGAGGATACTACAATGGAAGCACCGGATGCAGGAGATGACATCAAAAGTGAAGCATTGCTTCATTCGGAAGGATTGTTTGGGACCCCCGAATGGGAGTGAGGGAGGATGTGTGTGCGCAAGTGGGGCATCTTCTGCGATCACAGCCGTAATTCCGCTGCAGACCTTCCTGTTCACCTCACTCGTGTATAGCATTGACAAGACGATGGTTCAAAACATTATTTCAATAATGTCTCTTAGAACCTCAGAATGACTCAAATTACTTAGCATCGAATACAGTGGAATGATAATAATAACAACACGTTTACTGTCATACAGATTGTAAAATGTACATATGCACCAACATTCATAATTACTGCAGCTGAACAAGTACTTGAAAAATAACTGCAATGGAATGCATTAAATTAAACTGAGGTAATAATTCAAAAGATAGACAGATAAATATTCACAGTGCAATTGACCCTGGTGCAATTACTGTGGTGACTTTGGAAATTTCTGCACACAACCCCCCAGGAGCACAAAGTGATTCCAAGTGGATAATCAGTTGACCGGGGAGAAAGCACTAGGTGGTCATTTGGAAGGGTTACAAGGGTTCAGTTCTACTATTGACAGAAAGGTTTTTTTTCTGAGAGCAGCCTTGCAGGTTAATTCTGGCCTTCTTTTCAGCCACGCAAAGTAGAAGAGCACAATTTACATGGCACATAGTTACAAAGGGAAAAAAAAATTGATCAATTAATCTCAGGACAAAACAGCATAATAGCACAGTTGTGGGGTTCGTTCTGGAGCCTCATGGGTGTGGAGAAGTTCTGTCTTTAAGCCTGCAGTTG
Organism: Narcine bancroftii; assembly: GCF_036971445.1. Lineage (NCBI taxonomy): Eukaryota > Metazoa > Chordata > Chondrichthyes > Torpediniformes > Narcinidae > Narcine > Narcine bancroftii. The sequence continues at coordinate 147,163,387 of NC_091469.1, forward strand.
TGCACTTTCACCTGGCTGAGACTAACGCCCCACAGCTTTGGGATGAATTTTTCAGGATGAGGGTATTGGAGGCAGAGCGATGGCCGGAAAGCGGTGGTCTAACATAGGTGCGCTGGGTATCAGTTCCAGGGCTGAGTGGAAACTCAGGGAGGTGGCACCTGCTGCGGATATGTTGGGTGAATTGAAGTGAATCAAGGCAGGCTCCGAGCCGAGACTTGATGTGAGCCTGTGATAGACGTCCCACTCTTAACAGCAGAAGAGACACACCCATTCTTTGTACTGAATCTTACTCAAAGTAAACAATATTTTTGTCCAATTTGTTGAATAGGTTGGAAGTGGATTGCTCTGTTTCTTATTAGCATATGCCTTTGGGTTTTTTTTCTTAGGAATATCAGTTACTGACATCAAACAGTTAATCCCGTTTACGTTTCGGTCCTTACATATTTAAGGTAATGTCTTGAGGGTTTGTTTCTAATATATATTGAACACCTTCGTTTCTGTGTAACTTTGGTTTTGATCTCATTGTCCATTGCTAATTATTTATCTGTGGGGTAAGTCACAGACCAAAGGAAGTTTTTTCTTCATGGGTGAAGTTTTACATTCCTGTATGATATTTCTGTATTCATTTATATGAATCAAAATTGTTTATCAGTAAGGCTAATAAATCTCTTATCAGTCAACATAAAGCAGTGGCTCCTTTCCTTAAGGTTAGTCTTTCCTGTGCGACTTTTTATAAATTTTTTTAACAAGTCATCACCAGTCTTGCAAAGTACTTCATGATGGTGAATCTTGGGGCCACTGTCAGTCATCATTTAGGCCTACAATTGTACACATTTGGCAGTGCATCATCTCCTTCGAGCAGCACTGGAATGTTGGCCTGGATTATGTGATCAAGACTCCAAAGTTGGTTTTAAATGCAGAGGTCAGTAAACTACAACCAAGGTAAGACTGACACTTTAAAACAACATGGTGGCACTGCCAAAGCTGTTGTAATGGCAGCACTGCCTCTGGTGCGGATGTGCAGAGACTGAGGAGAGGAGGCACAGCTGTTACAGGTTATATTATATATAAACATGCCTTTAAAAGAGATAGACTGTGGAGGGTTTAGTGTAGGTCTCTTCACATCTCAAGTAAAATGCAAGAGTTTTCCTGAAGACAGACATTCAGGCATCAGAGGTTTTGCAAAGACAATGGAACTGCTTTGGAAGGAATTTCAAAAGCACGTGCAAATAGAGAATTAGGGCTCAAGTGCTGATAAAGATCTTTCATGGATTGTGTTAGCCCTGCAAGAATTTCTGGTTTTTACAAGCAGAGAGAGAAAAGAAAAAAAAAACAGGAGTTCTCTTAGAGAGAGAGAGAGAGAGAAAGCAGTTCTACAGTAGCTTTTGGAGGCTCAAGGTTCGGTATTGGGATCGTTGCTGTTTGTCATATATATTAATGATCTGGAGGATGGGGTGGTAAATTGGATTAATAAATATGCAGATGATACTAAAATAGGGGGAATTGTGGATGATGAAGAGGGTTTTCAAAGATTGCAGAGGGATTTAAACTGCTTAGAGGAGTGGGCAGAAAGATGGCAGATGGAGTTTAATGCTGATAACTGTGAGGTTCTTCATTTTGGAAAGAATGATCAAAGCAGGACATATGTGGTAAATGGGAGGGCATTGAAGAATGCAGTGAAGCCGAAAGATCTAGGAATAACGGTGCATTGTTCCCTGAAGGTAGGAGCGCATGTGGATAGGGTGTTGAAGAAGGCCTTTAGTATGCTTGCCTATATAAATTAGTGCATAGAATATAGGAGTTGGGAAGTAATGATGAAACTGTACAAGGCATTGGTGAGGCCAAATTTAGAATACTGTGTGCAGTTCTGGTCACCGATTTATATTAACAAGATAGAGAGGGTGCAACAAAAATGTTGCCTGGGTTTCAGCATCTGGAATACAAGGAGAGATTGAGCAAATTAGGTCTTTATTCCTTGGAACATAGAAGGCTGAGAGGGGATTTGATAGAGGTGTTTAAGATAATGAGAGGGATAGATAGAGATGATGTGGAAAGGCTTTTCCCATTGAGAGAAGGAGAGATTGATACAAGAGGTCATGGGTTGAGAGTTGACAGGCAAAGGTTTAGGAGGAATATAAGGGGGAACTTCTTTACTCAGAGAATGGTTACTGTGTGAAACGGGCTTCCGGGAAAGTTGGTGGAGGCAGGGTCAATTTTGTCATTTAAGAAAGAGTTGGATAAGTATATGGATGGGAGGAGGATGGAGGTATATGGGCAGAGTGCTGGTAAGTGGGATTAGAGGAGGGTACTTGGATCAGTGCAGACTAGAAGGGCAAATTGGCTCGTTTCTGTGCTGTAATTGTTATATGGTTATATGGTTATATGGCTGCAACATGGCAAGCTGGCAGCTTGTTGAAAGCCCTATTTTGAAGACAGGTTGTGAGTTCTGAGTTCAGACTGTTGTAGTCCTTACAAGAGGAAATGGCTAGCTCAAGTAGTTCTCCTGAAATAAGGGAAACAAGCAGAACTTCTGTGGTGACCTGAAAGAAGAGGTTATCATTTGGAAAACCCATGATCGGGCAAGTTTCTTCAACAATACTCTGAAGTGGCAGATCAGAATAAATCAGTTTGTGCATGTCCAATGAGCAACAAATTTCTCTCTGAAACCAACAAGAACCTTCCTGAGTGGTAGCCATTTACCAGAATCAAGTAAAAATGCATAAATGTTAAATTCTGTGCACAGTACAAGAATTGCCTGATACCGGTGAACTTGGAGGAGTCAAAAGTAAATGATTGGACTATTAAAGCAAAGAACTGTCCTGAACATATACACATTACAAACACATGCCTTTAGAATTAGAAGGGGGTTAAATTAAGTTAATAGTAATAAGTTAATATTTAAAGAAAATTAAAAGCAACTTTTGTTTAAGTAGCCATTTGTCTTGGAGAATTTCTTTTGCTGCTGGGTTTTGGGGTCCTCTGGGCTTGTAAAAAAGCGCTCCAACTATCGACAGTCCAACTATCAACATCTCCTTCCAGGCTTTAAACCGCCTGTTAAAGGAGCCAACAGTTGTCTATTTTAAAATACTGTGACGGTGAGGTCTGAGCCCAAGATGGCAGGGTCTATGTTTGGCAGCAGCTTTGAGGGTTTGCAGACTCAGGTAAAGCAGAGGACTGGCTAAGGGTACTTGAATGCAGAGAGATCACTCCCCATTGGAGAAAGAGAAGCAGAGGAGACGAATCATGGGACCATGACCACGGTGGTTGACCAGTGATGGGCTCTGCAGCTGACGAACACACAGGCAGCGGGCTGTTGACGCTTCGAGGTGAGGAACCCATGCAGGCTGTGGGTGACTGTGGTCAAAGGAGTCACTCTAGGCTGTGGAATGCAGGAGACTGGCTGATGGGGTACCAGGTATTGGAACCGGGATGCGAGAGGGTGCTGAGGGCACTAGAGACTCCCTGATCATGTCAGAGGTTCAGATCTGGAGCTGGGGTTGCCGATGGTTTTGGACTGGAGTCTGTGCAGCTGCAGAGGCTGTGGGAGCACTGGGGGTGAATCCATGCTTGATGACTCAGGGGGACTCTCTTTTGCTTCTCTTTCTCCAACTGTAAGAGGCGCCCAGCAATTTCTGCTAATGGTAAATATGTCAGCCTTACAGCAGGCTAAAGCAAATTTTGTGTGATATTACACCTGTTTCATTACTTGACAAGAAAGGAATCTTGAAAAGTAATGCTCTGGATTCAAGCTCCAATCTGTAACTTGTGTTACCCAGAGTTAAAAAGGCTGTCTCAGTCTCAGATTGTGAGAGAGGGAGAGACAGCAGTTTCAAGCAGCAGAAGTTGCTGGAACTGAAACAGAAGCTCCAATGTGGAAGATGGCCTACTAGTCTCAGCCCTTGTGGTTATCTAATGTTTCACTTGGAATAAGTAGAACAGAAAGGAACTCTGTGATAATCTGAAAGAAAGAAGTTTTCATCTGGAGAACCTTGAAGGGGCAAGTTTTGTCAGCAAGACATTGAGGTGACTGAGGGAAGTACCTCAGTTGTCAATGTCCTGGAACAACACCTCTCTTTCTGAAAACCGACAAGAACCTTCCTGAGCAGTAACCATTTACCTTTCGAGCACCAAAGCCTGGTGAACTTTATACATGTTAAATTCTGTGCACAGTACAAGAATTGCCTGCAACCGGTGAACTTGGAGGAGTGAGAAGTGAGATTGGACTGTGAACCAAGGAACTTTTCTGGACTTACACACACATTACATACACTTACGCTTAGGTTAAGTTAAGTAAAGTAAATTAATAGTGATAAGTTGAAGTTTGTTTCTATTTTCATGTTTAAAGATATTTAAAAGCAATTTTTGTTTAAGTAACCCTTTGTCGTGGTGAATATCTACTGCTGCTGGGTTTTGGGGTCATAAGAACACATACTTAGATTGAGTTTTATCTGGAATTCAATCAACCAGCAAAAAAATAATCAAGGAAAATAAAATTAAAACAAACAATAAAATAACAAAACAATATGCAAGTTTAAAATTATAAATGTTCTCTGAAGAAACACATAAAACCTTTGGTGAAGATGGGGGCAAATATTCAGCCAGCGGAGTGCTTTCCTTGTGGCAGCTATTTGAATAAAATTGCATGATGCACCAATGGAGTCACCCAGGGTGAAGAGCCGGTCAACGCTGCTCGCCATTAGAGTTTCTCTCTTAAAGTGTCTCCTTATCCCTGCTTAGAAAGAGTCGCCCAGTCAGAGGCTTTATCTGTAAACTTTGGGGGGGGGGGGTGGGGGGTGATTACTTATCTATAATATTCTTGTTCATCTTTCAGGTGGCTCCGTGGAGGTGGAGGATCCTGTAGATGCAGTGACAGTTAAAGGTTCATGCAAGTGAAATTTATTCAATGTAAGTACAGTATAGTATTTTGGTCTTTCAAACTGTTTATTTTTAATGCATTGGTTTGGCATTGTGAGAGTGAGTCTCAAGCAACCAGAAAATGCACTTATCCGGCATTTCATAGGTGCTGAATACCAGGGGTTTTACAGTACAACACACCATAAAACCGGTCTGAAGTAGTTAATCCTTGAAGTGAAACTGATTCTTATAATTGTGTTCCACTGCTCCAAGGATTTGGTGGAGCATCAGCTTTGCACAATATGAAATTGCTTTCTATCCGATGTTCAGATGTTTTGATCAAATATGAATTTCCTGCTCAGATTTAATAATGCTCTCAGTTCAGACGACTAACAGATTCCCAGAAGAAGTTTCCTGTTTCTTCTGTTTCCCCCACAAAGATCATTGATTAAACATAATTGTTTGAAATTATTATGGACCTGTCTGCAGATGCGGAATTTGACATATACCCCAAGTAATCCATGCTCATTTACTTCAAGTTTATCAGTACAAGTTGTTCATATTTAATTTTAAAGTTTGACAAGTTTCGTTAAGTTTTGTGGAAGATCTCAAGCAACTAAGCCTGTATTCACCAGAGGAGGGATTGACAAGTCAGACGATGTAGGCCTGATAAAGACAAATAATAAAGAAGTTTTGCACATGAATAAACAACAAAAATATGGGATTGACATTCAATTAGAACCTAGGGTTACTCTCTTAAAGTGTCTCCTTACAGACGACATACAACAGTACAGCACAGGACCAATAATGGTGACGCCAAATTAAACCAAGACTTAAACCCTTGCACTCTGCATAATCATGTCTTCCTGGAGCCCTCTTAAAAGCTGCTATCTTCTTTACATTTTAAATTTAGACATACAGCACAGTGACAAATACCCCAATTAACCTACAACTGCCATTGGTTTTTGTAGGGTGGAAGGAAACCAGAGGACCTGAAGGAAACTAACCCAGACACGGGGAGATGTACAAACTCCTTAGGGACACTGCCGGGTTCAAACCCGGTTTACTGGCACTGCAACACCATTGCTCTAACCACTGTACTAACTGTGCCATCCCTACGCTAACTGTGCTGCCCCTTCACCACTACTCCTACAGCCCATTCCAGACACTTGCCTGGGTAGAAAACTCGACCTGTGTATCTCCTCTAAATATACTCCCACCCTAACTTAAACCCATGTCCTCAGAGACTTGCATGACAATAAGAATAGTCATCAATGAGAAGATTTCAGAGAAAGTGGAAGATTCAAGGCAGCTCGACATTTTGTTTTAGACATACTTCATGGTAACAGGCTCTTCCAGCCCACAAGCCCAACCCGGCCCATTGACCTACAACCCCCGTACATTTTGAAGGGTGGGAAGAAATCGGAGCATCCGGAAGAAATCCACGCAGACACAGCGAGAACATGCAAACTCATTAGAGGAAGCGCCAGATTTGAACCAGAGATGCTGGCGCTATAACACCGCTGCGGTAACAGCTTGTGGTGGTACACCACCGGCCTACTGCAGGGGGCAACACCTGTACCTGTAGGAGTGTACCGCCGGCCTACTACAGGGGGCAACATCTGTACCTGCAGGAGTGTAAGAGGACCTGGCCGGCTGTCAATCAGATCAAGCCCCACCCGGTCGGGTGTCAATCACCGTCCGGGATATAAGCCTGCGCCGGCCTCCTGAGGCCTCACTCAGAGTTACTGTAGCTACAGCCAGCCTGGCTCTGTGGAAGTCTTTGTGGATTAAAGCCTTTTGTACAGTCTTTACCTTGTGTGTATCTGATTCTGGCTAACAGTGCACCACACAGCTACACTAACGGTGCCACTCCGAAATTTGAGGAATAAAATGATGAAATTGTTCAACCAGTCTGGCAGTGCCTGTGGAGGGAGAAAAAAGTTCAAAATTTCAGCTGAATGATCTTTGCTCCATTTTGATTAAACACTGTGGACTTGATTGATACGATATCTTTGTTTTACTCCCTCCAAAGACGTGCCTGACCCGTTGAGTACTTCCTGCAATTTCTGTCTTAATTTCAGGTTTCCAGCATTTGCACTATCTTGCTTTTTGAGTTATAAGAAAGAAATTGATTAATTATCTGCCACAAATAACATAAATGCCAAAATTTTTCTCACATTAAACATACTCAGTAAAATATCCTTAATCTTCAATGCCTACAGGTCCTGGAGAGACTCAGGAGGTCACACAGCATCCATAGGAAGTGAAAGGTAGTGACTGGACTTCCTGAGAAGACTGAAGAGGGCAAGGCTACCAGCTACCATGATGTCAACCTTCTAAAGGAGTCCTGTTGAGTAGGCCCTGGCCAGCTGCATCAGTTACTGCAGAGAAATGGATCTGAGGTCACCACATCGATGTGACCTACAGGGATCATTGTCTGAAGAGGGTGGGCAAAATGATTGGGGACCCCTCCCATCCTACACATCTTTCAGCTGCTCCCGGTTAGGGAAGGGATACAGGAGGATCAGAGACAGCACCACCAGGCTGAGGAATAACTTCTTCCCACCGGAAGTGAGAATGTTGATTGACCAAAGGAATGGCTCATGCTTACCGTCCAAAACTCTCATATTCTTGAAACAACATCTATAGATGTATTTATTTATTTATTTGTATGGATGAACACTGGTCCTGCATATGGATTGTTTGTCTGTAGCAGTGTTATGTCTGGTTGCGTGCTTTGCACCGAGGACCCGAGGACACGATTTCATCTGGTTGTACTTGCACAATCAGAATACAATAAACTTGACTTGCAACCAATATTTCAGGTGTTACAAAGTAAGGTCAGGTTGATACCTTTGGAAAAATCTAAGTCTATTCACTGTTCTCTATTCTCATTCATAAAGCACAGCTCCCATTAATCATAATGTGCGGCACACTTATGCATACCTTCAAGCCTGCTCACAGCGGATGACTTATCTGATGTTCTCCAAAGGAAATCCATTCACATTAAAATGAGCGCAGTAAGGCAAATTTTCATTACACTGAATATCTGCTCAACAATGAAAGCTACTTTAAATTGGTGAATGCAGCAATCACCCACAAGTCATGTCCCTGCTCATGCCTCATTGCCATAGATATATGTATACAATTGGCTGTGTGAGGTTTGTGAATTTAAATTGAAGAAATGAGTTGACTCACTGGCATTTTTGCAACTAATCTCCACCATTATGAAAGGCTTCGAGCATCTGGTGATGGAACACTTCAAAGAGGCACCTCCCAGAGACACTCAACCCATTTTAATTTTCCAGCAGATGACATTGTTCCACTGATGATGCCATAGCCTTGACCTTCACTCCATCCTGACCCAGTTGGAGAGCAACATTCATCGACCTCAGCTCATTCTTCAGAGCCTGGGGGAGAAGCTGTCCACACCCCTCTCCGTAACTGGATTGTGGACTTCCTCACGGAAAGACGGCAGTCTGTCTGGATCGGCTGCAGAACGTCGAGCACCATGACACTGAGTGCTGGCGCTCCTCAGGTCTGTGAGCTCACTCCGCTCCTGTTCATGCTACTGATCCACGACTGCAACGCTGGATCGAGCTCCAACAGGGTCATCGAGCTTGCAGATGACACAGCAGTCGTTGGCCCTCTTCAGCAACAATGAGCCACACTACAGAGGCGGAAAACTGTGCGAGAATAACAACCTGAGCCTCAACGTGGAAAAGACAAAGGAGATGAATCTAGACTCCAGGAGAACTAAGGACAACCACCCTCTGATATACATTAATAGTTCTCTAGTGGAGAGACTGGAGGGTATCAATTTCCTTGGAGTCCACTTCAGATGATAATAAACTTGATCAAATCCTATACAATAGGTGGGGTAGAGCAGAATAGAGTTGATTAAAGTAGGATGCATGTTATGTTGCAGACTAGCAGCAAGGGAAATTCACCAAGATAGTGTTATTTGTAAAACAATATATTTATTAATAATTGCTAACCCCAACTATGTGTGAATATACATACAGGTGTGGGTAGATTACCTAAACCATTATAGCTTAGGCACAATTCTGGAAAGTCAGTTATTCAAAGGTCAGTCTTAGAAATCCTGTGTTGAAACTCCGATTTTTAAACTGTTGCACAGAAGTAACTGCAAAGGAGGTGAGACGCTGAATGATCAAACTGCTGAGAACTCAGGAATCCTTGTTGATTTGCTTTCCAGAGAAATGCCCCTTCATAGGAATGGTTGTAACAACTCCCCTCTTCCTTGCGTAGGGGAATCAAAATGTTTGACTTCCATGAGTCTTCTAAAACCTAGGTACGGATCAGTCAAAATGACAATCAAAATGATCACGATCCAATGTAGGAATTTTCCTGTTTCCTTTACCCAGATATGGGTCAATTAAAGTGACCACAATGGTCTGATAATTCCCCTGACAAGGAGAATCAGCAGAATTGTCCATTTCACACAGTCATTCCCCCTCTGTGTTTATCAGATGGCTGGCTGATTAATAATGAATCTTGTTTCTTTAAATGTCTGTATCACATGACTCATAATCACACATGTTTTGTCCCTAAAGTTATTTGGGAGGCTTCTTAAATAACTTAGAGATGCAAGATTCAAATAACAGATGAGACTTTACTTACTGATGTCTTCCACCATCTCAGGAAACTATTCACACACACATATACACACCCCACAGTGGTGCACTCCAGTTACTAAATAGAAAAAAGTGTATTCTTACATGGATACAAAATAGTTCACATTATCATGACTCTCACCATCTGTTCTTCCTGAATAAACAACCATTGTTCTTTTTTCTTCTCTTCCAGAGCATCATTTGTTTATAGTCAATACTTGCCAGTGACACACTCCGTCTCACCACAAGCTGTGAATGGTTACAACTTTCACTAATTGCTAAAATGACAGTCACACAAAATGAAATGCAAGCTTGTAATATACAGAAAATTGGATTGATGACCTCTCACATCTAAAGTGGCCCCCTTTTTTTTTTTTTTTTTTTTTACAGGGAATGCAGCTTTCCCTCGACTGTCATCAAAAGATGTAACAGCAGAGTACAGGCCCTTCAGCCCACTAGGGAGTTAAATAAAAAATCTGCAGATGTCAGTGGAGTGCACTATACAAACCAGCTGGAGAAAGTCAGCAGGTCACACAGCATCCATAGAAAATGAAAGGCAACCAACATTTCAGGTTTGGGCCCTTTGTCAGGCTTGAAACATTGGTTACCCTTTTACTTCCTCTGGATGCAGCATGATCTGCAGAGTCTCTCCAGTGCTTTTCAGCCCACAAAGTAGAGCAAAGCCTGGACTAGACAGGATTAGTTAAAATAAGGAAGTGGAAAAACCTTGGTTTCTTTGAAGCATCAGAGGCTGACTCAAAGATGGGCCACACAGCCATCACAAAGGGCATTTTTTATTTATTTAAAATTTTAAAATACTTAGACATAACACACGGTAACAGGCCATTTCTACCCACGAGTCTGTGCCACCCAATTTACACCCAATTAACTTACACCCCCAGTATGTTTTAAATGGTGGGAGGAAACCGTAGACCCCAGGGAAAACCCACGCAAACATGAGGAGAACTTACTAACTATTTACAGACAGCGAGGGATTCAAACCCTGGTCCCGATCGCTGGCGCTGTAAAGGCGTTGAACTAACCACAACGTCAACTGTGCCACCTTGCTATGCCAACCATGCTGACCTGGGCATGTGACCATTACAAGGGGGAAAGGTAGGCCATGCAGCCTTGACAAGGGGCATTGGTGGGGAATGTGGCCATGACGAGGAACATATGTAGGGTATGTAGCCTTTACAAGGGGAAAAGATGAGGTATGTGGCCAAAGTCTTTCTCTCAGTGTCGAAATGTTAAATGGATTTGAAGAGAAAGGGAGAAAGTTTATTTGCAAGGCAAGTTGGTTTTTTTAAAAAAAAATATATAAACACAGAACGGTAGGTGCCTGAAATGGGCTGCCACGGGAGGTGGTAGTAAAAGATACAATAGTGGCCTTTAGACAGGCAAATAGGCAGGGATATAGACCATGTGTAGGCAGATGGGATTAATTTAAATTGTCATAAAAATCCACATAGAGGTTTTGGATTTTAGGGCCTGTCACTGTGATTATTGTTCTCTGTTCGACAAGGAGTTCACTTTGTCAGTACCTTGCACCCAAGGGTAATGATAAGAATTGTCCAGTGAACAGATTCTGGCTCAGTAAATCTGCTTCTCTAACTGCAAATGCCTGCCTTTGGGTACAACAGGAGCAGCCCAACAATTCACTCGCTTCTGTTTTATACCACTTCACAGACAGCGGCCAACGTATAGGCTACAGTGGTGCAACTCACCGACAACGACTTAACAAGTGGCTTTCAACAGAAAGCAATTCTGAAACATTTTCCTTGGCAACTGGTCCCAAGGGATATCACATTGTTTACTGGTGTAGCTCACGCAAATGATTTCAAGATTCAAGATTACTTTGTTGTCGTGCAATAAAGACAGTGCAATATTACACAGAATTTGCTTTTGTCTGCTGTATGACAGGCAGATTTGCCATCATTAGAAATTGCCTGAAGTGCCTCTTACAGTCAGAGAAAGAGAAGCAGAGTCCCTTCAGAATCACTGAGTGTCCATGGATTTTCCGCCAGCCCTGCTGCAGCCCCAACCATCAGCCGCACGAGGTCCAGATCCAAACCTCCAACATGATCTGCAAACCTTCAGCACCGTCCCGCATCCCAGTTCCAGTACCTGGTAACTTGTTCACCCAGTCTCGAGGCCGTCCTCAGCCTGGTGTGAATCCCTCGACTGCGGTCGTCAGCATCCCACAGCCTGCACGGGTTCCTCGCCTCGAGTCACTAACAGGCTGCCGCCTGTGTGAACTTCAGCCGCAGAACCCCTCACCGGCCCGAAGCCGTGGTCACTTTCCTGTGGGTTGTCTCCCCTGCTTCTCCCTTGGAATTTGCAACGTTTGTGGCTTTCATTTCAATGCTTCAACCTTTTGCTTTGCTCTATGGAAGCATGATACCTCTCAGCTCTAGGGCCTAGGTTCGACCCTGAGTTTTTTCCTTGTGACTGCATGGAAATTTTTTTCCCCCCAGAGGATTTATTGGCAACAGTGAATTACATTGTAATGCAGCTGAAACAATCAAAGGGAGTTTATGGCCATGTATGGGCAGGATAAAGGCTCCAGGGCCCAAGGGAAATAAGAATAGGAACTGGATTATTGTCTTTCTTTGGGTCCAGCATGGTCCCATTCATATTGGCACTTCAACCCAGTAATTAACCGCTAATCTACCGGTTAACGTGCCAGTGTGAACGTTTGTGAACAGGCACACAAGCATCAGATCGAATTGGGGGTGAACCGTCCAGGGAGGGTGTATCATCGCTGATTCGTTTTGAAACAACGTACCGGTTAGCCCAGTGTGAACGGGACAAAGGGGTAGCAAGATGTCACCTCTGGAGAATAGGCAGCCCTTTGCTCTGGGATGCCAGGTAGTGAGTGTGAAAGGGAGCAGAAAACTGACTAACATTGGTCTAGTGTGAACGGGGAAAAAAAAACACTATTTTGAACCGGTTCATTGAACCACCAATTTACCAGTTAGCCAATGCAAAAAGGGCTAGGTTCATGAAGGATTGAATGGCATCCTGTTGCATAACATGTAAATAAACTCGATGATCAACAGTGTGATTAAGCAGGGAATGATTCAGTTGCAGGCTGCGGAGATGGAGTGCAATTTTGGTATTGTGATTAGTGTCGACTTCAGGGCCAAAGAGCTTGCACCTGTACAGCACTGATCTGTGTTCTATGCATTTATTAACTGTAAAGTGCACACGTTGAAACCCAAAATCAAATGTCCAGCAGGTCAGGCAGCATCAGTGGGGAGAGAAACGAGGTACTTTTCTTCCTCTCCAGGAAACAAGATGAGAGTTTAATGCAACGTTGGTTTTGCATGCTATCTGCCAAGTCAATCCATACACAAGGACTGCAAGTTAGACACAGAGCAGAGGGCAGAGTTGCAGAGAGAGACTGGTCAGAATGGAGCAAGTGCAACATTAGTTAACTCGTGGAAGGTCCGTTCAGGATTCAGAAATTGGCAGGTGGCAAAAGATTTTGCACTTGGGATTCATCTCCCCAAAGGTAGAAGGACCGTGCGTGTATCAGTATGATGAACGCTTCCACATCTTGGAGGCATTTCTGAGGCAGTGGGAGGTGTAGATGTACAAAGTCAGTAGAGAACACAACTCTCTTACCTCCATAACCTCGGTAAAAACAGCATAGTTCCACTGACGATGCAATGACCTTGTCGCCCTGACCCACCTGGAGAACGACAAACTCGTATGCCAGGCTGCTGTTCATCGACTTCAGCACAGCGCTTCATTCCCCGGTGGCTGATGGAAAAGCTGTCCTCACTGGAACTCAACACCCCTCTCTGTAACCAGATTCTGCATTTCCTACTGGAAAGACCACAGTCCATCCGGGGTCAATAGCAGAACACTTAACTCTTTTACGCTGAGCACTGGCGCACCTCAGGGCTGTGTGTGGTCAGCCCACTCCTGTTCATGCTACTGACCCATGACTGCATCGCCAGATCCAGCTCCCACAGAGTCATCATTTTGCAGATGGCACAACAGGAGTCGGCCTCATCAGCAACAATGACGAGTCGCGCCACAGGAAAGAGGTAGAAAATCTCGAGAAATGGCACGAGAGTAACCACCTGAGTCTCAATGGGGAAAATGCAAAGGGAATAATCGTGGAATTTAGGAAGACCAGGAACTGCCCTCTACTACACATCAACAATTCTGCAATGGAGAGAGTAGAGAGGAACAAGTTCCTTAGAGTTCACTTACCTCAGTGGTTCCCAACCTTTTTCTTTCCACTCACATACCACTTTTAAGTATTCCTTATGCCATAGGTGTTCTGTGATTAGTAAGGGATTGCTTAAGGTGGGATGTGGGTGGAAAGAAAAAGGTTGAAAACCACTGTTGTAATTTTCCCTAATTGACTCGTTATGTGCACAGTTTCATAACTCCAAAGGAAATGGGCCAATTACAATTTTTCTCAAGCACAATATTTCAGTAACAATTGGATCTAGAGCAGTAATTCTTAACCTTTCCTTCCCACTCACATCCTACCTCAAGCAATCCCTTACTAATCACAGAGCACTGATGGTATAAGGATTACTTAAAGTGGGATGTGAGTGGAAAGAAAAAGGTTGGGAACCACTGATTCTTAACTTGTGACCTATTGTGGATAAGCAACATTTCCTCACTTGCCAGGAACGCACAGCAGCGACTGCTCTTCCTGAGAAGACTGAGGCGGACAAGGCGACCCCCACCACCACGTCAACCTTCTACTGAGAGTGTCCTAATCGGCTGAATCACACTGTGTGCTACAGATAGATGGATCGGAGGTCAATCCATAGGATGATAAGATGGGCAGAGGAGTCTCCCTGCCCCCTACCCCCCTCCCCACCATCGATGTGATCTACCAGATTTGGTGCCTGAAGAGGGTGCACCAAAACATTGAAGACCCCTTCCACCCTGCAGCTCTCATCGAGAAAGAGATACAGGAGGATCAGAGCCAGCACCACTAGGCTGAGGAACAGCTTCTTCCCACGGGCAGTGAGAATGGTGAACGACCAAAGGAATTGCTCGCACTGACCAACTGAGACGCTCATATTTATAAAACAATATTTATTTATTTATGGTATAGATGAATACCAGTCTGCATTATTTGTGTTGTTTGGCTGTATGTGTGTGTTATCTGGCTGTGTGTCTGCATGTTTTGCACTGAGGACCACAGATGGATGTTTCGTGGGATTGTACTCGTGCCATCAGATGACAATGAACTGGATTTGAAATTCATCCTTTACCATAGACAGTAAACCGAGGAGAAAAAAAAGCAACTCACCTCCTAGCTGGACTTCTTGTTCACCAACACTCACCGAAGCCCGCAATGGTCAACACCATTAGCGTAGGGGGTAGAGCAATGCCATTACAGCACCAGCGGTCGGGACTGGGGTTCGAATCCTGCGCTGATGGTAAGGAATTTGTACATTTTCCCCTTATCTGCGTGGGTCTTCCCCAAGGGCCTCCGGTTTCCTCCTACCGTTTAAAACATACCGGGGGTTGTAAGTCAAGTGGGTGTAAATTAGGCGGCACGGGCTTGTGGGCCAAAAAGGGCCTGCTACTCTGCTGTAGGTCCAAATTTGCGATTTTTAATTTGAATTTAACCTCATCGATATCACCTTCTCACCGTTCTCCAACCTGTTACTCCTGCTGGAGCTTGCCCTCCTTTATATGCTTCTGAGAGATGAAGAAAAACTCTCTCTTACCTGGAACAGTCTCCTCCTCAAGTTAGTTCCCCATTTTATCAAGCACTGGAGCTTGCCCTCCTTTATATGCTTCTGAGAGATGAAGAAAAACTCTCTCTTACCTGGAATAGCCTCCTCCTCAAGTTAGTTCCCCATTTTATCAAGCACTGGGGCTTACATGCTTCCAAATAAAATGATCTCCTTTGTTCACAGGTCTCAAATAGAACAATGCCTCTCTGCAAAGAGGCAATCGGATGTGCCAACCTCTGCATTGGAGTTCTTAATCATGTTCATTGGCATTAATTATTGGCTAATTACTGGCACTTAAGGGGATAATTGTACATTAGCACATGATGGTCATTCCATCACCTGCATGTTTCATTGACTTTCTAATCATTCTCCTGCTCTATAAAAAAATAGTTCTCCATCATCCTAGTTTTCTGTCGAACATTGACAGATGACAAAGGAAACACTGCATAAATTGTTTGACCTAGAGAAAGTTCAGCCCTTTTGCTCGGTGCTGTTTATGTAAAGTCACAGGTGCTGCAAGTGCGTGCTCTTTGACAGGTCTTTCTGAATCCAAGTGTTGAATGCAGCAGGAGCTGGAAGTCTCAATTAAAACGCAAAATAAATGGAGGATGCTTGAGCTATTCAGGTCGGGGACCATAAGGTGGAAGAGGAGAATTAGGTTATTCACCCCATCGAGTCGAGGGAGAAACAGATTATAGGTTCGTGTCGATGACCCTTCACCAATTTTGGGGCTGCACGGTGAGCGTAACGGCGTTACAGGGTCAGAGATCGAGACTGGGGTTTGAATCCTGCGCTCTCTGTAAGGAGTTTGTTCCCATGTCTGCGTGGGTTTTATCCGGCAGCTCCGGTTTCCCTCCACTGTTTGATAAGTACCAGGAATTGTAGGTCAATCGGTTGTAATTGGGGCAGCTCGGGCTC
This sequence comes from Narcine bancroftii, assembly GCF_036971445.1. Lineage (NCBI taxonomy): Eukaryota > Metazoa > Chordata > Chondrichthyes > Torpediniformes > Narcinidae > Narcine > Narcine bancroftii. The sequence continues at coordinate 147,179,522 of NC_091469.1, forward strand.
ATGGGCTGAAATGGCCTGTTATCGTGCTGGATGTCTAATTTTCAAAAAGTTTCAATCCATCAGTCAGTTATTTCCTGGAGTAAGTCAAGGGTCATTTATGATTTGCCACTGCTCTTGGTGACTTTGTATGCACAAGCTTTTAGCTTGATTCCTTCCTTGATTTCCATAGTTATCCAAGGATGGCTGTCCCCACCCTTTCTGTCCTTGCTTTTAAATTTTAAATTTAAATTTAAATTAAAAAAAGAATTTAGACACACAGCATGAGCCCATGACCCGATGCCACCCATTTACACCTGCTGTATGTCTAATTTTTTTTTAAATGTAAAAATTCTAGTTAAACCTTGGGTCGGGGAGTCTCAGAGCTGGGTGGGACCAGGAAGCATTCCCACAAGCAAAATGTAGCTGAAATGCATTTGAGGTGACTTAGGGAAAGTTTGAAGGAGATGTGCAGGGCAAATATTTTGCACAGAGAGAAGTGGGTGCCAGTGTTAACGTTGTCCTGTAATTAACAAACAAATACAACCACAGTTTGAAGCGCCGTACCTTATTATGGCTTTGCAAAGCTTGAGAACTCTATTACAGCAGGAAACACTGCCAAGAAGCAGCTAATCCCACTACAAAAGAGTCTGCTTTGTGGCTCACAATTCCCATGTTTATACAGTCAAAGTTAGTTTTCCCGAACATTTGAACGGACTTCTCCATATAAATGCGTTTCTTAGAATTCCCTTAGGAATCTTTAATCAGATACATCCACGCCATAAACAGTTATATGGTTATATGGTTATATGTCCCTTGCCCAATAGTTAACAGCCTTTTTACTGCTTTGCCCAAATAAGGAGTTTCTCATTTGTTGAATTGTAAATCAAAACATGGCATGCAGTTAGATTCTCTCTCCCAGCTGACGTGTTAAAACTTAACATTCTCCCCTGAAGTGGGCTGCCAACAATAGTGGTGGAAGCTGGAGCATTGTAGTGTTTAAGAGGTTTCTTGATAGACATAAGTATGTGCAAGGAATCGAGGAATATGAATCGTGTAATGGCAAATGAGATTTAGCCAAATCTGGCATCCTGTTCAGTGCAGCTAATGTTGGTGATGAGTCAGTCTCTGTGCTGCCTTGCTCTATGTTCCTTAAACTCTGGGTTCGCCTTCTACTGAGCCATCAAACCTGGAAATGATGCATTTCTGTTAGGACTAGTTATAAAGGGCTTTAAATCCTAACTGGGAAAATGGAAAGATGACGTAGATCAACTAGGACCCACGTGAATGGTAGTACAGGTGCCTGGTAATAAATGGCATTCAAATAAGTATTAGCACCTCATGGAGGCCAATCAGCCCATCAAGACTAAGCTGACTCCTCATTAGAGCAATCTATGGAATCTCACATCCTGCTCTGTACTTGTAAACTGCAAATTATTTCAACTGAAATTGCCATCCAGTCCCATGCATTGGATGACTCTGTTTCCATCATTCTTGGAACCAGTGATCCCCATCTTCTGCATTTTAAACACATCTGTTTATTAGTTATGAACTGGAGTGAATAAGTGGGCAGGATGTTTGCAACATCAAAACATAATATCTTAGGAAAAGTGAAATTGCTTCAAGGAACCAGATCACAAATGGTTACTCTCTTAACAGATGGTCAATACTATTTTAGAAACTTAACCAGAAATTATATCAAGCTAATCAAACTAATTAGACCTTAGAGGCCAATTCTACTGTTTCATTTCTAATTGATTGATTAGGTTTGCTACTGAAGCAATTATCAATGATCAACACAGTAGAACACACACACACACACACAAACACACACACACGTGCGTGTGTTTGCGTTCACACAGAGATACTGGTGCAGATTCCAGTATTGCAAATTATTCACTGCGGCATTGTCAGACATGTCTTCAGCTGATGATAAGCTGGATTTTTTTTCCCAGCTATACCAAACTTCGGTTTGGCCTCTCTTGGAATACTGTGTGTGATTCCATTCACCCTCTTTGCAGGAGGATTGGGGAGGCTTTGAAAAGGGGTACAGAATTTGATGCTGTCTGGATTAGAGGGTGTGTGCTATAGCGAGAGGCTGGACAAACCTGGACTGTTTTCTCTGGAACATAGGAAGCTGAGGGGTGACATGATAGACACTGAGAACGAGAAACAAGAGGCAGAGATGGAAGACAGAAACTTTCCCCCAGGGTAAACATATCAAATATCAAAGGACGTACATTGAAGGTGAGAGGGGGACTATTGAAAGGAGAGGTGTGGGGCAGGTTTTTCACTTTAGAGTGGTGGGTGCCTGGAATACATTGTTTGGGGTGCCTGGTACAATAGAAACATTTAAAAGACTCTGAGACAGGCCTATGGATGTAAAAATAATAATGGAGGTTTATGGGTGTGAAGTAGGGGAGGATTAGGATTGCTGCGGAGTAGGTTTACACAGTTTAGCACAACATCATGTTCTGAAAGGGCTCCATTGTTCTATGCTCTAAAGAAAAAAATACAGTTAGTTGTAAAATGCATTTTAACACATTGTGGAAATTGTCAAGGAAATCATGTAGAAATGTGTTTGGTTCCTCAAGTTTTCATATGATGTGGAAGCTTTAGAGAGGGTGCAGATGAGATTGACCAGGATGTTGCCTGGGTTGAAGAATGTGTCTTACGAGGTCAACGTTAACAGAGCCAGGACTTTTCTCTTTAGAGTGAAGAAGAATGAGAGGTGACTGAATGGAGGTCTCTAAGATTATGAGGAAATAGGATGGACAGCCAGCACCTTTTATTTTCCACAGGGTGACAGCAGCAAACACAAGAAGGCATCTGTATCAGGTGGGAGAAAAGAGGTTTAAGGGAGGTGTCAGGGGTAAGATTTTTTTAAAACACAGAATGTAGTAGGTGCCTGGAATTCATTGCCAGGGGTGGTAATGATACAATAGAGTCATTTAAAAGATTATTGGACAGGCACATGGATGTATGAAAAATAGATGGTTATGGGTGTGAGATAGGGAAGGTTAAGATTGCTGAATAGGTTTATATAGGTCAGGACAACATTATTGACCTAAGGGCCTGTACTGTGCCGTAATGTTCCATGTTCTATCAAAGTAACAAATTTTGTTTTTTAACGCGGAAAGCGGTAATTGCCAGGTATAGTGAAGAAAAGAGATACAATATTGGTGTTGAAGAGAATTTTAGATAAACACATAAATATGCAGGGATTGGAGGAATGTGCATTTTGTGCAAGCGGAAGAGATTAATTTTAATTTAGGTATTGTGTTTGGCACAGACTTCTTTTTAAAGATGCTTGGATGAAGCATTTCTTCAGCAAGAAAAACATCTCAAAGAAGCTTTTTGTGCTGTTAGCCCTCTCATTGCATCATGTGGATGGCTCAGATTGGGCTTGGAGAGGAAAGTGAAATGAAGCTGAAAAAAAAATCCTTTGTCAAATTTTGCAGTTTAATGTGAGAATTTTTCAGAATAAGGCTGATGAATTTAGGCTATGGATCAATACATGGAATTATGAATGTGGTGGTCATGAAAGAGACTGGCTGATGCAATGACACGATTTGTTGCTTGACTGAAGAGGGCGCACAAAATCAGTGAACCGGTGCGAACTGGAAAGGCCAACATGGCCTGTTTCCGCTCCGTAAATGGTTATATGGTTATATGTTTCTTCAATCTCAGATCCCTGATTTTCTGAGAATCCCTGAGGCGACTACTCTTGACACCTCCAATCTTCCCATTAAGGCTTACTACCACCTATTTATGAAAATTTGGCTGATCTAAGACATGCCCCTTTAGTTAAAATCAAGAATGCCTTGGGAGCAGGATTTGGACCGTTCATTGTCCAATGAGGTTCGGGAATCCATTTTTAATTTGATTAACATTATTTCCTTTCGTGCATGACAATTTTTAACTGCAATTTAAAGTGGTCCATAGAGCACATATGTCTAAAGTTAAATTGTCACATTTCTATTCAGACATAAATTCTCTATGTGACAAATGTAAAATGGGTGATGCTTCTTTAGTTCATATGTTCTGGACCTGTCCTGGATTACAGGAATTTTTCAAGCACTATTCTTAAGATAAAATTGGAATCTTGCCCTTTAATTTTTCTTTTTGGATCACCTCAGGAATTTGGTGTTTTACTGACTTCAATTCAAAGCCAAATTTTATCATTGATAGATGTGCAATTTTGATTATATAGAAAGATAATATTCCACATATAGATACACAATAGCTGAGGGAAATTATGGCTTGTTTAACTCTAGAAAACATTTGATATGCTATCAAGAATTCAAATGTTAAATTCCAAAAGACATGGGCTCATTTATGGACTTATTAACATAATCTTAAGATTGAAGGTGGTTCTGGAACGTTGGCGCCATGTTTTCCCTCTCCAAGTTGGTGTCTTTTGATTCATACCTGACAACTTTTAACCTTGCTTAACCATATAACCATATAACCGTTTACAGCACGGAAACAGGCCATGTTGGCCCTTCAAGTCCGTACCGGTTCACTTGAACAACTCCACTAGCTCCTCCGCAAACTCCTGAGGAAGTAGAGGCTTTCTTCATGATGCCATTGGTGTGTTGGTTCCAGAAAATCTAGGAGGATGACTGGGGTATCATCAGTATGTGAAGTCCTGGGCTGTGTGAGGAAGGGCTTTTGAAATTTTGGGTTTTTTTTTGTTGTTAAATCTTATTTTTATTGTTATAATTGTGTGGTCTATAATACAACTCTATGAGTGTAGTTATACCTTTCCCTTTCTACCCATATAGCCTCAGTACATGAGCCCTCTGGTTTGTCCTGCCTGAGCACAGCTGTGATATTTTCACTGACAAGCCATGCCATGCCCCCCCCCCCGCCATTCTATCGCATCTAGAGCAACGCAAGCCCGGAACATTAAGCTGCCCGCTAATCCATGCTCTAAGCTTGTCTGCCTTTGTTACAATCCTCCTTGCATTGAAATAGATGTACCAGAGAACATTTCCATCGTGTACAACCCATTGATTCTAATGGCGCATGCAATTTTCACATAATCTTTTCCCTCCTCCACTCTTCTATCTGCTCTGGCCCTCTGGTTCCCATCTCCCTCAAAATCTTGTTTAAACCCACCAGAACAGCACTAGCAAACCTTCCCACAGGATATTAGTCCCTCTCCAGTTTAGATGCAAACTGTTCTTTTGGAACAGGTCCAAATTCCCTGGAAGAGAGCCCAACGATATAGAAACCTGAAGCTTTCCCTGCTGTTCCATGTTTTTAGCCACGTGTTATGCTGCATTCTCCTCCTGCTTCTAACCTCTCTATAGCATATGGCATTGGTAGCAATCACAACCCTGGAGGTCCTGTCCTTCATCCTAGCACCTAACTCCCTGAACTCTCCTTGCAGGACCTCCTCACCCTTCCTGCCCACGTCATTTGTCCCTATTTGGACCACATCATCTGGCTGCTCACCCTCCCTCCAAAGAATGTTGTGAACTTGATCTCGGACCCTGGCACCAGGGAGGCAACATAACAGACAGGATACTCGATTTCTTCCACAGAACCTCTTCTCAGTCCCCCTAACTATGGAACCCCCTATGTTGACATCTCACCTCTTCTCCTCCCTTCCCTTCTTAGCCACAGGACCAGACTCCATGGCAGAAACCTGATCACCATGGCTTGTCCTTGGTAGGTTCTTCCCCCCAACAATTATTGAGGGGAATGGCCACAGGGGTGCCCTGCACTGCCTGCCTGCCCCCTTTTCCCTCTCCTCACTGTTACCCATCCTCCCTCCTCCTGCCTCCTCATTGTGGTAGTGCCCCTGTAACTCCTGTCTATCACCCCCTCTGACTCCCGAATGATCCAGGGTCCATCCAACTCCAGCGGCAATTCCTTAACTCGGTTTGTCAGGAGCTGCCGCTGGATGCACTTCTTGCGGATGAAGTCATCGGGGATCCTACCGGCTTCCCTGATGACCCACTTCTGCAAGCGAGCATTCCCCCTGCCTTAGCTACCATTCCACTGTTTACGACTCAGATGAAAAAAAATGATATCCAAAAACTACCCTTACCTGTGGCTACCTGCAGAAGCTTTTTGTTCCTCGAATAGGGTGACCCTTTTTTATTTCAACTCATGCACCACCACCTCAGCCCCTTTTCACTGAAGCCCCCTTGAGCTAAAGCCTTTCCAGTCTGACTCAGTCCAACTCCCTTCCTCTCCTTCTACTGTTATAGAGAGTCCTCTTCCCTCCCATTCCTGAATGCATGAACTTGACGCAAAACATCGACACTGTGGTGGCTTGCTGCGCAACCAAAGGCCAGCAGCTTGTGCAGCCACACTAGACCCTACAAGCGAACCGGCGGCTGAACGGCAGGGGCAGCTTAAAGGCCGGCCATCCCAAAATGGCGTTGGCCTTGCTGCGCAACCAACAGACAGGGACAGTGCGTGGGGAAGAAGGGCAATGTTATGCAAGAAAGTACCTGCTCGCGGGAAACCTGCTTTTTTTATGAATGTTGTGACGTCAGCCAAGGGAGGCCCACGGCGGGTATAGTGAAAGTCGGGCCAGAGTCCTAATAAAACTCAGAGCTTAACCTGACCACATTATGCACAGCTACAACACCCTCTTTTTGCCTTTAAAGATGCTGCTTGACCCACTCCTTGCTGCCTTTTTCCATCACCTATCTGCCTCTGTTGGTTTCCGCAGGTTCAGTCAACCAGCCATTCTCAACCTTTTTGTTGGCTCTGGCCCCCTTAGGACTTGGCTCAAAGTTTATGGGCCCCCTACCCTGTGAAGCAGTCATGTTATGGTTTCTTCTGTACTTTTATTGGCTCTACTAAAGTAATAAAAACAATTATTTTCCATGTGCTGAAAAGAAAGCAGCTTTTACTTTAATGTGCTGTGGCCCCCAGTTGGAGGGGGAGGGTGGGGGTTGCGGGGGCAGAGGGTGGTGCTGTAGGGCCCCTGTTGAGAATGGCTGCTGTTGACCAGCACAATGAATGTCGTATCCTCTGAATTAGTATTGACATTGCCAATAATTGAAAGTCCACCCGCAGGAAATTAAAATTCCAAAGAGCTCTCTCAATTAATTCAGTCTCCAGCTAAAAACAAAATCCTTGTGACCTAAATCATTTTAAATTTTAGTAATTGCATTTTAAATTTTGCTGTTTTTACTCAAAGGAGATCAATATTTCTTGACACAGATCATGAGATTTTTCTGTCTCAGGCCAGCTAATGTAAAGCGTTGAATTGATAAAACGTGGATTGTGATCTCCAGTGAATGGAAGACAGGGGAAGAGTTATCTCATTAAGATGTTTTATGTATTAAGGTGTTTTGATGGGATCAGATGCAGAAATAGATAGAAATTCATTCCCTTTTATAAGAGGTAAAACCGAGGGCTTTTGACTCACAGTAATTGGAACCCAATTTTAGAAATGAAGTTCAATGTGAATTCACATAACATAGAGCAGAATATAATTTTCACTCAGAAAATTTGAACAGGCAGTCAAAGCGCTAAAAGCAAAGAAGTTATTTGGGAAATGTTTGCATACACAAAAGGTGGAAAAAATCTGGAACTTTAATTTATTTTATTTAAAAATCTATATATTTACAATTCGACAGAAACAGATTCTAAAGTGCATCTATTTCAATGCAAGGAGTACTGTAAGACCAGGATTGGCACGTGGAATTATGATATTGTGGCCATTAGAGAAACTTGGTTGCAGGAGGAGCAAGACTGGCAACTCAATGTTCTGGATTTCCATTGCTTTATATGTTATAGAATGGGGAGGGGGTCGCAGGGAGGGGCAGATGAAAGGGGGAGGTTCATCAGAGAAAATATCACAGCTGTGCTCAGGCAGGACAGATAGAGGTGGCTCATCTACTGAGGCTATATGGGTGGAGCTGAGGAATGGGAATGATACGACCACACTCATGGGGTTGTATTACAGACCGCCCAATAGTCAATGAGAATTGGAAGAGGAAATCTGTCGAGCAATAGCAAACAACTGCAGGAAACACAAGGTTGTGATAGTAGCGGTTTTATTTTCCACATATTTTCCCATACTATAAAAGGGCTGGATGGCTTGTAGTTTGTCAATGTGTTCAGGAAAGTTTTCTAAATCAATATATAGAGGTACCAACTAGAGGGTGCAATACTGGATCTCCTTTCAGGGAACGAGACAAGACAGGTGACAGAAGTATATGTAGGTGAAAATTTTGGGTCCAGAGATCATAATTCCATTAGTTTTGAGTTAATTATGGAGAAGGATAGATCTGGTCCTCAGGTTAGGATTCTAAATTGGAGAAAGGCCAATTTTAACCATATAACCATATAACCGTTTACAGCACGGAAACAGGCCATGTTGGCCCTTCAAGTCCATACCGGTTCACTTGAACAACTCCACTAGCTCCTCCGTTTGAGGGAATGAGAAAGGATTTAGAATGTTGTGATTTGGATAAGTTACTTTCAAGCAAGGATATGTGTGGTAAGTGGAAGACATACAAAGGTGAAAGTTTGAAAAGACAGAGTTAGTATGTTCCTGTCAGGATTAAAGGCAAGGTTAGAAAGCAGAGGGAACCTTGGCTTTCAAGGGATATTGGGGATCTGGATCTGAATAAGAGAGAGGTGCATAGCAGGTATAGGCAACATGGAGCAAATGAGGATTTTGAGGGGTAAAAACCAAATAAGAAATCAGGAAGGCTAAATAAAAAAGATACGAAGATGCTTTGGCAGACAATGTGAAGGAAAATCCTTCTACAGCTATGTTAAGAGCAAAAGGTTAGTAAAGGACAAAATTGGTGCCCTTGAAGATCACAGTGGTTGGCTTTATCTGAAGCCAAAAGAGATGGGGAAGAACCTTTTTCAGCAGGGATTTCACTCAGGAAATGGGCACAAAGTCGTGGGAAGACAGGAAAACAAGCAGTGAGATCATGGAACCTATACAGATTAAAGAGGAGGAAGTGCTTGCTATCTTAAAGCAAATAAGGCTGGATAAATCCCCAGGGCCTGACAAGATATTCCTTTGGACTTTGAGGGAGTCTGGTGTAGAAATTGTAGGGGCTCTGTCAGAAATATTTAAAATGAACTTAGCTACAGGTATTGAGCCGGAGGATCAGAGGAGCATGTTGTTCCATTGTTTAAAAAAGGCTGTAAAAATAACACTAGAAATTATAGACTGGTGAGCCTGATGTCAGTAGTAGGTAAAGTATTGGAAGGTGTTCTAAAAGATCGGAAACTTATTTTGAATGGCCTGAAACTCATTAGGGATAGTCAACATGCTTTCACCAATCTTACAGAGTTTTCCGAGGGGGTTACCAGGAAAGTTGACAAAGGTTGTGGATGTTGCTTATAAGGACTTTAGAAAGACCTCTGATAAGGTCCCACATGGGAGGTTAGTCATAAAGATTCAGAACTAGGTGTCCATAGTGAAGTAGTGAATTAAATTGGGCAATGGCTGGAAAGGAGAAGCCAGAGAGTAGTGTTGGATGATTGCTTCACAGACTGGAGGTCTGTGACTCGTGGTGGGCCTCAGGGATCAGTGCTGGGACCATTGGTGTTTGTCATCTATATCAATGATCTGGATGATAATATGGTAAATTGGGTCAACAGGTTTGCAGATGATAGTAAGATTGGAGACGCTGTGGACAGTGAAGAAGGTCCTGGCAGAGGGATCTGGACCAGCTGGAAAAATAGGCTGAAAAATGGCAAATGGAATTTGATGCAGATGAGGTGTTGCATTTTGGAAGGCCAAACAATGAAAGGACATACGCTGTGAATAGTCGGACACTGAGGAGTGTGGTAGAACAGAGGGATCTGGGAATACAGATGCATAATTTCCTGAAAGTGACATCACAGGTGCATAGGGTTGTAAAGAGAGCTTTTGGCATTTTGGCCTTCATATATCAAAGTATTGAGTATGGGTGTTGGAATGTTATGGTAAAGTTTATAAGATTTTGGTGAGGCCAAATTTGAAGAATTGTGTACAGTTTTGGTCATCTAACTACAAGAAAGGTATCAATAAGATAGAAAAAGTGAAGAGAAGGTTTACTAGGATGTTGCCCAGACTTCAGGAACTGAGTTTCAGGGACAGATTAAAGACTTTATTCCCTGATGCGTAGAGGAATGAGAGGAGATTTGATAGGTATATTGAAAATTATAGATAGGCTTTTTCCACTAAGGGTAGGTGATTACAAACCAGAGGATATGGGTTAAGAGTGAAAGGGGAAATGTTTAGGGGAAAGATGAGGGGGAATTTCTTCATACAGAGAGTAGTGGGAGAGTGGAACAAGCTGCCAGCTGTGGTGGTGAATGAGGGCTCAATGTTATCATTTAAGAAGAATTTGGAACATTAGATGGAGGGAAGAGGTGTGGAGGTCCATGGACTGGGGCTAGGTCAGTGGGACTGGGCAAAAAAAAGGGTTCAGTACAGACTTGAAGGGCCAAAGGGGCCTGATTCTGTCCTGTAGTGTTCTATGTTTCTCGTGTTCTATGATTCTGTCCATTGAAACCTGTGCTGCCGAATTACACCGAATTTCCCATCTTCCCTTCACCCAATTTTCCCCAATATCTGCAGATAGTGAGACAAAGGGGCTTTGAGATATAGGAAACACTAGATTTTTTTTTTGGGAAAGTATAAGTGATCTGCACACGTGGAACTGAGCTATAGATCAGTTATAACACGACTGAATGGTGGAGAAGGTTTGATGGCTTGTGCTGTTCCTCATTATGGCCTTCATGGGACGAAATTATGACTTCCTTTTCTGGATACTTTACTTTTGGCTCTGAAATGGGGTTCACAAGCGAGTGCGGATGCGAGAACCTGAAGCATAATGCAACCAAAATACTGGAGCAGGCCAAGGAAGGCAGGTGGCATCCATGGAGGGAAATGAAGTGAGAAGGAAAACGTCTTAATGGCCTTGAGACCACAAGATGGCAGAGCAAATTAAGCCATTCACTCCATCATTCCTGCCGCACCATTCAAATCATACCTGATGTAGTTTTCCTCTCAAAACCATTCTCCTGCCTTCTCTCGGTTACCTTTGGCACCCTTACAAATCAGCCTCTGAAGCAGATACGAAATTGAAGTTGGGCAACTATAAAATAATTTATTGAGTCTAGCAATAGGGGCAGTGAAGAACTGTGTAGCAATAACGTGCAAAACGGAGAATTTTGTAGCAAAAGATAGATGGAACATTGAAATGCAGAATTGTGTACCCAAAAGTTGGGAACCGTATATCGATCTCGTGAATAAAAGTCTGTCCACATTACCCGCTCCTCTCAGTTAATAATTAATAGTTAGAAACTAAAATATTTATGGTAATAGTAAAATGTAGAGATTTAGGTGCTTTTCCTTTGCTTTTTCTTTCTTTTCTGGGGGGGGGGGGGGGCAGGAGGGAGGGGGCTGGGGAGAAAATAGAAAACAAAACTGTGTTCAGTTCTGGTCTCTAAATTATAGAAAGGATATAGATAAGGTGGAGAGGGTGCAGAGAAGGTTTACAAGGATATTGCCTGGCATCTGGATTACAGGGAGAAATTAAGGGGACTGAGACTTTATTCATTGGAACGTAGACGACTGAGAGGGGACTTGATAGAGGTATTTAAAATTATGAAAGGAATAGATAGACTAGACATAAACAGACTCTTTCCCCTGAGGGCAGGGGAGGTTGGAACAAGAGGGCATGAGTTAAGGGTAAGGGGGCAACACTTTAGGAGAAATATTAGAGGTGGCTTTTTCACTCAGCGAGTGGTGGCAGAATGGAATGATCTTCCGAATGAGATAGTTGCGGCAGGGTCCCTTCTGTCATTTAAGAGAAGGTTGGATGTGTACATGGTGGTGAGGGGGTGGGAGGGTTATTGGCGGAGAGCGGGAGGTTTGAGCTAGTGGAGTTGTTCTAGTGAACCGGTGCGGACTCGAAAGGCCGAAGTAGCCTGTTTCTGCTCCGTTAATGGTATTATGCTGTTATCAGATATTATTTTTTATTGATTTAATATTTGTATTGATGCAACGATAAATAAAATTATCCAAAAAATTGAACCTGTCAGCCACTGCTTTAAATCTACCCAGTGATTTGGCCTCCTCAGCCACCTGTGAGAATGAATTCCATTGATTCCCCACTATCTGGATGAAGAAAATTCTCCTCACCTCTGTTCTAAAGGAACATCCTACTATCCTAAGGCTGTCCCTCTGGCCCTGGGCTCTCCTACTTCTCCAAGCATCTTCTCAATGTCCACTCTTTTCACCCCTTTCAATATTCAGATTTCTGGTTTAAATTCAGAGTACATTCATGATGTCACATACAACCCTGAGATTTATTTTTCCCGCAGGCACGACAGAATGATCATGAATTGGTAGTGCAAAAATAAACTGTAAACATGTAAACAATCAAAAGAACTGTAAACAAATAATGAATGTAAACAAACCGACTGTGCAATTCAGGGAGAGCAAATAAAAATCAATAAAATACACAAGTAAGAGTCCTTAAATGAGTCTCTGCTTGAGTTTGTCATTGAGGAGTCTGATGGTGGAGGGGGAGCAGCTGTTCCTGAACCTCATGATGCAAGTCTTGTGGCCCCGATACTTCTTTCCTGATGGCAACAGCGAGAATAGAGTTCGTACTGGGTGGTGAGGGTCTTTGATGATTTCTGCTGCCCTCTGATGGCAGCGTTCCCTGTAGATGCACTCAGAGTACTGCTTGGGCCCCATATTGTAGAAGGGATGTAATAATGTTGAAGAGAATACAGAGAAGATTTACCAGGTTGATTTCTGGAATGCAATGGCTAACATATGAGGAATGAGCGCTTGGACTGTATTCATTGGAGTATAGAAGAATGAGAAGGGGTCTCATAGAAACATTTTGAATGCTGAAAGGATTGGACAGAGTAGATGTGAACAAGATATTTCCCTTGGTGGGTGAATCCAGGACAAGAGGGCATAGAATTAGAAGGTACCCATTTAAAACAGAGCTGAGGAGAAATTTCTTTAGCTAAAGGGTTGTGGATTTATGGAACCCGTTGCCACATACAGGTGTGGAGGCTTGATCATTGCGGGAGTTTCAAGGGGAGATTGATTGGTATATAATTAGTCAGGGTATCAAGGCATATGGGAAAAGGCTGGAATTTGGAACTAGATGTGATAACAGTTTAGCTCAGGAGTATTGACGGAGCAGGCTCAATGGGCCTTCTTCTGTTCCTTTATCTTGTGATCTTGTGAATAGTGGGGAGGGTTTTACCTGTAATGTCCTGGGCTGTGTCTACTACCTTTTGGAGGGCTTTACACTCAGGGGTATTGGTGTTCCCATAGCAGACTGTAATGCAGCAGTCAGCACACCTTACAGCGCACCGCTGTAGAAATTCGCCAGGGCTTTTGGTGTCATTACCAAACCTCTGCAAACTTCTGAGGAAGTTGAGGCACTGACGTGCTTTCTTCATTATGCCATTGGTGTGTTGGGTCCAGGAAAGGTCCTATGAGATAGTGACTCCCAAGAACCTAAATTTTCTTCACCTCTGATCCCTTGATTGTACATCTCTGGGTTTATTTTCTTGAAGTCAACAATCAGCTCCTTAGTTTTGGTAACATTGAGTGCAAGGTTGTTATTGTTGCACCATTCAGCTAAGTTTTCACTCTCCCTCCTGTATTTGGTGTACTCAGTAAGTTTCAATGAAATTCCCCTCATCTAAACTCCAAGACATCATTCACTCCTCACTCCCTCTTCTACAAAACCAATGCAGATCACTTGTCAATGCTTCACATATTGGTGTCATGTTGAATATCTGGTAGGATGCGAGAGTTTATCGACATGCTCAGAAATAAAACGCGCAGATCCTTGAAATTCTTGCTGCATCCACATTTGCAAAATATATCTATGATTAGCCCAGAGCAGGTACTTAAGATACAACAACTCTTGTATAAATTAACTTGCCACTATGCATCATGAGACAAGAAAAAATAATTATCTATCTATTGCAATAGGAGCCCCTAAACTGTGGAACAGTATTCCTCTATCCATCAAATCAGCCCCTTTCAAATCCAGGCTGAAGTTGTATTTTCACTTGCAAGTTAAGTGGTATGTACAATTCTACAGCTCGGGTACCCGTTTTATGCTGCACCTTAAGTAGTTGCTTAAGTTAAGATGATCTCTACAGCACTTTGGTCACCGTGAGTTGTTTTAAATGTGCGATATAAATAAACTAGAGTTGGTGCAAAAATTGAATGTTTTCTTTCAATCCAAGTTCTAATAATTCAACAGCTTGAAAAAAAATATTAAACACAGACTTACCATGATCAAAAATGTTTGACATTAAACAAAATTGTAAATTTCCACAGTCCATTAAATGTATCTTTCAGAATGATTTGCTGTCAATCTATTCCTTTCATTCTTGTAGAGTAATTTCCATAAAGCAATTAAATATTAACAAGAATCCTATCTTGTTCCCGTTATAGTATGACCGCTGCGTTTTTCAATTCATGGGCCACAGTAATTAAGTAAATGATGATAATTATAAATTTATTGTCCTCCACATAAGTACAATACACATATGCAACAAAATTCTTGGTGTGCCAAAGAGGTACATTTATAAAATTAAACTATGATTATCCCGGGACAGAAAGAGATCATGAATTTTTTTTAAAATAGCTATCAAATAAAGATTCATAGTTACAGTTAGGGTGAGAAAGCAAACCATCACCGAGGTCTCCCTTTTCTCTACATTTACTGTGAGCGCTGTCTAAAGTGGGCTCAAGGAATTATAGAAGACCATTTCCATCCTGTGCATGGTGTCCAACCCACTACCATCCAAAGGAAGGCACAGAATCATCAAAATCGGGACAGCCAGGCTGGGGCGTAGCTTCTTCCCACAGGTTGTGAGATTGATGAAAGGTATCCTATAATGGTACCAGTTAGGGCAATGCTGCTACAGCAGCAGTGTCCAAATCCGGCACTGTCCATAAGGAGTTTGTGCGTTCTCCCCGTGTCTGCGGGAGTTTTCTCCAGGTGCTCCGGTTTCCTCCCACCCTTCAAAAGATTGTAGGTCTATTGAATGGAATTGGGTGGCATGGGCTCATGGGCCAAAAGAATCTGTTACCGTGCTAGATGTCCATATTTTAAACAATTTAATCATCCGCATGACCACATGGAGAACATTGCAAACTCCACACATGCAGCTTTAGAAGTTGGGGTGGAACACGATTCACTAGAATTGAGAAGTACCAGCAGGTCCGCTGCTCTCCTGGAGAAGCTCAAATTCTGCGCTGCCCAGCATGGGAACAGTCACGTTGGGCAGGCCCAACATGGGCTCTCCGAGTCTACAGGCAGTTTAAACCTCCCTGAGGCTATCAGATGGTTGGATAGTAGGATCCTGCAAAGGGGCACTGAAGGACCTGTCACCTCTCCCTGTTCCTCTTGGGTCCACATCAACAGCATCCTTGCCGTTACTGCAGCTCCATCTGCACTGCCACCTTGATGCAAGCTGTGCCATTGCAACCTTGCCAATTCTACAACCTTCTCCTATGCAACCTCAGCTCCGGAACTTCTGAACCTCCCCGAATTCAATCCCGTTATCGTTGGCGAGGTCACATGTAGCTGTTGAGGTTCTCAGCATTTTTGCAAACTTCATCAGATCCCTGCCTCTCGAACAGCCATTCTCAAACCTTCTTTCAACCTCCTGAGAAGCAGGAAAGATGGCCGGCCACCATCATATCAATCTTTACAGGAGCTCTATCGGGAGCGTCCTGGCTGGTTGCATCAGAGTGTGGCATGGCTGCTGCAGAGAAATGGATTGGACAGGACAATGAGGGTTGTGGAGAGGATCGCTGGAGTCTCCCTCACTGTCTGGCCCACCCCCCCCATCGACATGATCTACTGGGAGCATTGTCTGAAGAGGGCAAGCAAAATCACTGAAGGCCCCATCTTTCAGCTGCTCCTGTCGGGAAAGAGATCCAGGAGGATCAGAGCCAGCACCTCCAGGCTAAGGAACAGCTCCTTCCCACGGGCAGTAAGAATGCTGAACGACCAAAGGAACTGCTCACACTAACCAACCGAGCCTCTCATAGTCAGAAAGCAATATTTATTTGTAGTCTGCCTATGCATTGTTTGCGTTGTCTGGCTGTATGACTGCGTGTTTTGCACTGAGGACCGGAGAACGCTGTTTTATTGGGTTGCACTTGTACAATCAGATGACAATAAATTTGCTTAACCTGACTTTGTTCGGCTCTGACCCTCCCCCCCCCCACAACTTCTCCCTCCTGCTCAAAGTTTATTGGCTCCCTTCCCTGTGAAACAGTCAAGTTTCAGCTTCTTCTGTACTTCTCTCCTAATGACTACATCAAAAACATAAAACTGATTTATATTGCATGAGGTGAAAGCAAATCTTTTACTTAAAGGTGTTGTGGCCCCCACGGGAGGGTTAGGAGGTGGTGGAGGCCCTCCCCCCCCGTTGAAAATGCTGCTCTGGATCAGAGAGTCACATGGCATGTAAACAGACACTTCAGCCCAACATGTCCATATGCCGGTGTAGAGCTCGTTGAAAGAATCAAAGACTTGTTGATCCAAATCAAGGCTTTTATTAGCAAAAAACAGGAGCTCTTCAGAGGTGGCCGACCAGTCCGGAATGATCCGACCTGGCTAGGGACACAACCCTTTAAGGCCCAGACAATAGGTGTGGCTTAGCTCTCAGCCAATCGCTGTAAGCACAGTCTAGATACAGTAACTATATACACTATATACATTAGTGATAGATCTGTACTATCACATTCACCCCTTCTTGGAGAACTGACCCTGGAAAAAAAAACAAAAACGAGGGAGAGAATTAAAGGAAGGGGTAGATCAAGGACTGTAGCGGTCAGGGGGTCTGACCATCCGGCGTGACCGCCGTGGGGCCAGGATTGGGGTCGCTGGAGTGGTGTTGCCAGCGGGCTCGTCGGGTGCGACTGCTCCGTTGCTCAATTCCCCAGTCGTGTTGTCGGCAGGGTGGCCCAAGTCGTTGGGGTGCTGTTGGTCCTTCTGTTGCGGCACGGGGCCTGGGGAATAACGAGTTGGGGAAGGTTGGGTTGGGGGGGGTTTGCTGGGTCTACCGTGTCCTGAGCTAGGTCCCGCATCGAAACAATGTCCTCCCGCCCGTCTGGGAACTCAACATAGGCGTAATGTGGGTTTGCGTGGAGTAGAGTCACTCGGTTGACCAAGGGGTCGTTCTTTGAGTGCCGGACGTGGCGTCGCAAAAGGACGGGGCCAGGGACGGTGAGCCATGCCGGTACAGTTGTTCCTGATTTGGATTTCCTCGGGAAAAGGAACATCCTTTCGTGGGGGGTGGCATTTGTTGCAGTACATAGGAGGGAGCGGATGGAGTGTAAGGCACTAGTGAGAACCTCCTGCCAGTGAGAGGTGGGGAGACCTTTAGACCGGAGAGCCAGTGTAACCGCTCTCCATATGGTGGCATTCTCCCTCTCGACCTGGCCGTTACCGCGTGGGTTATAGCTCGTGGTCCTGCTTGAAGCGATACAACACTCCAGAAGGTACTGTTGCAGCTCTGCGCTCATGAATGAGGACCCTCTATCACTGTGGATGGAATTGGGGTACCTGAAGATGGCGAAAATACTGTGAAGGGCCACTGAGGTGGCAGTGGTGTCTGGGCAGGGCACAGTGAACGGGAAGCTGGAGTACTCGTCGATGGCCGTAAGGATGTAGGTATTACAGTTGGTCGACGGTAGGGGCCCCTTAAAGTCTACGCCAAGATGCTCGAAAGGGCGGATGGCCTTGATAACGTAGGAGTTATCCGGACGGAAGAAGTGGGGCTTGCATTCAGCGCACACCGAACAGGCTCGGGTAATGGAGCGGATCTCCTCGACTGTATAGGGTACGTTGCGCGCCTTGACAAAGTGAGCAAACCTAGTGACCCCTGGATGACAGAGCGCCTCATGGAGTTTCCGTAGTCTGTCCATCTGTATGCTGGCGCACGTCCCCCTGGAGAGCGCGTCAGGCAGGTCGTTGAGCTTACCAGGCTGGTACAGGATGTCATAGTTAAAGGTGGAGAGTTCGATTCTCCATCTGGCGATTTTGTCGTTTTTTTATCTTACCACGCTGGGTGTTGCTGAACATGAAGGAGACCGCGCGTTGATCAGTCAACAGTGTAAAGCGCCTCCCAGCGAGGTAATGTCTCCAACGACGCACCGCTTCAACTATGGCCTGGGCCTCCTTCTCGATCGAGGAGTGTCTACTCTCCGGACCCTGGAGGGTTCTGGAGAAGAAGGCTACAGGCCGACCGGCCTGGTTCATGGTGGCTGCCAGGGCGAAGTCGGATGCATCGCTCTCGACTTGAAACGGGACAGACTCATCGATCGCGTGCAGCGTCTACCTGAACTCTTGACTGTTTCAA
Source organism: Narcine bancroftii (assembly GCF_036971445.1). NCBI lineage: Eukaryota > Metazoa > Chordata > Chondrichthyes > Torpediniformes > Narcinidae > Narcine > Narcine bancroftii. Next base: position 147,197,855 of record NC_091469.1, read on the forward strand.
TGATCCTCTGTGTCTTTGGAGGTAGTAAAACCAGGCAATGATGCGGCCAGACTGGACAATTTTAATTGTACCTTTGTAAAATGTTCTCAAGATCGGGGCCGATAGTCTTGCCCTCCTCAGCCTCTTTAGGAAGTGTAGGTGCTGCTGTCCCTTCCTGTCTAATGAGGAGGTGTGGTGAGTCCAGGATAGGAGTGGGGAGAACAGGGAAAATTGGTGGGTGCATGGGATGCCTTGGTGAAGCAGCATGGGTTCAATAGGCCAACTAGGCTCCTGGTTTTGAGGAAATATGGGGAAAGAAGCGCAGGAATCTGACCGCGGATGATTGGGATAGGCAAGGCCAGAATCATAAGGCCTCTGTTGTGCAGGAGGAACATCATGTCCATAGCAGAATACGGACACGTTTGGTTTCAGCAGTTAATTTGTAAAGGCAGAGCCAGATCAACTATTGGTTCAGGCTTTCGTGGATACCACAATCAATGGTCTGAAGTTTTCCCGAGGATTAAATATGCACAGGGTCATTTTCAAACTGAAATAGTTAAATGGTATTTTTTTATATATCCCAGAGGAAATAGTAGAGGCAGGTGCGATATAAAAAATAAGGAACAGTGAGATACATAGGGGTGGCAAGGAGAGAACGTGGTGGCTAGGGTCGGTGACTGGCGTTCGGATCCAACGCCGTCTGTGAGGTGTTTGTCCGTTCTCCCCATGTCCGCACGGGTTCCCTCCATGAGCTCCAGTTTCCACCCACCATTTGAAATGTACCGGGGGAGGGGGTATAGGTAATGGGGTGTAAATTGGGTGGCACATGCCCGTGGGCCGAAATGGCCTGTTACCGTGCTGTACCCCTGAATCTTTTTGAAAAAAAAATAGCAGGGAGGGGCAAGTTTTAGAGGGAGTAGGACTTGTTCAGCTGGGCAAGTGGGTCAGCATTGAAATGTCGGGCAGAAGAGCCTGTTCCCATGCTGTCAAATTCTATCACCTGAAATGATATCTGGGTGGCAATATGCTACGGAGAGAGCAAAGCAAGAGGAACTCAGGGCTGAACAGAGTCAATGGGAAAGAACCCTCCCTCATGGCTGGGATCAGATTCCGGTGCCTGCAGTATCTCATGTGAAATGGATAAGTAGCTAAGAAACAGAGCTTGTGACATTTGAAAAATAAAAATCCAGGGGAATATATGTTTACATCTGTGACAAGCCTGAGCGAACTTAGCCTTTATGTGCTGTGAAAAATCCACTTAATTAAAGTCTGCTTTGAAATATCATCTTGTAAATCCTACCATAATAAAAAGTAAATAGGTAGACAGAAATTACTCTACTAACCGACTACAAATTATGAATAATTGATCAAAAAATAATGTTACTCTTGCCCATCTCTTCCTCATACCACATATCAGTGTCTAGTTATAAATGAGATGATTACACACTGGTTCTGCACCAATTGTAAAATCTGATAACAATTGGATGAAGGTTCAGTTAATTTGTTTGACAGTTCTGTCTGGAAGAGTGATACACACTTCTTCACACAAAGCTGACATTCACACAAAGAGGCACACAGAACTGAAACAGAGTCCAATACAGGCCCTTCAGCCCTCGATGCTGTGCTGACCCATATGTTCCCTAAAAAAAGTACTAAACCCTCCTTACCCCATAACCTTCTATTTTTCTTCATCCATGTGCCTGTCTTTGAGTCTCTTAAATGCCCCTAATGTTTCAGCCTCCACCACCATCCCTGGCAAGTATTCAAGGCAACCACAACTCTGAATACCTTGGGCCTGCACATTGAGGCAACCATGGAGAAGGCACATCAATACCTCTACTTTTTACACGTAATTCTGTCAAACAGCTACAGGTACACAGTGGAAACTGTATTGTTGGGTTACATCACAGCCTGCTTTGGTAATTTGTGCGGCCAGGAATGCAGAAGACTGCAAACGTCCATCTCAGGCTCCAACTCCCAAGCACTGAAGACATCTATATGAAACAATACAACAAGAAGGCAGCCAACATCTTAAAGGACCTGCTCACAATCTCTCCTCATTGCTTCCTTCGAGAAGAAGGTTCAGAAGCCAGAAAACCAGCACCTCTAGGTTCAAGAACAGTTTTCAAACGGCAATGAGGCATTAATTATAAACTACTCTGGTAACAGAGTAGCCTCTCCCACCCCCCCCCCACTCTTTTGTTCTGATGGCTGCCAACATTTTTCCAAACCTCAATGAAGAGTTCAAGCCCGAAACGTCAGTTATATATCTTTACCTTTGCTATATAAATGACACTGACCTGCTGAGTTTCTCCAGCATTTTGTTTTTTTACTTCAACCACAGTGTCTAACAGATTTTCATGTTTTACTACTGGTAACACAAAAGACTTGTCTGCATTATTGTAAAAGTATTTTTTGCACTTCTGCAACTGAATATTTATTAGCATCTTTATTTATTATTTCTTTCCATTTGGTAATTTAATATATACTGTAAGAGCTTCCTTACAAAGTACCTGTCTGGCTGTAACAAGTACGTTATGTCAGATCATGTGTGTTCACTGATCATGATCATGAGGTTTATTGTCACATGTATTGTAGAATCTGCATATGCATCAGAATTACTACTTGCTGTAGCCGAACAGGTACTTCACAAAGATTTAAAAAAAAAATAGCATACATTAAATTGAAAAGAAATCATAAATGTAAAGGAAACAAAAACTGGTGTTACAGTAGTGTGGTGATACGACCACCAGCCTACTGCAGGGGGCGATCTCTGTACCTGCTGGAAGACCACCTAAGGGGCTGACTCCACCGGGCCGCCTGTCAATCAGCCGACCTGAATTTAAACCTGAGCCGGCCCCTACTGAGCCAGTCACACAGGGAGCCACCAAGGCATGAACTGGTGTTCAGACTTGCACTGGAATAAAACCTGCTGTGACTTTTCAGTTTTGTGCTTGCTTGCTACTACCTCAGCGCACCACAAATAGTCTTGACAATTTGTGATGCTGGAGCAATCTCTGATTCATGGAACAACGGGAGGTTCAAGAGTCTGATAGCTGTTGGAAAGAAACTGTTCCGAACCTTGAGGTGCTGGCTTCTGTACCTTATACCCAAAGGAATGAAGGGCTCAAGCCCGAAATGTTGGTTATATATCTTTATCTTTGCTATATAAAGGACACTGTATGACCTGCTGAGTTTCTCCAGCATTTCAACAAGTGTGTCTGCAGACTTTAGTGTTTTACTTCATTCATTATATTCGAAGTGTGGTTTCACCAATGACTTGTACAGAGGTAACATGACACTTAACTCCTGGCCAAATTAAGGCAAGCATGCCAAATGCCTTCTCCAACATCTTGTCTCCCAGGGTCACCATTTTAATGAAATGATATACCTGAGCCCCCAGCTATCTCTGTTCTACAAAGCTCTCCAAAACCCCAGTCTATAGTATTGCCCCGTTTTAAGCTACCAAAGTGCAAAACCTCGCACTTGTTATCAGGCAAAAACGTAGAGGGGTAGTGAGGAGACCTTATGTTGGCAAAGAAAGCTTAGAATCACAAACAATACATCAACATGCTGGGGAAACTCTGCCGGCAATCTAGGAACGACATGTGGCTGTGGAAGCATGTGTGGGTGATCACAAAGTCATAGAACTTGGGAGCAAAGCAGAGGGGGAGCAGTGAGAGAGACACTCACAGAACTCCCTTCGAAGAGAGGAGGAGAACTTCAGCTGAGATATCCCTTGATGAGACAGTAGAACAGCTGAATGGAGTGAAACAAAATAGTCTGCAAATGCTGGGGTCAGGTGCAATGCTCAGATTTGCTGGAGAAACTCAGCAGGTTCTCCAGCGCATTGTGCATTGCACTCGACCCAGCATCCCCATTCAGTAGAGAATCAGGAATCTCTAGTCTAGCCTGAGAATGTGATGAAACTATTCCGACGGTCCTTTCAAAGAGGGAAACACAAAAAGTACAGAGAGTAGTATCTTGAGTGAACAACGGAAACTGGAAGGTCTCAGGCAGAGAGAACTGTTCAATTCAGTATTTTTTCAGCCAGGACCTTTTACTGAAGGATTGGATAGGACTTGAAGGAAAGCACAATTTTAAGGAATGGGGCTATCAGAGTGCATCAGGCAAGAACTTGTTGGGTTGAACGCAATGTCTTTTTAAGGAATTCTTCCGATTCACTGTTGTGCCTTGGCCAGTAGAGTTCAAAGATCCAACACCATCCATACTCAGGTCAGATTAGAAAGCCATTTATGATAATACAAATGGGTTTATTGTCATTTACACAATGTACAAATGCCCACAATTCTTACTTGCTGCAGCCAAGCAGGTACTTATAAATAAAAACTATAACAGCAAAGTAATTGAATTAAAAGACACAACAAATGCATAATTTTTATTTTATTTCTAATTTAGATATAAGCACAGTGACAGCCATTCCAGCCCACTCAATTTACACCCCATTAATGTATGCCCCCAGTACGTTTTGAACGGTGGGAGGAACCCGAAGCCCCTGGGGAAAACCCACGCAGGCACGGCGAAAACGTACAAACTCCTTCTGGACAGCGTGGGATTTGAACCCCCATCCCGATCACTGTAAAGGTGCTGTAAAGGCATTTTGCTAACTGCTACGCCAACCCTGCCGACAATAATTATTCACATAATCCTAGTGCAAAAAAAAAGTGCAGAGAGTCCATGATGTGTGCATGAAGGGGAGACTCAAGGGCTGTGACGAAGAAACTGTTCTTGACCCTACTGATCCTCAGGCTTCTGTACCTTCTGCCTGAGGATAGGAGTAAGAAGGGTTGTGACCAGGGTGATGGGAGTCCTATATAATGTTGGGTGCCTTCTCAAGGCAGCGCCTCACGTCGATAGCCTCTTTTGCAAGCTTTTCACAACGAGGTATTGGTATGTTCTCCCTGTGACCTGTGTGGGGTTTCCCCCGAGGGCTCTATTTTTTTTCCCCACCTTCCAAAAAATGTACAGGGTTGTTAGGTTAATTGGGTGTCAGTGGGCAGTACGGGCTTCATGGGCAGGGTGTGGTAGATACATTTTAAAAATACAAAGCGCATTACAAATAAGAAATAGTTTGGTTGGTTGGTTATTGGATCCCTGGGTGGAACAGTTAGTGTAGTGGTTAGCACAACGCCTGGGATTGGAATCTGGCACTGCCTTTAAGGAGTTTGTACATTCTCCCTGTGTCTGCGTGGGTTTCCTCTGGGTGTTCCATTTTTCTCCCACCCTTCAAAACGTACCAGGTTGTAGGTCAATTGTAGGTGTAATTGGGCATCATGGGCTCATGGGCCATGAAGACCTGTTACCGTGCGATATGTCTAAATTTAAATTTAATTTAAACCCGGTTGGCTTCTCAACAAAACCATGGTTTGTGTGAAGTTTTACAGGAAGGAGACTATCGGCTGTGTGATCAAACAGGTATGTGAAAGCATCCAGGGAGCCAGACTCTAATTAACATACAACTTAGATCATAAAAATCTACAAGGCCTTCACCCCATAGTATTCTCCCCACCCAATAACTTGTTCTAACAACTGCTGAGAATTTTCCAAAGTCGTAACACCCTATTTTATTCAGATCCATGTACTGTACCAATCTAATCATCTCTTAAAAAATCCTATTGTGCCTGACTCCACCACCATTGCCAGCACTCCGTGAAAAAACCTACCTCTTTCATCCGCCCCTTTACTTACTCCCAAGCACTTTAAATCTATACCCCCTAGTGTGAGCCATTTCAGCCCCAGGAAAAATCCTCTGGCTATGGACACGATCAATGCCTCGCATCATCTTACGCTCTATCAGGACACCCCTCATCCTCAATCACTCCAAGGAGGAAAGACCGAGTTCACTCAATGAATTCTGATATGGCATGCACTCCAATCCAGGCAGCATTCTTGTAAATCTCCTCTACAATGTCCACCATTTTCCTGTAATGAGGAGACCAGAACTGAACACAATATTCCAAGAAGGGTCCAAACCAAGGTCTAATATAGCTCATGACTCTTGAACTCCAGATAGAGTCCAGGAGGCCAAAAAGAAACACTTTTCTCTTCCCAGCATTACATTTCATTCCACGAGTAAACTGTTGTAATGTGACCTCGAAGGCTCAAATCACAAGTCATCCATTTGTCTATTGATTTATCACATCATAGAAAGAATAATGACTCTATTTAGCAGAGACGGCTGCTATTAAATTCCTTTGTTCATTGCTACATCTGTTATTTTATTATAACAGCAACTATAATAAAATAATTAACAGCCCCATTGTACAAATGCTATTACTGCAAAATGTTAACTCTGTCCCTCTGACCACAGATGGTCCCTGACCCATCGGGATTGCTAGTTTTATTTCAGGTTTTTAGTATCTGCAGATATTTTCCCTCTTCAAGCAATAATATAGCGACCTTCCTAGATAGGAAGGACCTGTTGGTCACAGCCTGACAAATAATCACCCCTCAGTGAAGTCGATAGCACAGCATGAATTCAAAGCCATGGACTCGAGCGGAGTTGAGAGGAAATCCCTTCACCCATAGGTTTGTGGAGCTTGTAATTCAGAATCTGAAAGGGTGGTGGCAGCAGAAATGCTTGTGACAAATCAAACCGACCAAATCCAGTAAAACTCCTGGCATCCAGTATTCAAGCAACTGGCAAAAAAAAAATTGAGAAAAATAAAATAGATAAGAATTAAATTACAGGAGAAAAATAAGTAAGTTTAAAATAGTAAATTAAATGTTCTCTGAAATAATACGTAAGCCTTTGGTGAAGATGGGAACAAATATTCAGCCAGCGGAGCGCCTTGGCCGTGCTTTGCTCATGGCAGCTGTTAGATTAAAATTGAGTGAAACAGCAATGGCGTCACCCAGGATGAAGAGCTGGTTGATGCCGCTCGCCGTTGGGGAGACTCTCTTAAAGTTTCTCCTCATCCCTGCTCAGTAAGAGTCACCCCGGTCAGAGGTTTTATCTGTAAACTTGATGTGTGGGGGTGTTCATCTTTCAGGTGGATCTGCGGTGGGGGAGGAGCCTGGAGATGCAGCGATGGTTATGTGTTTTCAGGGAATGCAAATGAAAATAATGTAAAATGCTTTAAGGTTTATGTATTCAAATAAAGTTCGCTCAATGTAAGTACAGGTAGTCCTCAGGGTTATGTTCTGGCACTCCCATTGTAAGTCAAAAAAGGGCAGTGGGATTAATGAGGGGACTGATAGCGGGCTGTCGTGGGAGGGCGGGGCAGTGGAATCAGTGTGGGGACTGATACTGTGGGGAGACATTGAATATCATGGCCTGGCCTACCAAAATTCAAAGTACAGTTCAGATTCTTCCATCGTAACTTTGAAAAATCATGAGTCGGACCATCATAAGTTGGGGACTATCTGTATAGTCTAGCTTTTGTCTTTTAAACTGTTTATTCTTCATGCAGTTGCATTAGTTTGGGATTATTAAGAGTAAATTTCAAGCAGGCAGAAAATCCAGCACCTACTAATCCCCATAGGTGTCAGATACCAGGGGTTTTACTGTAACACTGTTGTGCACAGAGACCTGGGAGTGCTTGTGTATGAATCAGAAAATGTTACCTTGCAGTAACAGCAGATAATCAAGAAGGCAAGTGGAACGTCAACCTTCATTTCTAGAGGGATTGAACTTAAACGCAGGGAGATTCTGCTGCAACTGTACAGGGCACCTGGAGCATGCGGTACTGGCTTTGTAGGTGATACAGAGGTAGTTCACCTCTGGAAATAGTGGTGGGGGGTGGGGGGAATAGGTTGTAAAGTGAGCTTGAGTACCTTGGTGCACTTAGGTCAATGGTTCTCACTGTTTTTTTCCAACTCACGAACAACCTTAAGTACTTCTTACTAAACATAGGATGCCATAGATGTTCTGTGGTTAGCAAGGAATTACTTAAAGGTGGTATATGAGTGGAATGAAAAAGGTTGAGAACCATTGACTTAGGTGCTCCAATGCTTCATGAGATATCAGATCAGTCTGCTCATAAAACAGACTATTACTGCACATTGGAAAATGAACTTGAACTTGGAGTTAAAGAGGATGAGGGGGTGATCTTGTAGAAGCACATATATGGATGAAAGGAATGGACAGAAGCAAGGTAGTTGAGACTGATATGAGGGGACATAGCCTCAAGATTTGGGGGGGGAGTAGATTTAGGACCGAGATGAAGAGAAACTGCTTCTCCCAGAGAGTAATAAATCTGAAATTCTCTACCCAAGGAGAGGTTCCCACTTAGGGAAAGAGGGTGATCAATTTTTGAATCGTCAGGGAATTAAGGGTTTGGGGGAATGGCCAAGTAAAAACACAGCTGGAGGAACTCAGCCGGTCTCGCTGTGTCCACTGGCTTTTCGGGCCTGAGCCCTACTTCATGGTATAAACAAAGAACTGGAAGGCGTCAGTTTAAGGACTGAAGACAAGCAGGGGGAGAAGTCCAGACCAACAAAGGGTGTTAATTGGTTATGAAAAGAGGAGATTTGAGATTTGATTTTGGTTCTGTGAAATGAGATAGAAGGAAAAGGGAAAGAGAGAGGGAGCTGATCATTCATGATCTCATTGAAGAGAAACAGTTTGGGCGGGACAAATGGCCTCATCCTGCTCCTATTTCTTATGTTCTGATGCGTTGGCCTGTAGAGCATGTCAGAGGATAGGATTAAGATGGATTTCTCTCAGTGGGTTGGCACAGGAACAACAGGACAAATGGTCTCCTTCTGTGTTCTAAATGTCCATGATTCTATATTATAAAGGAGCAAATAAAGGAGCAAAATGGGTGCAATGCAAATGATAGCAGGGGAATATAAATGATAATGGAGTGACCTTCACTGATGAAGTAGGGAGGTAAGAGAGAGAGAGAGAGAGAGAGAGAGAGAGCAAAGTAATATAAATCATGTTACGCATATATGAGAAGCAGATGAGGATTTTTGTTCAACTATTTTCTGTAAAGATCAAAAATTTAGTAGTAAATTGAATCCAGAAAGAATCACTAGAAACAGTGGGGTTAAAGCAAAGTGGTCTTCATATTGTTTCACTACAGAAGGCAGGTTAAATCCATTAGCTGAGGTTAAGATACCTGACGTGCTGTCAAACATCTTTCTCTCCCATTAAAGAAGACAGAGAGAGAGAGGAGAGAGAGAGAGAGAGAGAGAGAGAGAGAGAGCGAGAGCGCAAAGTAATATAAATCATGTTACGCATATATGAGTAGCAGATAAGGAATTTTGTTCAACTATTTTCTGTAAAGACCAAAAATTTAGTAGCAAATTGAATCCAGAAAGAATCACTAGAAACAGTGGGGTTAAAGCAAAGTGGTCTTCATAATGTTTCACTACAGAAGGCAGGTTAAATCCATTAGCTGAGGTTAAGATACCTGACGTCCTGTCAAACATCTTTCTCTCCACAAGTGGCTCATTAAAGAAGACAGAGAGAGAGAGAGAGAGAGAGAGAGAGAGAGAGAGAGAGAGAGAATCGCCATTAGTCCCGAATGAGCCAGTCGAACAGGAAGACTGATTTTGGCCACAGACATGTTGGTGTCATTCAGAATGGGTGGATTTAAAAGAGGGAGAGAATCCTGAGGAACTACACACGGCATTGTTCAGCTGAAGCAGTGTGTGACCGACGAATGGCAATTTTGCATGATCAGGAGGTTACCTATGCCACATGCTCCCCACCTTAGAGACATCGGCAGGATGTTTCACTTAAATCAAGTTTATGTCACTTGGTCCCTTTGCGCCAAGGGGAGATTAATTGTGAGCATGAAATACTTTTCCAGAGAGGTCAAAACCAGGAAAAAAGGTATTGAATAAGCATCAAAGGATGGAAGGATCTCCATAATATAAATTAGAATAAGTAATGGTTAGAAAGCATGCAAAGCATAATTTGTTGAAATGTACATTTATTGATTTAATTGTGCTATTTATACAGAATGACCCAATAAAGATAAAGAGGTGGCATGGAATTGTTTCTTCTCCAAGTGCACCGATGACCAGAAAGCAAAACAAATTTGGCACAAATCAGTTTGGTGCAGTTGTTCTGACAAGCCCAATTCCTCAGGCATTAATGCTGTCATTTATAACGCCCCGAGCTTTGTTTAACATTTGCAAAGCAGGGTGCCGATTGTAATTTCATCAAAGTGCTTGCTCACACAGCACAAGTGGAAATGAAGACACTGAGGGAATGAAGACAAGCAAAGTACACAGAACGGTTGCTTGACTCTCCTGCGATTTCCGTCGGAAAGCTCGGTCATCCATGGGAAGTCCGCTCTTCTGTTGCCCCTGCCATGGCTGTTGTGGAGTCACCGAAAACCATTGAGAGGCCATAATTTCATTAATTTCTGCCAGACTCTACCACTCACCCACACACCCAGGAAAACTACCTGGACCTCTTTGGGATGGGGGAGGAAACTGGACAATGCAGAGGAAACCTACACAGTCTTGGGGAGAATGTGCAGACTCCACACAGAGCGTAATCAAGATCAGGATTGAACCTCGGTGTCTGAGGCCATGAAGCAGAAGGTCCAGTGCGAAAGGGAGAACATGTGAACTCCAACGCAGACAGTAATCAAGTTCTGGATTGCACCTGGGTCTCTGCCGCTGCAAAACAGAAGCGCTAGTGTGACAGGATGAACGTACAGACTCCACACAGACATTAATCAAGTTCAGGATTGATCCTGAGTATCTGAAGCTGTAAAGCAGAAGTGCTAGTGTGGCAGGGAGAATGTGCAGCTCCAGACAGGCAGGACCTAACTTCTGGATTGAACCCGGTCTCTGACTGTAGCGTAGATAAAAGCTCACATTTGACTGGAGAGAGAACAAACACTTTTATTGGCTTACAACACAGATAGAGTTCACAAACTGGCTCAGAGGGGTTCTGGGTTTAGGCGGGAAACCAGGGTTATATATGGGCCCCTGGGGGAGGAGCCAGGAGGCAGGACCAGTCATCAGTACAGCACACCTCTAGTCAATCCCAGTTCACCAAACTAACACTGTGAAACTACTTCACCATTCTGTCCCTCCTACTCTACTGTGTCACTGGGCGGTGAACATCCATGCTTCTGGTCATAGAGATTGGCTTACTCAGTTCTTCCACTGTTAGTGATAGCAAGCAATTAACCACTGTCTCTCCCACCTTCCCCCCACTCTCACCCTCTACCCATCTCTCCACCTTTTCCACGTTCAGTCTAATATCATCATTTGGCACCTTCCCAGCTTCATTTGCCCCTCTTTTTCACCCTTGATTTCACCCCTTCCTAATTTAGTCTCAATAAAGGGTCCCAACCCAAAGCATTAGCTGATCCTTTCCACCCACGGATGCTGCCTGACCCATCAAATACAACCAGTATTCTTTGTTTGCTCAACTGTTTGCTTCTAAATGTGTGGGGGTTGAAGGTTAATTGGGGTATTTGGGGCAGCACAGACCCATGGGCAAGAAGGGTCTGTTACCGTGCTGTATGTCTCAATTTAAATTTTAAAAATATAAACTTTTAAATTTAACCACTATCCTTCAGATATCAAAATATACAGAAATGTGCACTGCATTTGCAACATCAAATAACCCTTGAGTGAAAGTCATGAAGGTAAACTTCTTGGTGGGAGACTGAACAAGTCAATTATTTTATATTGTTACCCAGATATATTCTTCAATGACAAGCTTCATACTTACAATTACATATCACATCAAAGGTGCAAATTAGTTAATAATGTACTTTGCTCGTCTTCATTCCCTCAGTGTCTTCATTTCCACTTGTGCTGTGTGAACACAGTTCGTATAGTGGTTAGAGCCACACTATTACAGCGCAGTGACCGGGGTTCAAATCTGCTGCTGTCTGCAAGGAGTTTGTACATTCCCCCTGTGTCTGCATGGGTTCCATCCGGGTGCTCCGGTTCCCTCACATCCACCAAAATGAAATAGGGTGAGAAAGTTAACTGGTCACGTTTTGTACCTCTAAATTTAAATGTAAATATTGAACAGCTAATAACCATCTTGGGATGGGTGAGGCGGAGCTGGAAATTGGTCCTGTATCCTGACACGGCTGACATGAAGCCTGCACATTCATCCACGTGACGGTGTAGGTGAACTCCTAGCTTCTTCCCAAAGGTGTTCAAGTTGGTTCGCTTATTGCTCTCTGTCAATTGTGTCTGGTGCACAGGTCATTTGTTTTTCCATCGAACTGCACAGAGAATTAATTGGGACTTGTGTAGGATTATGTGCTATGTGTGGCACGGTCAGCGCAATGCTATGACAGAGCCAGTGACCCGGGTTGGAATCCGCCACTCTCTGTAAGGTGTTGGCATATTTTCCCTGTGTCTGTGTGGATTTTGCCTGGGTGCTCTAGTATCCTCCCACCCTCCAAAAATGTATGAGATCCGTTGGTTAATTGGGTGTAAATGAGCAGCATGGATTACCATAGCTGGAATTGACTTTTACCGTGTTATATTGTTAAATTTAAAAAAAAATAAAAGATACTAGATGATTATCACAAGCTTTATGGGCGAAGGACATGTTTCAGTGCTGTATGTCTTCATCTTCTCAAGTTCTGATGTAAACACACCATTATACTGGAGGAACTCAGCTGGTCTATTCAGCATTTGTAGGAGACAAAGATATATTGCCAACGTTTTGGGCATGTCTGGCCAAATCAATGGTGTAAAAGATTAAAATTTAGCTTTGAATTGAAGTCAATGTCCTGAGGTGATCCAAAAAAGGAAATTAAAGGGCGACGTTCCAATTTTAATTTAAGCATTACCGATAGTGTTTGAAAAACATCTTTTCAAAATTCTTCTCAGCCAGGACAGATCCAGAACCTATGTACTAAAGAAGCATCACCCATTTTACATTTGTCACATAGAGGATCTCTGTCTGAATAGAAACAAGATAATTTAACTTTAGACATATGTGCTCTATTGTAGATTGCAGCAAACAATGCCATGCACAAAAGGAAATAAGGTTAATCAAATTAAAAATGGAGTCCCAAACCTCATCGGACAATGAAAGGTCCAAATCCTGCTCCCAGACGTCCTTGATTTTAACTAATGGGCCGTCTTAGATCAGTTAAATTATCATAAATAAGAGATATTAGGCCTTGAAATACCACAACATGGGGGCCACCAAGGCCAGCTCTCATGAGAGTTGGCCACCTCTGCCAGTGAGAGGCATTATTTTCCATAGATAGGCCTGATTTTCACCGTAATCGCATAAGTTTTATATTTTACTTTTTGTTTTAAAATTCGGTTGTATGTGCGGATGGACATGTCACATAGGTCGTAAGCTGGAGAGTATCTATAATACTTGTTCACTTATTTGTACTCATACATATTCATGACTACTGCACTGAAAGACCTTTCATACATTGTCCTAGTCTCAAATAATAGATCTTCCAAAGAGTGTAGGAATATTGCTTCCTACTCCCTGACACTAGAAATTCCAAGAACTAGTTGCTTGGACCACAAAGATTCCTGCCAGTTAGAAAATGAACAGAAATTATCTGTGGCACAGATGGTGATAGAAATTTGAAGCTCTCTTCTGGCTTCTTCACGGCCTGGCACCAAAATCTCTTGAGTGGAAAGCCATGCAAAAGGTATTGAACACAGCCCAGTACTTCACAGGCAAAACTCTCCCCAGCGTCGAGAAGATTTGCAGGGAATGCTGCCATTGGAGAGTAGCAGCAATAAACAAGGATCCACACCACCCTGGACATGGTCTGTTCTCGCTGCTGCCATCAGGAAAGGAGCAGAGGTGCCACAAGGCTCACGCCACCAGGTTCAGGGACAGTTGCTACCCCTCCACCATCCACATCAGATTTCTCAACAACAAACTCAATCAGAGACCCATTTAAGGACTTATTTATTATTGAGTGGCTTTTTTTGTGCGGATTTCACAGGCTTTTTTGTTTACATTTCTCCCTTTTTATATGCAATTTGTCTTGAGAACAGTTATTTTCCATGATCGATGAGTAGAAATTCTGTGTGGTCCACAGGAAAAAGAATCTCAGGGTTTTAGTTGATGTCATGGATGTACTCCTACAATAAATCTGAACTTTGAACTTTGAAACACTAACTGATGCTAGACCAACAATTAATTTTGAACCTGAGCTTGACAAGGGATTGAGTGAAAGGTAGGTATGTGGAGTAAGGTCACAGGCACAGCCTAGAGCTTACTGATGTGGAAACAAACTTACCACCATCATGGCTTATGACCCATGATGGAACATCAAAATGCTATTTCCTAGTCTCTCACCAACCACAGAAAGATCAGGGATTTTATTTTTCTTTTGCTATTTTAGTTGTTACAACCAATGTTATTGCATAAACACATAAGGCTTTGTATCACATTCCTAACTTCCACAATATTTAATGGAGGTGTTAACCTTTCACCTTAATGAAGCGTGCAATTCAGCTAAAGTCAGGGCAGAGAACTTGAAATGAGCAAGTTCAGCATTTGTACTGCCTCCAGCAATATCTAAAATTAATTGAAAGGCTGTGCTATCAAATTGTAAAGCTAACTGCTTACTACCTGAAGGTCGAAGTTCTGAAAAAGGTTGGTTACGTACCAATGTCACACATTTGATTTTCCCTTAAAACCATCATTTCATTTATGCAACACAATTTTTAGCCCTGGGTGAAGAAAAGTGAAATAGAATCAATTTAAAATGATGGTGATGGTGATGAGTTGCAATAGCCCGAAGTTGTGCTTTGACACTGACTCACGGCTGACAGGAAAATAAGCTTGGAATAACCAGGCAGCATGTGGCAGTCAGATGGAGGAGGAATGGTTCAAGATCACGTGGTAGAAAGATCTGCCAGGGACTATAGTCACCAGGTGAGTTGTTATCTTCCTCTTCTTTCAGGCTGCCAATTCAGCTTGGGTGTGTTCCCAGAGATGCTGACACATAGGCTCCCACTTTCTATCCCATCCCCTTGCTCTCGCCATTGGCTGATCAATCTATCCATTACGCTGGACAAAAAAAAAAGATTTTGCTTTATGAAAGCTTTAGGGTGTATTTTTGTATATGATGATCATGAAAGTCGCCTTAAAAGTGTTGTATCACCAACTATTTTAAGATATAACCTTTTTTTGTGTCATAATTGTTTCCATGCCATAAACTGTTATATGGTTATAATCTATGTCTTTGCTTCATGCAAACGAAACCACGGTGTACAAAATGTAATTGAAAATTCATCTTTTGCATTCGCACTTGGACTTCTTCCCTGCTGATCTTGGTGCAGTCAGTGACGAACATGATGAAAGGGTTCACCAGGACATTGTGACCACGGAAAAGCGATATCAGGGCAACTGACATGAGAAGCATCAGATGCAGAGTACAAGTGAAAATCAGCGGCAAAACATTTTTAGGTCAGTTGAACTAACACAATGTGTCAGCGTCATTATGCAATTAAATGTGCTACATTCAATTAAAAAATAATTTATTGTTTCTCCAGGTTACTACATGATACAGCAAATCGGAAATTATCTTTATGTTCAGCTTGAAGTTGCCTATAATAAGCCCCAATTATTTTTCAGGAAGCAAACTTTTGAAAAAAAATGTTGTCCAGTATTATCAGGATGCACCAATTTGAGTTAAATGGAATGAAAGGATGACTTCCCACTCTCTTCTTTTTTTTAACCTTTAACAAAATTATTTTTCTTTTCGGTGATTACAAGGAATCCCATTAATACGATATTATAGTACTGTATTTCACTTGCACACTATTTGCAAGTTTGAATTATGACATTGTCATCACTACCCAGAATGCACTCACCGGTCCTGGAAATCCCCCATTATACACCAGGACCCCACGTGCTCCTTCTGTAGAGACATACAGAATGGATACAACCCCGGAAGATGAGCCGAGCCCTCGACTGCCCACTGGCTAGATCCTTGGATAGCTATTTTCTGGCTCTCGGCCAAATCGTTTTTGCTTTCCCACCTTCTGATGACTATTATAAACTTGTTCCAAGAGCAGCATTTTTGTGAAATAACACTTTTAAAGAACTATTTTATTTCCTGCACAAAGTGGTGACTTGGCAAGTGTTTTATTCCGGTGCTGGTTGTTGAGCCTTACTGGAAACATTGCAACTCCTTGTGTACGGTCTGAACAGCTGAAGGCTGGGGCACACACAAGACAGCTGTCAACTGCTGGCAGACCAACAATAACTCCATGAAAGGTGAGGTTTAATCAGAACAAAATTAGTTGGTCTTCCAGAGCAGCGAGATGCCCGTGAGTGACAACTGCCAACTGGCAGGTTCCAGGATGCAGGAGAACGTGTCGAGGGGGATGCACTGAGGCTTGGTGCAGTCAACGAAAAAACCCGGGGGGAAAGACCTGTAACTGAAAGTCCCGCCATCACTGGGCAACGAGGGTCTGATTGTGGAATGACTTCTCAAACCTGATAGGCTTATTGTTCAAAAAGTGACATCAGTACTTTATAAATAGAATGTTTTGCCAGATAGCACAATGAATCTATTGATTTGATGACTTTTTGTGTGCAAAACAAAATGTGCTGCTGCATTGGCATAGATAAGGTAGACATCCAATACATTTTTCCTAGGGCGGGTATAGCAAACACACGAGGATGTCCGTACAAAGTGAAAGGAGAAAAGTTTAAGGGAGAAATCAGGCATAAGTTTTCGACACAGAGAGTTGTTGGGGCCTGGATATATTGCCAGGGGTGATCGAGGCTGAGAACAATAGGGACATTTAAGAGACTCTTAGACAGGCTCATGGATCAAATAAAAATAATGAGGTAGGCAGGGTTTAGAGTATTTTTGGGTTGGTATATATGTGTCAGCACAACATTGTGGGCTGAAGGGCCTGTACTGTGATATAATATTCTATGTTCTATTTTATTTTTATGAATAAATTGTAATTTGAAATGATAAATAAGCATAGCCACTCTCATGTAGACCTTCTTCATGTAGAACACGATCCAGTCCTCATTGAGGGCTTAGTAGTGGAGAGGGTCAACAACTTCAAATTCCTGGGCGTCCACATCTCTGAGGACCTGTCCTGGAGCCTCCACATTACTGCAATCACAATGAAAGCTCACCAGCGGCTATACTTTGTGAAGCGTCTGAGGCGGTTTGGTATGTCACCAAAGACTCTCAGAAACTTCTACAGGGAGGGCATTCTGGCTGGTTGCATCACTGCCTGGGATGAAGGCATCAACTCTCAGGACAAGAATAAACTCCAGAGGGTTGTTAACTTGTCCTGCGACATCACAGGCACCAGACTTCACTCCATCGAGGACATCGACATGAGGCGGTGTCTTAAATAAGCAGCCTCTATCTTCAAGGACCCCCCCACCCCCCCAGGCTACACCCTCTTCACTCTTCTAACATCAGGAAAAAGGTACAGGAGCCTAAAGACAAGCACTCAGCGCTACAAGGAGAGCTTCTTCCCTGCTGCCATCAGATTGCCAAATAATGAGTGAACCAAAGACACGGCCTTACTTTTCATGCACTCGTATTGTTATTACTATATTATTTTATTTTATTTTTATAGTAATGTCATAAGATGGTTATAATATGAATGTTTGCTCTATGACGCTGTGGCAAAACGCCGAATTTCATGATTTGTTCAGGACAATAATTCTTGATTCTGATCCTGATTTTACAGGGTTGTCAAGGTTCAACCTTGCCCAAACGATTGAATTTCAAGTTTCAACGATTCCTTCCAAGGCTGCACCTTGCTTGGATGAGGGATTCTCTCCCTAATGCTCTCTGGCCCTCCATGAGACTTAAAAAAACTACCACGTTCTTTTTCTTTGCTGTAGTATATCAAAAATGTGATGTGGAAAGTGTAATCACTGTTCTACAGTCATTCCTATTTCAAGAATCTATATTGGCTGGGTGGATGGTTGAAACATTATAGGTATCATGTTTGAGGGTCAAATGAAATACAGCTGTCACAGTAAAGAGATGTCTTTGATGTCCCTGGTGTAGGTGAGATTACATGACAATCTCTTGCAAGAAGAAACCCAAGCACATGACAGTCATCTGCCTTAAAGAGACTCAGAGCCCATTTGCTCCAATGAATATCATTCAAATTTAAATGGAGATATACAGCACGGTAACAAGCCCTTTTGGCACGTAAGCCTGTGCCGCCCAATTGCACCCAATTGACCTACACCCCCGATATGTTTTGAACGGTGGGAGGAAACTGGAGAAGCCAAAGGAAACCCATGTGAACACGTGGAGAATGTACAAACTCTTGACAGACACAACACCAGATTCAAACCCTGGTCGCTGGCGTGTTGCACTAACCTCTGCACTAACCGTGGGGGTTTTCAGTACAAATCGCTGTCATGCATGTCAGATTTTTTTTCTTTAATTCTTGCCTTTTCTCCTTTCTTTAATTTGCAAGATAGTGTGGCACACCAAACACAGTTTCACTGTCTCTCGATGGAGCAACAATGATAAATAAATCTCATGTATGTTATGTCAATTGTTTTGGCTGCGCTCAATAATCTAATTGGACATCAATGGGCCAATAAGAAACAGATCTGCTCTATTATATCAGGTGGTGGGCAAAAAAAGATGGAAAGGAAGCTAAATACACAGTAAGAGCAAAGATACAGATGGGACATGAAATCATTATATAATACTGAGAGAAATCATTTGGTACAGCAAGTGCATGCCAGTTCCTTGCAGAGCAATCTACTCAGCCACATTCCTGTGCTGTGAATAATTTTCCCTCCTGCTTCTATTGAAAGCTCTCCTTTACACTTTCCATCACACCCTCAGGTAGCAAGTTCCCGACCATCACCACTACCCACACAAAATGATTTTAGTCACATACACCCGTTTCTCCCCCCCCCCACCCACCCGAGTGCCCCCACAGTGTCTTTTGCCAATCATTTTGACTCTTTAATAAACATGACAGAAACATCATCCTGGAGGAAACATGAGGATTATTTGTGGCATGTGGTATTGCCAACATTGACTTCTCCATAAATTAAGGGAGTGTTTTTGATGTCTTCCACCATGTATTTGCTTTAAGTCTTTATGGCATTCTTACTTTCCATTATAATTCTTCCAATCTTTCCAGTTGCCTGTTTTGTCTAATGTGCACCTTTCTATATATTTATTAAAACACTTATATCATTTAGTATTTTAAAAATATTAAACTTTGTCTCTTTTTTGGTGAACAAGCACAAGTTTCAGTTTATTGTTAACTGATTGTACATCCATATACAACCTGACGAAACTACGTTATCTCCAGACCATAGTGCACATAGAGACACACACGACACCCGACATACAAACGACACATGCACTTAGTGACCCAAAATGAATATATTAAAAATATATTTTATGTATTTCTCAGATTGTCCAACAGTCTCACTACTTGCAGGAAGAAGCTGTTTCCCAGCCGGGCTGTCCTGTTTTTGTTTGCTCCTTGAAGGTAGTGTCTCAAAGAGAGGTAGGGATGGCAAATTGGATAGGTATGTGGACGAGAGAGGTAGGGATCATTTTGGGATGAGTGCGGGTCAATGGGACTAGGTGGGAGAAGGTGATTGGCATGGACTGGAAGGACCAAACTGGCCTGTTTCTGTGCTGTAATTGTTATATGGTTATATAGTTCCTCAATGATTCTTGGAGCCAACTTTAAGCACTGCTCCCTGCAGATACCATTGACAGAGGGGAAAGGGAACCCCAATGATCTTCTCAGTAGCTTCAATCACCCTTCTCACTAACGTCCAATCTGATGCAGCAAGCCAGGAGCCTCCCTTTTGTGCTCTTGCACAGCATTGTTACGATGGTGGCCGGTAGCCTTGCCTTCCTCAGCCTGCTGTGCCTTCCTGACTAATGAACAGGTTTTGTGGGTCCGGGATATGTCACCCTTTAAATGGACGCCAAGGAACTTTGTACTCTCCACTCCCTCTGCGGTGGAGCCATTGATATGTAGTTGGGAGTGGTCCTTCGCCTTCCTAAAGTCTACCATTATCTCCTTTGTCTTAAATTGTTGAATTCTAACACTCATTCAATCAATGCTTTCGGCATAATTACCAGCTCCTTCTTTCATCTACTTTTATCTCTTTTTAACTTCTCAGCCACAATTGTACGTCTTTGAGCCAGAGACCCTTATTCCTCAAAAGAAATGTACATTTCCCATCTTTATTCATTATTCATTTCATCAGTTTTATTTTAATTAACATCTCCAATAAGATCAACCCATTTAGCCAATTTTCTCCTCCTGTTTATGCAGTTTATCTTTTCGTTTAAGATTTCAGACACTTGTTTTGTGCGGAACTAATATTGCTCTGAAATGCAAGGTAACAGATAATAATATTATGATCACTCTTCCCAAAGATTATTAATTAAAAACAATCTAAAATTGTTGATTTCCCTGCCAATTCTTCAATATATTCTTCAATAACTGATACAGTTAGCCATCTTGAAAGCACTCCTTGCTTTTTTGGTAAAACTCATGATACACAGTTAATGTGTAGAGTAAAATCCCCCATGCTATTCAATAACTTTTATTATCTGGGCTTCTAATATCCTGACACATACCATGTTACCATTGCAATTGTTATAAACAAATGGTCATTCGGTATGCATAAGAGAGATTGGAACTCGTGGCAGAGTGCCAAGATAACAACCACTCCCTCAATGTCATTGAGTTGTAGGAGATGACCATTGACTTCAGAAGAGGTGAAAGAGACCACACCCCTGTCCACATCAATGGTGCTGAAATGGAAAGAGTAGATGGCTTCAAGTTCTCTGGAATAAGCCCTGAGCTTGGACTAGTACCCTAATGCAAGGGCAGAGAAGGAGCACCAACACCTCTACTTTCTTCGAAGAGTAAGGAAGTTCGGCACGTCCTCCTTGTCCACCAACAACTTTTAAAGGCGCACATCGTGTTACAGGAACTGCTCTGCTAAAGATCGGAAGAAGCTACAGAAGGCAGTGAATGCAGCTTGGAACATCAAGCAAAACTTCCTTCTTTCGCTCTTCCCCATCGACTCCATTTATATCTCCCATTGCCTAGGAAACCTAGACATTACATCCACGACCATGACATCCCAGACACACTCTCTTCTCCCTCCTCCTATCGTGACAAGGTTCAAGATTATGAAATCGTGAACCACCAAGCTGAAAGACAGTTGTTTCCACATCAGGCTCCTAAATGAATAATATAGCAATGCTATCATGATTGGAGATAGTTGATTTAGATATAGAGACACAGCTTGACTACAAGCCTATTCAGCCCACAAGCTTGTGCTGCTCAATTGCACCCATATGACCAACTAACCTACTGACCTCTATCTCTTTTGTAAGTTAGAGGAAACCCATGCAGATATAGAAAGAACGTACAAGATAACTAAGACATGAACAAAAGTCTCGATGAAGGCTTCTGGCCTGAAACGCTAGCCTGAAGAGATAGCCTGATCTCGGAAGCTAAGTAGGCTCTGGCCTGGTCAGTACTTGGAGGGGAGACTGCTGAGGAACACCAGGTGCTGTAGGTATCCGTGAGGGGTGCTGGACAACTACTGCTTTACAGTAGACAAAAGTCAAAGACTATCATGTATGTTACATTCTAAATGTAGTATAATGTGACAATAATGCAACCTTTACTTTTTTTACCATTTTTCTCTCACTGATCTACTCGACCCACTGAGTTCACCCAGCAGGTTGCAATGTGCTCTGCAATATCCACTCTTGTTCCGGAAGTGACGAGAATCCTACTTGTCATATTTCCTCTTTCTCATTCACTGGTCATAGAACATTATCCTTAGTTTCTAAAGAATCCATACTCAAACTTTTTTTTGGCTATAGCTCACTTAGGATGCTGCTCAAGGATTATGGCCCCCCACCCCCCTTTCCCTGTGAAGCAGCCAAGTTCAGTTGGTTTCTTCCATACTCTTCACCTACCGACTACACAAAAAACATGATTTTATGATTTTGGTATACGGTTCCCCTTTAAATGTGCTGTGACTGCCCCTCACCCAGAAGGGGCATATAGACCCCATTGATAATGGCTGATATCTAGTCTCAAAAAAGAATCATGTAAGTGCTTTAGATGTGCGAAAGAAATAGGGACTTTTTTGCATTCAATGTGGTCTTGTGAAAAAGTGGAAAGGTTTTGGAATGAACTAAGTTTATTATTAGGACAAATTATTGAGATAACAATACCAAATGATCCAAGAATATTTTTACTTGAAGATATTTATGAAAATTGGACAAATACCAAGAACATTTTTTAAGTGTTCCAATAGCAACGGCAAAGCGATACCATGGAAAGATGGTGGAGAAGTGTTATAAAGTAGATGGTATAAAGACAGTGTTTACATCCGGTACCACACGGATGGCAGTCTCTTCAATCTGAGGTGCCTGCAAGCTCACACCAAGACACAAGAGCAACTTGTCCGTGAACTACCCTTTGCAGACGATGCCGCTTTAGTTGCCCATTCAGAGCCAGCTCTCCAGCGCATGACGTCCTGTTTTGCGGAAACTGCCAAAATGTTTGGCCTGGAAGTCAGTCTGAAGAAAACTGAGGTCCTCCATCAGCCAGCTCCCCTCCATGACTACCAGCCCCCCACATCTCCATCGGACACATAGAACTCAAAACAGTCAACCAGTTTACCTACCTCGGCTGCACCATTTCATCTGATGCAAGGATCGACAAAGAGATAGACAACAGACTCTCCAAGACAAATAGTGCCTTTGGAAGACTACACAAAAGAGTCTAGAAAAACAATCACCTGAAGAAATACACAAAGATCAGCGTGTACAGAGCCGTTGTCATACCCACGCTCCTGTTCAGCTCTGAATCATGGGTCCTCTACCGGCATCACCTAAGGCTCCTAGAACGCTTCCATCAGTGCTGCCTCCGCTCCATCCTCAACATTCATTGGAATGACTTCATCACCAACATCGAAGTACTCAAGCTGGCAGAGTCCGCAAGCATTGAATCTACGCTGTTGAAGACCCAACTGCGCTGGGTGGGTCACGTCTCCAGAATGGAGGACCATCACCTTTCCAAGATCGTGTTCTATGGCGAGCTCTCCACTGGCCACTGAGACAGAGGTGCACCAAAGAAAAGATACAAGGACTGCTTAAATAAAGCTCTTGGTGCCTGCCACATTGACCACCGCCAGTGGGCTGACATCGCCTCCAACCGTGCATCTTGGCGCCTCACAGTTCGGCGGGCAACAACCTCCTTTGAAGAAGACCGCAGAGCCCACCTCACTGACAAAAGACAAAGGAGGAAAAACCCAGCACCCAACCCCAACCAACCAATTTTCCCTTGCAACCGCTGGAACTGTGTCTGCCTGTCCCGCATCGGACTTGTCAGCCACAAACGAGCCTGCAGCAGACATGGACATTACCCCTCCATAAATCTTAGTCCGCGAAGCCAAGCCAAAGAAGAAGAAAGATAAAGAGATGCAAAATTGTATACCATTAAAAAAATAATGTATAGCTTAAGGAATCGAGTTGAACATTTTTATAGTATTTGGAAACTATATATGGATTTTATGGATAATTTTCCATCCATCTCTTCTATCTTATCCACTCCTCTTAATTAGTAATCTTTAATAATAATTAATGATTGTCGATGCTAATATTATTGTATATTAAATGGTAGGTGTTTCTTTCCTTTTCTTACTTTTGGGTGGGTGGGGGGGGAATCAGGAGAAAATATATAAACGTACGTTTTTTGTATCATTGGGCTATGAATATTTGATTAATGTTTTATTTTTTTTTCCTGTAATGTTGGTAACTATTAAATTAAATTTTAAAAAGAGAATCATGTTACAGCTGGCATTCAATTCCTGAATTTTAAATGTTATACAGGCCCTTTTGGCTAATGCTCCCCAATTATACCCATTTGACCTACACCCACGATACGTTTTGAAGGGTGGGAGGAAACCGGAGCCCCCAGAGAAAACCCATGCAGACGCAGGGAGATTGTACAAACTCCTTACAAGGCAGCTGGACACTGGTGTCGTTACAGCATTGTGCTAAACACTGTGTTAGCTGTGCCACCGCTATGCTTTTTATACTGTAAAGGTAGCTGCCACAATTAACAGTGCATGAGATGGAATAGATCTTGGCAGCAATCAGAAGTAAACACAATGGCATCCTATAAATGCAGGGTATACTCTTTGATGAACCGTTACACAAGCTGGAAGCACATTGCAGAATATTGCTGCATCCCTTACAAGTACTCTTGTGCCGGTGAGAAGCTCCCGTCTTGGAGGTTGATAAGATTTCCCAAGTAGGTGTTGCTGAGTTCTTCACAGCTGATCCCCATGGCTCTACAGAATCATAGAACACTACAGCAGAGAAACAGACCCTTCAGCCCTTCTAGTCTATGCTGAACTATTATTCTGCCTTGTCCGACTGACCTGCACCTAGTCCATTTCTCTCCATACCCCTCCCATTCATGTACATGCCCAATTTTGTTTTTAAATCCTAATTTTTCTTCAATTGATATCCAGAAAAGGACTGGTAAATCTAGCGACCCAAAGGAACTCCTCACACTAACCATCTGAGACTTTCATATTTAGGAAACAATATTTATGTGTCTATATAAATACCTGTCCTGCATATGTATTGTTTGTCTGTGCACGTGTTATGTCTGGTGGTGAGTCTGCGTGTTTTGCATTGAGGATTAGAGGACGCTGATTCGTTGGGTTGCACTCATGCAGTCCGATGACAATAGACTTGACTTGAAAGCAGCGCCACTGATCTCAAATCTGACATCTGGTGCTCTCTGTGTGTCGATTGCACGGATTGTTTGAGACTCCATGGCTTTCCCCCAGCCTGTTCTGCGTTCCTCCTATGTACCAAAGTTGGGAGGTTTATTGGGTGTCATTAATTCTCTCTGATGTATACATGAGCAGGAGAATCTTGGAAGCAGCTGATGGGAATGCATGATGAGGTGAAGGATCCGTCCTAATGGTTGGTTGATGGTGGGGGCATGGAGTCAATGGGCCAATCTGTGCCTACCAACCTGTTTTGGGAGGGATGGATGCTGAATTGAATTATTTACCATCAACTCTACCTAGATACAGTGAAAAACATTGTTTTGCATGCTATCCAGGCAAGTCAACCTCGATGTAGTACAGCAGGTAGGTACAAAAGAAAAAAATATTAAAATAAAACAAAGGTGCAAGGCATTATATCACGTGAGACAAAAGTATAAGGTATAAATTTAAATTTAGACATACAGCACGGTAACAGGCCATTTCGGCCCATGAGTCCGTGCCACTCAATTTACACCCAATTAACCTACAGCCCAGGTAAGTTTAGAACAGTGGGAGAAAACTGGAGCCCCCAGGGAAAACACACGCAGACACGGGGAGAACATAGACAGACCGCGTGGGATTCGAAGCCCAGTCCCGATCATTGACACTGTAAAGGCTTTGCGTTAACCATTACGCCATCCGTGACGTTTCAACTGTGAGGTCTGTTCAAGAGTCTGATAAAAACCAGGAAATAAACTATCATTGAATCTTCTTTTTCAATTTCTTAATTGTTTTTATCAAATAAAATTTCCACAGGTACATAACCATAAAATAAAGTATTAACAAATCTTGTCCAGTGATACAAATAGTACTGAGACCTACATTACATTAAAAATTAAAAAAAATATATACTAATTATCAAATTCAATCCCTTCCATTTGACTTCTGCAATGTTGTAAATAAATTTAAAAAATTAAATTGAAAATGTATAGATCCTTCACTCGGAGAATGGTGAGAGTGTAAAACAAGATGCCAGGTGAAGTGGTGGGCTCATTTTCAAATATTAAAAAAAAAAATATGAACAGGTACATGGAAAGGACAGGGATGGGTGCAGGTCAATGAGATAGGGAAGATTAATAATTAGGGACAGACTGGATGGCGAAATAGCCAGTTTCTGTGCTGTGATTTTCTGTGGTTCTATGGGAATGCAACTGATGCGATTGCCGTTCTGGGGGCAGGCACAAACCCAGTGGGCTGAATGGCCCCCGTCTCCAACCCTGCCAAGGTTATATCGATGAATGGAGACCGAAATGCTGGGAGCAACATCGCGAAGAGTCTACTCACTTGCTGAGCAAGGTGCCTGGTTTCCGTGCAGTAGGTACATGATGTCAGACAGAACTTTAAACAAAAGACTCTTGCACCCTATTGTTCAGAATCATGGACATCCAACGACCTACAATTCATGGTACATTTCGAATGGAGGGAGAAAACAGGACCCCCCCCCCCACAAGAAAACCCACGCAGACACAGGGAGAACATACAGATTCGAACCCTGGTCCCGATTGCTGGCACGGTAACAGTGCAGTGCTATCTGCAAGGATATCTACAAGGACCAACAGACCCAGCAACAGCAGGAAGAAGCTCATTGGATGAAATATAGAAGAGCAGTACAGCACACTTAAAATAAAAAAAAAGATTACAAAACTTTGCTGGTTGCAATCCTTTGTTAAATCTTTTAACTATAACTCTTTCCAAATCATACTTCAACTTCCAAGCAACATAGCAAAATATCTTGCAAGTGCACCTCATGTATCATTTTGACATTTTTATTGTTTAGCCTGTGGGTGTACAGTCTTGTGCTCTCGGTGTAATAAATGTTTACAGTTTGTCCAAATAATGAATACCAAGGGCAGCACTGTGCGTTAATGTGCTTCTATATATTTACTTAGAGGGAAGGACATAATGGTCCTTATTAAGTTGAACGGAGCAGTCAGCAACTCCTCCAGGAGTATGTCAAAAGAAAGGTTGGCAATGCCATGTGAGGACACAGATGGTCGAGATGGTGATAATTCAAGGTTGGGCCAATAAACGGGGTACAGCAGGCAGGATATTCTTCCCGGAGGGCAGCCATGCAATTCTGCTCTGAAACATCATAGCAAGACGCTTCAGCCAAAATGCATTGAGTGAAGTTTGACTGGCGTGAAACCATCCCAGGGGTCCAAGGTCAGGGGTTCTGCATTTGAGCCAATAAGAAGATAAAATCATTATATCGGGTACCAATAAATTAATGGCAATTTTCAGGAGACTGGGAAAGGGAGAACAGAGGTGGTGTTCCAGGTCATATGCACCTCTCTGTTTGGGATCGTTGGTCACCTATCCTCTCAATCCACACTCTCGAAGAAGAGCAGCAAGATTTTTCTTCTGGTAATTGTTAGAAAATAGAACACTACAGCAAAGGACAGACCTGTTGGCCCGCAATGGTTTGCTCACCTATATAAACTTACTCCACAACGATCGAACCTTTCCCTACATCACACCCAAAACCCTTTATTTTTCTTACAACCATGTGCCTGTCTTAAGAGTCTTTTGAATGCCCCGATGATACCAGCCTCCTCCAGAACCTTTGGCAAAAGATTTCAGGCACCCACCATTCTCTGTGTAAAAAAACCTACACCTCTGAACATTCCTCCACTCATCTGAAATCAATGTCCTCTGGATTTTGCTATTTCGACCCAGATGTCCACCTATCTATGGCCCTCAAAATCTTATATACCTCTATTTGATCACCTCATCCTTCATTACTCTAAACAGAAAGGCTCTTGTTCTGTCAGTCTTACTTCATAAGTTCTCCAAATGAGGCAACATCCTGATAAATCTTCTCTGCACCTTTTCCAGCACATTCACATTCTTCCTGTAACAAGGTGACCAGAACTGAACACAATACTCCAAGTGTGATCTAACCAGAGTTTCATAGAGCTGCAACATTAGATCATGGCTCTTGAATTCAATGTTGGCAATCTAATATTGGTATACAGTAAAATCCCTGATATCCGGAATTCAAGCAACTCCAGCCTCAAGCAACTGGAAAAATTAAATGTGGAAAATAAAGAGGGTATGGATTGAGAGTAAAAGGAGAAAAGTTTATGGGAAATATAAGGGGGAATTTATTCACGCAGAGGATGGTGGGGGCATGGAATAAACCCAGCAGTGGTGGTAGAAGTGAGATCGATGTTAATATTCAAGGAGAGGTTGGATAGGTATATGGACGGGAAAGGTTTGGAGGGCTATGGGCCAAATGCAGGCCAGTGGGAAGAAGTGGGAGATGATGTTCGGCATGGACTAGTAGGGCCAAACTGGCCTGTTTCTGTGCTGTAAATGGTTATATGGTTATAAGTTTAAAATTGGCATGCCTTGCCATAAGTTTGCCAATCAAGCAACATGCAATCTCAAGCAAATGGAAATTCACTTACCCAGCATCTACCAATCCTGTTAGATGTTGGATACTAGAGGTTTTTACTGTAGTTCCAAAGTCCTAAAGACCTTGCAAAGGAAGATCAAGCAGGCTTGCAGTCGTTATTGTCAACCCAGGGTGAAAAGAAGTGGAATGCAGACGTATCAGCTGTAGTGATAATTCTTGCTGACAGCATTGAAGAGGAAAAATGACTTGCAAAGCCTTCTGGCTCTAAAGTGGCAGCAAGGATGAGGAATGGGTGAGTCAGAAAGGGTGTTAATAAGCAAGACATTGTGAAGTTCGAGGCACAAGGATAGAGAGTTTCAAGAGCCAATCAAAGTAATTTGTTACATTGGTGTTCTTTATTGTACCAAATTCTTTGGTCACTAGAAATTGTGGACTCTGTGTTAAGTCTTACGGACAGCTTAGTGCATTCAAGTAACAATGAGAAGATGGTATCCAAAATACAAAACACAATGTATTCAATTAATTGAGGTAAAAACTGCAGAAAATGATGCAAAGCCTGTGTGGCTAAGTGATCCTTTGGAATAATGAGTGCCTGGCCCAAATAAGTGGCTTTCACTGAATGAGGAAACCAAGAGACTGAATTCATAAACATTTAAATTTGTAACTGCATAACAGAATAATTTACCACATAAATTCAGCATGTAAATAGCATTAATTGATTGTATATATTTGTTTCCTTTGGAGTGGGAAACAATTTAAGTTGACATATGCATATGCAGATTCTTTTTAAGAACTGGATTTAAATGCACAGCTTGATATTGTCAAACTCAGATGTTACAGGATAGTTGAGAGTTATTATCTTCAACATAGAATGTGCCGTTTTGTCTCTACCTCAGATTTCCTCTGTTTGCAGCAGATAGAAGGTACAGACAAGCCTCAAGCTCTTCATTCTCTTTCCTTGGGTTCTCAAAAAGGTTCAGAGATGGTTCATCAGGCTGCCTCCAGCGATGTCTTGTGCAGAACGGTTCGCCAGGTGTGACCTTTACTAACTGGACTTTAAACGAATGAGAGATGATCCTCATTGAGAATTCGGTGTCAGATAAGGATGCAAGGTGAGCCATCAAGCCACTATCACCAACATCATCTCCAACCTCATCACCTCTGCTCACACCCCCCCCCCCCCCCGCCACCCCCACAGCCGCCAACATCATTGCCTCTCAACTGGGCACTGACTGTTTCGACTTTCTACTCAAGATATACTAATCCGACGATCCTGGTAGACCCATTGTTTCTGCCAGCTTTTGGCCCACTGAACTCATTTTGACTTTATCTTTTCTCCCCTGGTCCAATCCCTCCCCACCTACATCCATGACACCTCACATACCCTCCATCTCTTTGATGACTTCAGATTCCCCAAACCAGATGCCTCATACTCATGATGGATGTCCAATCCCTTTGTACATCCACACAGAAGGTCTTTACTTCTTCCTGGACCAAAGACTGAACCAGTCACCGTCTACCACTACTTTCCTCTGACTGGCAGAACTTGTCTTCACTTGAAATAACTTCTCCTTTAACTCATCTCACTTCCTTCAAATTAAAGGAGAAGCCAATGGCACCCACATGGGTCCCAGCTACGTCTGCCTGTTTGTTGAGCTGGTGGAGCAATCCATGCTCCAAGCCCATACAGGTGAGACCCCTTAACTCTTCCTCCGATGACTGCATCGGGGTTGCTTCTTGCACCTGCGATGAGTTTGTCAACTTCATCCACTTCATGCTAAACTTCCCCGATCTCAAACTCACCTGGTCCATTTCTGACAACACTCTCCTCTTCCTGGATCTCTCTGTGTCCATCTCAGGAGGCAAGCTTTCCACCGACATATACTACAAACTCTCTAACTCCCACAAGTACCTTGACTGCAATTCCTCTCACCCTGTCCCCTGCAAGGATTCTATCCCCTTCTCTCAATTTCTCAGTCTCTGCCGTATCAGTTCCTAAGATGAGATCTTCCAGTCCAGATCTTCTGAAAAGTCTGCCTTCCCCTTACCTGCATCAGCCCTCACCTGCATCTCCTCCATGTCATTCTCATCTGCCCTGGCTCCCTCTAGAGTGTATTGGATTATCTGGGGTCTTGAGAGGTTGCAAACTGGGAGGACATTTATCTCGATGTTAATGTGAGTTTTACTTTCAAATACTGTACTGATGTGTTTGACCGCTCTTGGCCTGTTTTCATTGGAATTTAGGAGAATGAGGAGGGATCTCATTGAAACATTTTGAATGTTGAAAGGCATGGACAGAGTCGATGTATAAATGTTGTTTCCCATGGTGGGAGAGTTTAAGACAAGAGGGCACAACTTCAGGATTGAAGGGCGTCCGTTTAGAACAGAGATGTGTAGGAATTTCTTCAGCTAGAGGGTGAGAAAGTCACAAGGAAGATAAAACAGTTGTAAGGTAAGAAGCTAGTCAATTTAGTCATGCAGCCCAGTAACAGGCCCTTCTGACCCATCAGCCCATGCTGCCCGAATGCACCAATTACCTTACAAACCCCAAATGTTTTGGGAGGGTGGAGGAAACCGGAGCACCCAGGGAAAACCCACGCAGGCATGGGGAGAATGTGCAAACTCCTTGAGACAGTGCTGGATTCAAACCCAGGTCACTGGTGCTGCAATAACCTTAACTACCGCCAAACACCAAATTTCATGACCATAAATTCTGATTCTGATATAACTGATACACAAGTTAAAAGATCGATGAAATGGAGCCATATGGGGAACTGAGTCAGAAACGGAGTTGAGACCACTTTACATTAGCCATGATCATATTGAATGGTGGGGAAGGGTTGAGGGTTCTGGTCCTGTTTACACGTGTACTTGCGTTCTCATGGTCCATTGGTTATTCAAAAGTCATAGGAAACATGCAGTAAAAGGAGACTGACACCAATATTAGATCAACCAAGTCCATTGGAGCTGGTACAATATTTTATATCACTGCAATATGACTTCTTCACCCTTATGCCTCAACAATGAAGGCAAGACTTATTTACCACCCCACTTACTTGCGTGGCCACTAGTACGCTTGGATCTGAACCCCCAGATCCCTCGGCACATCCTTGTCTTTAAGAGCCCTGCCATTAACTGTATCCTTTCCCCTTACTTTTGATCTCCCAAAGGGCAACACCTCGCCTTTGCGTCATTGATATTTTTTCTTGATAGCAATCTATGGGGAGCAAAGGCAAGTGTATTTAAATCTCAATTGAGATTGACAATTATGCCCTGAATTGCCATTGTACCATTACAACACAATTAACATCTCCAAACAGGAGCTTGTGATGGGATTGATGCAGAAGAAAAATGTGGAGGGAATCCATAGCTAATACTGGCCATTATACGGCGAGCGAAATGAATATAGATATCACTCTATATTCAGCACGGGTGACCTTTGAAGTTCGATGCTAATGGGCTCTGCTCGCAGGCCAACAGTCTAGATGCAGCCTTCGGTGTGATTAAGCCATTGGTTCACCTGACAACTGCCACAGCTCAGCTGGAAACTCATGCATATTAAAGCTATTCATAAGCATGCTCCATGTTTTGAACTCGGAGAAATCCATGAGGTCCTAATAACTGGCTTGGCACTTGTAGGAAATAAAAGGCATTGAGCAGACCTTCAATTATGTCCAAGTAAAACTTGTAATTTGAATTGATTTATATTAAAAGGAACACGTGAAATTTTAGTGAATTGATCACAGTTTATAAGAACATAAGAGTTACTTCCAATAAATTCAATCTGTTCTGGTATAGGGAAAAAGTGAGTAGTAAGTCAGTTGACCTCGTGAGGTTACTCTGTCATTCAATCAGATCTGATCTTTCGCTTAATTTAATTTTTTCTCAGCAAGATAAAAGACTTCTCTGCCTCTTAAGAAGTTTGGCCTCTTCGGAGAGGTTGTTTCATTTTGCTAAATATGCAATGAGGTAAGAAACAAGAGCAAGGGGGTAGGTGAATTTGCCTCTCCAACCTGGCACAGGTCTGCACGGTTAGCGTAGCACAGCAGTCAGAGCAACGCTGACGTAAGGGTTCGGAGTCAACACTGTCTGTTAAGTTCTCTGTGACTGATTTCTCCCCACCATTCAAAATGAACTAGGGGTCAATTGGGTGTAATTGGGTCATTCCTTATCCTCCTGTGCTCCAAGGAATACAGCGGTTGCCTGCTCGGCCTCTCCCGCTAGCTCAGTCCCCCGAGTCCTGGCAACATTGTTGTGAGTCTTTTCTGCACCATCTCTGGCTTTCCTATTGCATGGAGACCAAAACTGAACACAAACTCTAATTGTTTTAACCACATCTTATACAACCTGACCTCCAAACTTCTATACTCAGTCATCTGACTGATGAAGGCAAAAGCACTGAAAGCTTTCGATGACCACCCTATCTCCCTGTAATGCCACTATCTAGATTCCGTGTGATGATTCCTCTCACTTCTCTGCGTAAGTGAGAGAGAAAAGAGAGGACAGGGCATGGACCCTCTGGAACCAGATTGGGAAGGAGGTGGGGGAAAGTGTGGTAGGCTACATAAAAGTGAAAAATTCAATGTTCAAAATCTTGGTGAGGTCATACCTGGAATATTGCGTGCAATTCTGAACTCTATGCCACGAGAAGGACATGATTATGTTGGAGAGAGGTTGGGGAGATTCACCATAATTTATTGCCGTTTCATAGAAGCATAGAAGAGTACAGAAAAGAAGCAGGCCCTTTGGCCCTTCTAGTCTGCTAGCCCCATTGACCTGCACCCAGTCCATACACTTCCCATCCATGTAACTGTCCAAATGTTCCTTAAGTATTAAAATTGAGCCTCCATTCACCATTCACTCGGCAGCTCATGGTTCTCTGCAGAAAGAAGTTCTCCCTCATGTTCCCCTTAAATTTTTCCCTTAACCCGTGTCCTCTGGTTTGAACTTCAACTAATCTCGGTGGAAATAGCCTATCTCGGTTTACTTGATCCATACTCCTCATAATTCTGTATACTTCGTTCAAATCTATCCTCATTTGTTTACACTTCAGGAACTAAAGTCTTAACCTGTTCAACCTTTCCCTGTAATTCAGTTGCTCAACTCCCTGCAAAATCCTTGTCAATCTTTCAATCTTATTGATGTCTTTCATTGCAGTTAAGATTAGGACTCATAGGTTTATGGAGGGAAGCTAAATAGACTGTGGTAAAAACACAAACTGCTGGAGAAGCATGTCAAACACTGTCCTTTATGTAACCAAGTTAAAGATACATTACTGACGTTTTGGACTTGAGCCTCTTCAAGGGAAACTGTGTTTTTTCCCTTGGAACGATGGCAGATGGAGCACCTCACTTACTCTTGTGTCCTGTGCCAGTCCGCTCATCGTCCAGAACCAACAAACTTCGTGGACTTTTGCCAAGCATGTACCCCAGGGTTTGGCAGATATTACATTTTAAATTTAGACATGCGGGATGGTAACTGGCCCTTCCAGCCCACGAGCTCATGCCTCCCAATAACCCAATTAGCCTACAACCTCGTATGTTTTGAATGGAAGAAGAAATCGGAACACCCTGAGGAAACCCGCAGAGACACTGGAAGAATGTACAAACTCCTTAAAGTCAGCACCGGATTCAAACCAAGGTTGCTCGTGCTGTAGATGGGCTGTGGTAACTGTATCACTCATTAGGTGGATCTTTTTCACAAACAATATGCTGGGCCCTTTAACGAACCATTCTTTATGGGGCCTTCAGCATATCAATCAGACAGTAGGACCTTGCAGGGGAATGCTATGTCTCTGCTCTGTAGGGGTCCACACCAGCAGCAGCTCTGCCGCTACAGCAGCTCCAGCAGTCCTGCCATTTTATCAACCTTATGATAATACTCTCTTCTCATCCCAGACTCTCCTACTCTACTCTACATGAACTACAAGTACCCCTGTTGAGTACAGATGTTTAACGCCATCATAACACCAAAAGTAATAATCAGACTCAGGGATCTGAGATGTTCCTTGTCTTTGGCAAAGGTATCCTCGATTTTCTCATCGGCAGGACCCAATCAATGTGGATTGGCAACATCACCCTCTTCTCGCTAACCATCAGCACTGGGGCACCTCAGAGAGAAAAGTCTTCCATTCCAGAATATCTGAGGTGTCCTCCTTCTTCGAAAGACGTGGCTTTCTATATACTGCTATTGACTCAGCCTTTACAAGCATCTCCTCCATTTCTTGTACATCCGCCCCAGCTCTCTCTGCCGTGAGATACAACAAGGGCAGGATTGTTTTTGTCTTCACCTACCACCCCTTAAACCTCCACATCTAATATATCATCTTCCACAATTTTGCCAGCTGATCCCTCGTGATCCCACCACCAGGCACATCTTCCTCTCCCCTTTGCTCTCCCCTTTACACAGGGACTGTTCCCTCCAGGATTCCCTCATCCATTCATACCCTCCCATGAATTTCCCCCTCGTTCCCAGACCCAGTGACTGCAAGACATGCCATCCTTGAGCCTGCACCCCCTCCCTCACCATTATTTGGAGTCTAGAACACTTCGCTTCTGAATGTGGAGCTGTTATCTACTGAATCCACTGCTCCCCTTGTGTCCTTTCACCATTGGAGGGATTGGACCCAAACTGGGAGATCATTTTGCTGAGTGCCTTTGCTCTTTCTGGCGCAACAACCTAGACCTCCCCGTGGTCAACCATTCAAAATTCCACATAGCATTACCAGACTGGTATGTCTATCCATGGGCTCATGCTCTGCCAAATTAAGGCTACATGTAAATTGGAGGAATAATGCCCAATACTCTTCAACTACACAGCATTATCATTAACTCCTCTAGTCTCTCTCTTTCCCTCTCCCACTTTTCGCTTACAGTTGCATGTTCAACTACAGCTCCATGGCAATCTATAAATACACTGACAGACATTTTTTGGCTGAATAATGGGAAGTGATGAATTAGAACTCAAGGTGGTGATTGGGAATCTGGTTGTGTGGCATCAGGATAATGGTCTTGCTCTCGGTGTCAGTAAGATCGAGGAGATTATTGTGGACTTTGAGAAGTGGAGGCAGAAGGATTGTACACCTGCCATCATCAATGGGATGGCAGTGGAAAGGATTGGAAGTTATTGAATGTTGATATATTAGAGGATGCCTCCTGGAGAAGCCTGAGGAGATTTGGCATGCCTTTGAATATTCTTTCAAACTTCTGCAGGTGCACTGTGGAAAGTGTACCGACTGCATGGTTTGGTAATTCAAGTACCCAGGAAACACAGAAGCCTGGAGAAGGTAGTAGCCAGATCCGTCACAAGCTCCAACTTCCCACCCTCTGGGGACATCTATGTGAGGTGCCTCCTCAAGAAGGCAGGCAACATCATAAATGACCCGCCTTTTCTCTTCTCACATGCACGATGTACAGAAGTCTGAAGAACACCACCTCTATGTTCAAGATCAGTTTCTTTCCAACAGCTAACAGGCTCTTCAACCTCACCTTGGTGTTCTTGAATCTCCCCTTACCACTGTAATCTACTCTGGGATCACCAAAACATCTACACTATTGAAACTTCACTTATTTTGCACAACTTGTTAATGTTTTTTTTAATCTTTCCTTTTATAGTTAGTATATATATATATATCTATATATATATTTTTTTTCTGTTTCATGGCATATTGAAGATGTTTATTCTACAATAGCTGATGCATTATACTAACATCTTTGGCTGCATCAAGTAAGAATTACAGTCCATATGTATATTGTACTTAGGTGCATGACAATAAACACTTCCTTTGAGGAATACAAGAGAACATTCTTTACATTGGGACAATCATTGGAACGTGGAACTCCCTCTCGCAGGAGTGAGTTCCAGGAGCAGGTTAAGAAAAATGTTGAGAAATGGAGATCACTTCTTTGCACCAAAGGCAACAGTGATTATTTATTTCTCCTTTTATGTCGAACATGAAACATAGATTTCTAAATCACAGAAAAGGCCCTTTGGGCCAGAGTGTTGTGCTGACCTGGCGATCTACTCTAACCCTGCCTAGAATTTCCCCAGTGCATCGCCCTCTATTTTTCTAATAGTCTCTGAAAAAGGTCCTTTTGTATCTCCCTCCAGCTCCATTGCTGACAGCACCTTCCAAGCACCCACCATTCTCTGGGAAAAAAACTAACTTCTACATCCCCCCTGTGCTTACAAGCACCTTACATGTACCTTTATACTAGCCATCTCAGCCCTGGGAAGAAACCTTTGGCCATCCACATGATCAACAAATCAAAATAGTTATTTTTCTCTTATGTGGTGGTCAAATTTGGTACATTTTAAATACCCGAGTCCCTGCAGAAAACAAGAGCACATCTGTACGTTGCAGAACCTTAAAACACTACAGCACCAAAAAAAAGTTCTGCTTTGTCCCATTGACCTGAACCCAGAATGCATCTCTCCTTAACTCTCCCATCCATGTACCCTTTCAAATCTTCCATAATTGTCCAAATCCAGCCCGCATTCACCACTTCAGCCGGTTGCTTGTTCCACACTCTCACCACTCTCTAGCCCCTTTCACACTTGCAAGTGATCCCAGGAATCAAACACCAATCGGCCGTTAAAGTGCCAAGTGTGAAAGCAAAATCAGCTCAACGCCGGCGTCAGATGACATCATTTCAGGTCTGGGATTGACGGCCTCAACCCCTAGTATAATCCCTGGCGTCAGCAGACGCTGGTATTGGAATCAGGCAAGTGTGAAAGGGATAATTAGATTGTGGGATTGAAATGATCCAAGTTTTTGTGTGAGAGCAGGAAGAAAAGATTAAAATGAATGTATAAACTTTGTCATGGGAAGGTTACAGTGGGAGAGAGAGGGAGAGGAAATAAATAGTAATAGCAGACAATTTTTAAACCACGTGGGAAAATTGGTAACGCTGTAGCGCACTATTTATGAAGATCATGAGAAAAAAAGCAATGGCAGACCTGACTTCCCAGAATGCCATGCAGCAGAGAAACCTCTCGATGAATGCTCCACATAAGCAGCCAGGCATAAAGCCCTTTTTCTGGTGCATGGAATTCTGGGAGGGTAGGTCTGCCATCACTTTTTCCCATGGTATTTATAAATTGTATGCGATAACGCTACCAACTTTTCCACACGGTTTAAATTGTACACGATAGTGCTACCAACTTTCCCACGCTATATAAATTGAGCGCTATAATGCTACTAACTTTGCCACCCTGTTTAAAAATTGTCCACTATTGCTACTTATTGCTGGTACTTTCCAACAGTCCCTTATAAAGGTTTATATAGGTCAGCACATCAACAACAGGAGCTGAAGGGCTCATACTGTGCTGTACATAAAGCTTAATTATGTTATAATTTGGCATGATTAATTTTGTTAAATATAAGATCATAATACATTGATCAGGATTTAGGGCAGGTCCTCCATCGCTCGATGCGTCATGACATCACCAGGAGAAGGTAGAACAGTCCTAACCCC
Organism: Narcine bancroftii; assembly: GCF_036971445.1. Lineage (NCBI taxonomy): Eukaryota > Metazoa > Chordata > Chondrichthyes > Torpediniformes > Narcinidae > Narcine > Narcine bancroftii. The sequence goes on from NC_091469.1 coordinate 147,235,434, forward strand.
GGGGATGGCTCCTTGCAAATGTGAAAGCATTCAGTGTCCCAGTTAGGAGTGGTCAAGTGTCAACAGCCAAACCACCCTTTCCTATCCCAGGTCACTGAACAGCCAATTTAATGGGACACAAGTGTGAAAGGGGCTTCTGCCTCATGCTCCCTTTAAACATTTAGTCTTTCACCCTTAACCCATGTCCTCTAATGCTCGTCTCAGTGGAAAAGGCTTGCTTAATTTACTTTATCCATGCCCACATCATTTTGTACACCTCTATCGAATCATCGGTCATTCATCCATGCTCCAGGGAATAAAGTCTTAACCTGTTTAACCATTTGCGGTGACTCAATTCTTCAAGTCCCGACAACACTTTGCTTATGTGTATTAAAATAAACTCTCATCATTATCATCTTCAAACAGTGGTGAGGAAACGTTCTTAATCGTAACAGCTTGAATTTCTGCTCCTGGTTCTTATCTTATTACGTCTTTATGCTCTCATGATTTATCCTGACTTGATAAAAGGCCATTGTGGCTGGAGTAGCCCCAGATTTGGAGAGGCTCAGTAAAACCCTTATTATCCGGAATTCAAGAAACTGCCACCTCGAGCAATCGTCAAAAGAAATCACGGAGGATAAAGAGGTAAAAAATATGGATGTTGAAAATTGGCGCGCCTCACCATTCGTTTGCCAATCCCCATCACAAGCATCTGGAAAATTCACTTATCCAGCATCTATTCATCCCCAGTGGTGCTGAATACCAGGGGTTTTTATTATATTAAATTGATTTAGTCAACTCACACATTTTATAAACCTTATACAGTATGTGCCGGTGCAGCTCCAAGAGCCACGATTCAGTTTGGTTGTGACACAAGCAGTGATTGAATGCGGGTCAAACTTGAGACACATGGTCACTTGAAATAATGATCATGCAAAAATGTGATGCCTACAAGAGAGGGGAAATTGTCAAGGGAGAAAAGTTGGAAAATGAAAAAAAATAATTTGCCTTCGTTTTCATCTGACCTCAATTCATGAAGGATTTAATATTATGTGTTAAAGTGGCAACGCTGCACTAAAAATAACAGGCAGTGAGGATTTAAAATATCTACAGAAATAGATTAAAAGTATTAAACTTAATTTAAAATTGCTGATAAGTAATCTCTGCCAGAAAGAGGAAACGAGAGAGAAATTGCAAAGGGTAGTGATGGAAATGAAGGAAAAGGGCTTGTAAGAATCAATGTGAAGACTGTCCACTCAGACTGAAAGAGCGAACTAATTGGTAGAATGCTGAACAGTGCATTATTACAGAAATCAGTGTTTGCATTAATACAGTTGTCTTCGCGTCCTTGTGACTTTCCCTTCGGGAAAGCACCTTTTCAAAGGGCTGTCAGCTTGGAAACACGGCATCACGTTTGCAGGATAAAATTCCCATGTCAAGAGAGAAGATACACGAGCGTGAAAAAACAAGTTTTCATAGTCGAGGATAATGTATTTCCTGCTGTTTTCAGGCTCATGAATGGACCCCTCATTAATAAATCTGATGTCCCTGCACCGATTGACTCGACATTTTATTATATACTGCGCCTTATCCCTGCCTTATTATGGAGCAGCACTTAAGTATTAATTAACTTACCTGGATAGCACACAAAACACAATATCTTGGTAAATGTGAAAATAAAACATTGAAATTAATTAATGATTGTAGTTTAAGGAAAAAACACAATGCTGGAGAAACTCAGTGGGCATTGGGGGTCCGCTAAAATGATAGATTAAAATCTGATTCAAGGATAAAAGCAAACTTCCTTTGAAATTGGGTCACCGGATATCCAACTGAGAGTGAGCCTTGATTTAACATCTCAATGCAGAGAAGTATTAGTAATAGAACTAGTATTATGAAACAGGAGCAGAACTATGCTATTCAGCCCATCAAGGCTACCCCACCATTTAATCCTGAGCTAATCCATTTTTCCCACTCAGCCTCACTGCCCAGCTGTTTCCCCATAACCTTTTATGCCCTGTCTAATCAAAAAGCTATCAATCTCTCCTTTAAATATGCTCAGTGACCTGGCCTCCACAACCTCCTGTGGTGAAGAACTCCACAGATCTACTGCCCTCTGGCAAAAAAAAATCTTCCGCTTTCTGTTCTAAGCGGAGGGCCTTCAATCCTGAAGTTGTGCCCTGCCGTCCAAGACTCTCTCACCAGGGGAAGCAACCTTTCTACCTCTACTCTCTCCATGCCTTTCAACATTCGAAATATTTCAATGAGATCCCACCCCCCCCCTCATTCTCCTAAATTCTAGTGAGTGCAGGCCAAGACCCATCAAGCATTCCTTCAACAATAACCCTTTCATGCCCAGAATCATTGTGACCCTCCTCTGAACTCTCTCCGACGTCAGCACACCCTTTCTAAAATAAGGAACCCATCACGCCTCAGATTAGTATTACTCAGGGGCTCCACCAGTGATATTCAGGATCATTAGTAGTGGTCAGGAGATGGACCATTGAGCTTCCGTCCGTGTGCCAGAGCACGGCACAGTGAGCCACATCTGACATCATGCGTGAAAGGATCTATTAATAATTCAATAATGCAAATTCAACCCATGGAGCTCAAATCCCCCAATGGCAGCGGAAGAAATTCAAATCAGCTAATTAAATAATCCACAAAATAAAATGCCAATTTTGCGATGGGTAACAATGAAACTGCTGGATTGCAGCACTGAGAGAGAAAAATAAAACAGCTAGAGCGTGAATATCTTTTGACCCAGAGAATACTGAGTTTTGAAATGACCCAGCAAGCCATCAGTTCAAAGGGGAATTACAGAGGAGAAATAAAAATGGGCTTAGGAGCCTTTGTCACATCCAGTGAAAAGAAAAATTGAAAAACAGCATAGGTACATCTTCAAAGTGTTTGATTAGATATTCTGAAACAATGGTAAGATCACTGAATAACACTCCACCTGCTTGATAAAGCATAAATTATTAATTATTCAACTAAAACTGATAGTGAAAGTTGTAAAAAAAATGAATGGAAGTGTGCCTTCTTATATGTGAGGTATTGCCAATGGGGCTGAATAGATACCATACCCTAGGGTTCACTCAACCCTGAATAGCAGGTAGATGTTCCCGTCAACATGACAGGTGGATGTTATTCCGGATAAGTGTGAAAATGATGCATTTTGGAGGGACAAACCAGAAGGCTGAGTACAGGGCTAATGGTGATCAGAGGGACCTTGGGCTTCAAATCCATACAACCCTCAAGTTCACTGCACAGGTTGATAAGATAGTTAAGAAGGCCTATGGGATGCTGGGCTTCATTAATCGGGGGATTGAGTTCAGGAGTACAGAGGTCATGTTGCAACTCCACAAATCTCTGGTGAGACCCCACTTAGAGTATTGTGTTCAGTTCCTGTCATCTCATTACTGGAAGGATGTGGAAGCTATGGAGAAGGAGCACAGAGGAGATTTACCAGGATGTTGCCTGGATTGGAAAACAAGACTTATAAGGCAAGGTTAAAAGAGCTGGGAATTTTTTCTCTTTGGAGGGAAGAAGGATGAGAGGAGACAAGATTATGAGAGACATAGGTAGAGTGGACAGGTAGAGTGGACAGCCAGCACCTGTTTCCCAGGGCAGGACCAACAAACACCGGAGGACAGATGTACAAAGTTAAGGGAAGGAAAATGAAGGGAGACATTAGGGATGATGGTGGAGGCTGAAACATTAGGGACATTTAATAGACTCTTAGACAGACACATGGATAAAAGAAAAATAGAGGGTTATGGAGTAGAGGGGGTTTATAATTTTTTCAGAAAGAATAGGTGGGTTGGCACAACATCAAGGGCTGAAAGGCCTGTCCTATTGTTCAATGTTCTATGTTCATCTTGTCAATAACCCACAGTATGGATTGCAGTCACCAGCTCTCATCCTACCGTCTCTATTTGAAGATCTAAACTAACGTACACTGTGTATTTCCAATGAATGAGTGTTAAATAAAATCATTTGCATCTGGATACCTAACTTCAGACTTTACTTGGAATGAAAATTTAAAAAAGAATGCATAAGTTGGGCAATTTGAAGTTAACCAGGAAATACTGGAAATGCTTAGCAAGTCAATTGATTACTCGGTTGATAAAGGGCAACACAGTTAGCATGGTAGCTAGCGCTACGCTGTTACAGTGGCAGTGGCATGGGCTCGAATACAGCGCTGTCACTAAGGAGTTTGTACGTTCTCCTCATGTCTGCATGAGTTTCCTCCGGGTGCTCTGGTTTCCTCTCACCCTTCACAGCATACGGGGGAAGGGTGGAGTACTAGGTCAATTTGGAGTAATTGGGCAGCATGGCGTCGTGGGCCAGAAGGGGCTGTTACGGTGCTGCATGTTTAAATTTAAATTAAACTTAAATGATTCTTGAGATGAGAGATTCAAACATGAAGAAAGATTTACCTGTCCTCTCAGAAATTCAGAAGAATGAGATGATCTGATTTAGGTGCATAAAGTTTTGAGGAGATTTGTCAAAGATAGATTCCAGAAAAAAAGTATCTGGACTAGTAATGAGTTGTTGTAATATGTATGAGATGTCGAACAGGTTTGCTCTCCAAACAACCTTGATCACTGCATCATGGTACTCCACCAGAACTTGAAGTTGAGGTGAAACAAGAAAATCTGCAGATACTGGGGTCTTGAGATAAAAGGAAACTTTCCTTCTCCAACAAGGTCTGTCTTTGGATTACTTGACGCCAAAGAGCAGAGCTAAGTTATTTACGATTATTTAATGCTGAGGTGAATGAACCTTTTAATGATAAGGTTAAGCTGATCCTCTGGGAATGTGGGGCTGAGGTGGTGATTTGATCAGTTGCGAGTACCATGAGGGGTTTCTGGATCATGCTTCTTGCTCTTATATTATTCGTACCAATGTAGTTCCAACGTGCTGAGTCTGAAGAAGGTCTTTGACATGAGAATATTTACTAGGATGCTGCCTGTATTGACAAATAAGTCTCATGAAACGAGGTTAGCAGAGCTAGGACTTTTTTCCTCTGGATTAAGGAGATGACTTGATAGAGGTCTCAAGATTCTGAGTGGCATAATGTAGATAAGGTAGATAGCCAGCACCATTTTCCCAGGGTGGGAATAGCAAACTCCAGAGGACAAATGGAAAGGACGAAAGCTGAGCAGAGACATTAGAGATAATTTTTGACAAAGAGAGTTGTAGGTGCCAAGAAGGCATTCGCAGGGGTGATGGTGGAGGCTGAAACATTAGGGGCATTTAAGAGACTCTTATACAGGCACATGGATGAGGGAAAATAGAGGAATACGAGTTAGGAAAGATTTTGCTTTTTGTTAGGAATATATACCTTGAGGGTCAACGGATCTGTACTGTGCCCTAGTGTTCTATGTTCTAACTCTACTTCTCTTCCTACAGATGCAGCCTAACCTGTTGAGATTTTTTTACAGCATTGAAGGATGCTCTTGTTGAAATTCCAGGGGCTCTGGAAGAAATATTTAAATATCACTAGTCACGTGTATGGTGTCCGAGGATGGGAGGGTAGCTCATGTTTTTCCACTGTTTAATAAAGGCTCCAAAACAACCCTGGAATTTATAGGCCAGTGAGCCTGACGTCAGTAGTTGGTAAATTATCTGGAAGGTGTTCTAAGAAATCAAATGTACAATTATTTCGATAGCCAGGAACTGATGAGGTATAGTTAACATGGCTTTGTGACTGTTGTCAAGTTTAACCAATCTTCTAGCGTTTTTCAAGGAGGTTAACAGGAAAATTGATGAAGGAAAGGCTGTGGATGTCTTAGTAAAGCCTTTGACAAGGTCCTAAATGGAAGGTTAGTGTGGAAGTTTCAGATGCTTGGTATTTATGGTGGTATTAAACTGGATTCGACAAGGAAGCCACAGAACAGTTGTGGCTCTCAAACAGCAGGCCTGTAACAAGTGGTGACACAGACCATTGTTATTTGTCATCTATATCAATGATCTGGATGATAATGTGGGAAATTGGATCAACACGTTTGCAAATGACACTAAGATTGGAAGCGTTAAGAACATTGAAGAAGGTTTTCAAAACTTGCAGAGGGATCTGGACCAGCTGGATAAATGGGCTGAAAAATGGCAGATGGAATTTAATGTAGACAAGTGTGAGGTATTGCATTTTGGAAGGGCAAATCAGCAAGGAACATACACAGTAAATGGTAGGGCGCTGAGGAGTGTGGGAGAACAGAGGGATGCATAATTCTCTGAAAGTTGTGTCACAGGTGGATAGGGTTGTAAAGGGAGCTTTTGGCATATTGGCCTTCATAAATCAAAGTATTGAGTATAGAAGTTGGGGTTCTATGGTAAAGTTTTATAAAACATTGGTGAGGCCATATTTGGCACATTGGGTGCAGTTTTGGTCACCTAACTACAGGAAAGCTATCAATAAGATAGAAAGAGTGCAGAAAAGATTTACTAGGATGTTGCCCAGACTCCAGGAACTGAGTTACAGGGAAAGGTTAAACAGGTTAGGACTTCATTCCTTGGAGCATAGAAATGTTTAAAATTATGAGGCGGATAGATAGAATAAATATAGGTGGGCTTTTTCCACTGAGGGTAAGTGAGATACAAACCAGAGAACATGGGTTAAAGGTGAAAGGGCAATTGTTTAAGAGAAACTTAAGGGGAAACTTCCTCATACAGAAAGTGGTGGAGTGTGGAATGAGCTGCCAGCTGAAGTGGTAAATGTGGATTCGATTTCCATATTTAAGAAGAAATTGGACAGGTGCATGGATGGGCCAAAAGGGTCTGTTTCTGTGCTGTAATGTTCTATAGTTCTATGATTATATTTTCTGATTTTAGTTCATTTAAAAGAAAAATTATTGAACTCCAGATCATTAAACTAGCAAACAATCCTCGTCAGCTGAAGATTCTTGAATTTAAGGATCTGCCTTATCTTTGTAATGGGAAGTTTGAAGCTGATTCGTTCTCTTCTCAAGTCGACAAACTCTGGAGACATGGAATCCATCCTCCCCCTCTCCATATTCACTTCTTATCCATAACATTTTAAATGACCCTGGACTGGTCTCAATTGGAGGTCATGGTTTGGAGTGGCCAGGAAGGGGGTATTATGAATCAGACTCAATTCACCAGTGATTCAGTTCACACATATTGATTCCCATATGCTAGTTTTACTCAACACAACTACGGTACACAGCAGCTTTGGCAATTTATGTGAGCTCACTTGAATATAAGAACTTAAGAAAATAAGCGCAGGATCTGATGATAGGGTCATCTCCACCATCCTGACTTTTATCTTTTAACTCTTTCACAATGCAAAAATCTATCCAACCTTTTCTTAAATATATTTACTGTGGTCACTTCCACTAATTCAGCACTGATTCAACACCCTTTGGGAAAAGCAGTTCCTCCTCATCTTTGTCCCCAGTTTACTACCCTGGACCTTGAGTCTATGTTCCCTAGTTCTAGTCTCCCCCACTAATGGGAACAACTTACCTACCTCAATCTTATCTCAAGATTCAATTTATTGTCATGTAATAAAGACATAGCAATATTACACTAAGTTTGCTTTTGTCTGCCATAAGATGGACAGGTTCACCATCAGCACAAATTGCCTGAATTCCTCATACAGTCAGAGAAAGAGAAGCAAAAAAGAGTCCCCCCCAGAATCTCTGTGGATTTGCCTCCAGTGCTTCCGCAGCCCCTGCAGCCACGAGTCCAAACCATCTGCAGCCCGAGCTCCAGATCCGAAGTAAGTCTGTATCATTTGCAAGGAATCTGCCAACTTTAACAGCCTATCTACAGATTTACACATTGTATCTTTATGATTAAGGTGGACACTTGAGCCATGAACTGTATTCATTCAGAGTTGTGGAGGAATATTGGAGACTGCCTTGTCCCTTAATCTATTCTTCTGCTTTTATTTTGCACCAATATTTTTATTTTGCACTGCTCTTTGAATGAGAGGTTAAGCTAAAAGGTAGAAAAGGGAATATATGTGAGGGTCATTCTCTGAAATGCATGTACTTTAATGCAAGAAGAATAGTGAACAAGGTAGATGAGCTTAGAGCATGGATTGGCACTTGGAATCATGATGTTGTGGCAATTAGTGAGACCTGGTTACAGGAGGAACAGGACTGGCAACTAAATATTCCAGAATACAAATGTTTTAGATGTGATAGAACAAGCGGTAAAAAAAGGAGAGGAGTTGCTCTGCTTGTTAAGGAGAACATTACTGTTGTGAAGTGGCAGGATGGTTTGAAGGGATCATCCAGTGAGGCTGTTTGGGTGGAATTGAGGGGTGGAGGAGGCATGAGAGCACTAATAGGAGTGTATTATAGACCACCAAATGGGCCAAGAAAATTGGAAGAACAAATTTGTAAGGAGATAGCATATATGTGTAATAAACATAAGGTAGTGATCATGGGAGATTTTAACTTCCCTCACATTGATTGGGATACCCATACAGTAAGAGGACTGGATGGGCTACAGTTTGTCAAATGTATACAAGATAGTTTTCTTAATCAATATATAGAGGAACCGACTCGGGACGGTGTAATACTGGACCTCCTGTTAGGGGGAAAGAGATAGGTCAGGTGTCTGAGGTTAATGTTGGAGAACAAATTGGGTCTAGTGATCACAACTCTATTAGTTTTAGGGTAGTTTTAGGGAAGAGCAAAGAAGGGCCAAAAGTTGAGGTTCTGGATTGGAGAAAAGCAAATTTCGAAGGAATAAGAATGGATTTGGGGAGTATTGAGTGGGACATGATTTTTTCAGGAAAAGATGTAAATGAAAAATGGAGGATATTCAAAAAAGAAATTTTGAGAGTACAGAGTAGATATGTCCCAGTGAGGATCAAAGGAAAGGCTGGAAGTCATAGGGAGCCTTGGTTTTCGAGGAATATTAGAAATTTGGTTAGGAGAATGAGGGAGGTGTACAAGAGGTATAAACAGCAGGGTGATGAGAAATTGAAAGAGGACTACAAGGAGTGTAGAAGGAATCTTAAGAAAGAAATTAGAAAGGCCAAACAGAGGCACAAAGAGGCTTTGGCAGACAGAGTAAGAATAAATCCAAAGGGCTTCTATAGGTACATTAAAAGTAAAAGATTAGTGAGGGATAAAGTTGGACCCCTTGTAGATAGGGAGGGTAGGCTACGTGAGAAGTCAGAGGAGATGGGGGAAATTTTAAATGATTTCTTTTCCTTGGTATTCACTAGGGAAAAAAATATTGAACCAGTTGAAGTTAAGAAAAATAGTGGGGAGGTCATGAATCATATAAGGATAACCGTGGAGGTAGTGATGGCTGTGTTAAAAAAGATAAAGGTGGACAAATCTCCGGGTCTGGACAATGTATTCCCAAGGACACTCAGGGACTCTAGTGTACAGTTAGTGGGGCCATTAACAGAGATATTTAGGATGTCACTGGTCACGGGGGTAGTGCCAGAGGATTGGAGGGTGGCTCATGTTGTTCCACTGTTTAAGAAAGGGCCAAATGTAAGCCTGGAAATTATAGACCTGTGAGTCTGATGTCTGTGGAGGGTAAGTTGATGGAAAGTGTTCTGAGGGATGGCATTTACAAATATTTGGAAGAACAGGGATTGATAGGTAATAGTCAGCATGGTTTTGTCAGGGGTAGATCATGCTTAACAAATCTTATAGAGTTTTTCGAGGTGGTTACAAAAAAGATTGATGAAGGGAAGGCTGTGGATGTTGTCTTTAGACTTTAGTAAAACTTTTGACAAAGTTCCCCACAGGAGGTTAGGAAAAAAGGTGGAGGCATTAGGTATAAATAAGGAGGTAGTGAAATGAATTCAGCAATGGTTGGATGGGAGGTGTCAGAGAGTAGTGGTAGAAAATTATTTGTCAAATTGGAAGCCGGTGACGAGTGAAGTTCCTCAGGGATCAGTCCTGGGTCCACTATTGTTTGTTATATACATTAACGATCTGGAAGTAGGGGTGGTGAATTGGATAAGTAAGTTTGCGGATGATACAAAGATTGGTGGTATTGTGGACAGTGAGGAGGATTACTGTAGCTTAAAAAGAGATATAGGAAAGCTAGAGGAGTGGGCTGAGAAATAGCTGATGGAATTTAATACAGATAAGTGTGAAGTGTTGCATTTTGGAAAGGCAAATCTAAATAGGTCATATACATTGAATGGTAGACAATTGAGGAGTGCAGAGCAACAAAGGGATTTAGGAGTGATGGTAAATAGTACCCTCAAGGCTGATAGTCAGGTAGATGGTGTGGTGAAGAAGGCATTTGGAATGTTGGCCTTCATAAATCGGAGTATTGAATTCAAGAGTTGGGATGTTATGATGAAATTGTACAAAGCAATGGTGAGGCCAAATTTGGAGTACTGTGTGCAGATTTGGTCACCAAATTATAGGAAGGATATAAACAAAATAGAGAGAGAGCAGAGAAGGTTCACGAGAATGTTGACAGGATTTCAAGGTTTGAGTTACAGGGAAAGGTTGTGCAGACTGGGGCTTTTTTCTCTGGAGCGTAGAAGATTGAGGCGGGATTTGATGGAGGTGTTCAAGATTTTAAAAGGGACAGAGAGAGTCAATGTGGATAGGCTTTTTCAATTAAGAGTGGGGGATATTCAAACCAGAGGCCATGGTTTGAGATTGAAGGGGGAAAATTATAAGAGGAACATGAAGGGAAATTTCTTCACTAAAAAGGGTGGTTGGGATGTGGAATAAGCTTCCAGCGGAGGTGGTTGAAGCAGGAACATTATTTACATTTAAGGAAAGACTGGATAATTACATGGAGGGGAGAGGATTGGAGGGGTATGGACCAGGTGCTGGTCATTGGGACTAGGAGCATGGGGATTTGTTCCGGCATGGACTACTAGGGCCAAACTGGCCTGTTCTGTGCTGTATATGGGTTATATGGTTATATGGTTAAAGATTTTCATTACATTTAATTAAATTAAATGTAAGAGCAGCAGATACAGAAGTGTTTACTGTACTATGTGAGCTCAACAGTACACTACTGTAATGTCAACAGTTAAACTGTTCAGTTGAACTATATAGTTAATTGTTAGAAATTGAATTTTCAATGGCACAGGGTTTTCTGGTCTAAAAGCACCATACTGTGATAGATTATGTTATATTTTATGGTATATAGATATGTTTTAAAGGAGATAAATTGTGAGGTTTTTTTTTAGTTAGTCACAAAAAGGTACAAACACTTCACAACACTGATCTCATTTAAAATGCCAGAGCTCTGCTCAAACCAGACAGTCCAGGCTCCCAGTGCCTTTGTAAAGACAATGAAAACTGCTTTGCTGAAGGACTTCACAAGTAGGTGTTAATTGGACATACTGTGGAGTAATGAATTATTGTTTTGGAAAGCCACAGATGAACGGACTCGGAAGATTGGGTCCGGTGCCACAGTCTGTCTGAGTGCAGTTTACTGTTCCAAGAGGGTCAGGTGGTTTTCTCTGAGTGAGAGAGAGAGAATCCAGTTCTACAGTTCAGCAGCACCTTGGACTGGAACAGGACAAGCCGGCAAGCTTGTGGAAAACCCCATTTTGAAGACAGGTTGTGAGTTCTTAGTTCAGCCTGGTCAAAGCCCTTGTGATCCATACAAGAGGAGATGGCTGGGTGTATAATGAAATAAGGGAAAAAAAAAGGAACTGTGGTGATCTGTAAGAAAGAGGTCATCACCTGGAAAACCCTGATGTGGCAAGTTTCTTTGGCAAGACACTGAAGTGGCTGATCAGAAGGAATCAGTTTGTGTCGAATGAGCAATAAATCTTCTCTCTGAAAATTGACAAGAACCTTCCTGAGCAGTAACCATTTACCTTTCATGCACCAAAGCCTGGTGAAATTCATAAATGTTAAATTCTGTGCACAGCATAAGAATTGCCTGATGCCGGTGAACTTGGTAAGAAGTGAGATTGGACTGTGAATCAAATAACCTTTCTAAACTTATACACACATTACCTACATGTGTGCTCAGAATTAGAAGGGGTTTAAGTTAGGTTAATAGTAATAAGTTAGAGTTTGATCCTGTTTTCATGTGTAAAGACACTTTTGTTTAATTAACCATTTGTCTTGGTGAATTTCTATTGCTGCTGAGTTTTGGAGTTTTGGAGTTCTCTGGGCCCATCACGATACTTATAATTGTTTAGCCTGTGGCTTATATTTTCAATGGCACAGGGTTTTCTGGTCTCAAAGCACCATTTTTCTTGCAGTGGAACTGGTTGAAAACTGTGGTACTTATTATTGTTTAGCCCATGACTTCTTATATTTTTTTCTGTATGCGACCCAAAACCCAAAAGGTTTGGCCACCTCTGATTTAAATCCTGGAAATTAGAGTTCAGCAACCTTAGAGATGAGCCTCAACTGAAGGACCTCGACTCGCCATATCTCCGCCAACCTGGTAAATAAATCACGTTCTCAAGCAGCAGAGCTGCCATGTGACAAAATCATAATTGATAACAGTAGGAATTGCCCATCTGACCCACTGAGCCTGCTCCACCATTCAGCCCACAGTATTGTGCCAACTTTATAATGTACTCTAACAACTGTCAACAACTTATCCAACTGCATAAGCCTTCACTTTTCTCAGATCCATGCACATCTCTAATAATCTCTTCCAATATCCTATTGTATCTTCCTCCACCATCATTGCTGGCAACACATTTCCATGCAGCCAAAGCAGTGAACGGGAATTCACTGACTGTGTGTCATTCTGATAGCTGGCTCCTCCCATGGCTCCACCCTCACCAACCCCAGTACAAACCATGGTTTTCCTGCCTTACCTCAGATTCACCTGAGGACTATTGTGTCTCCCGGCCATTGATTGTAAGCTATTAAAAGCGTGTTTGTACTCTTTACAAGCCTCTGAGTGCAACCAGTCATGATACAATTTTAATAGCTTAACTTTGAAATAGGATGGAAGGCCTTTTGAACCCAAGCATCCTCCAGGTCGACCCTCTGTTCCCAGAGGCCCCGGAGGAATTTTCCTAATGGCTGGAGTGCTTCCAGTCCTACCTGACTACATTTGGAGCTACAGCACCAAGGCCACCATGCATGAGATGGACGAGAATGCACATTTCCAGGTGTAAAGCGATGCCTCTGACGTAGCTCTGGCTGCTACCCTTAACCATACGGGCAGGCTGGTGGCCTTTTTATCCACACACCCTACAAGGCCATGAGGTTTGGAACCCATCAGTGGAGAAACAGCCCCAAGCCATTGTGGAGGCCATCAAGCACTGGAGGCCTTATCTGGCCAGCAGAAAATTTACACTGCTCACCGACCAGTGATCAATGGCATTCATGTTTAATTATGCAAAAAGGGGTAAAATAAAGAATGATAAGATTTCTAGGTGGAGGATTGAACTCTCCACATATAATTACGATGGAGCATAAAGGCCAGGTCCTCTCAATGAACCTCCAGAGGCCCTGTCAAGAGGAAGCTGTGCATCTGCACACTTTGGCCAGTTGTGGTCACTGCACAATGAGCTTTGCCACCCAGGCATCACTTGCATGGCTCATTTTGTCAAGGCAGATAGCCTGCCCTATTCCCTTGAGGACATCAGTGAAATGACCACATCCTGCCAGTTCTGCGCTGAGTGCAAACTGCACTTCTACCATCCCGACAAAGCGGATCCCACCCCTTTGAATGACTCAGTGTTGATATCAAGGGTCCACTCCCGTCCACCAAAGAAAACATGTACTTTCTCAACGTCATCAATGAGTATTCACATTTTCCATTCGCCATCCCCTGCCCAGACATGACAACCACCATGGTCATTGGGGTCTTGCACTCTATTTTCACCCTGCTCGGGTATCCCAGCTATATCCATAGTGACTGGGGCTCATCCTTTATGAGCGAAGAGCTACACCTGTATCTGCTCATAAGAGGCATTGCCTCAAGCAGGATGACCAGCTACAATCCCCAGGGGAGCGGATAAGTTGAAAAGGAGAATGTGACAGTGTGTAAGGCTATGAATTTGGCTCTCCAGTCTAAAGGCCTTTCAGACTCAAGCTGGCAAGAAGTCCTACCTACAGAACTCCAGTCCATAAGGTCACCTCTCTGCACTGTAATCACTGGGACCACCCTCTCGCATGGCTAATGGCACCGGAGCCGGTCCTGCTGAGAAAGCAGGTGAGGAGGAGTAAGACAGAGCCCCTGAACGAGAAGGTGCTCCTGCTGCACGCCAACCCAAAGTATGGCTACGTGGCATACCCTGACGGCAGAGAGGACACCATCTCGATCAAAGACCTGGGATCTGCCACAACTGAGGATCCGATGCCTCAAACAAGCCAGGAAACACCGAGTACCCCACCCAGGGTTCCGGACGACTCTGCTCAGGAAGTGGGCCAATCCACTCTGCGACCAGAGCCGGAGCCCTCGAGACCCGGTAGCCCTGTACCACAGGGGGTCCAGAAAGTTCAGAAAGCCCAAAGTCCTCCAGTATGAGGCGCTTGACCAGAATTACCAGACCCCCCCTGACAGACTTAACCTGGAAATATTTGTAAACTATTAATTTTTTTTGAATGAATGGTCTCTGTTTTTCACCCACAGGTTCAATACTGAAGGAAGGGGTGAATGCAGTGTACTAGAATTCGCTGTTCAGATGGCTGGCCCCTCCCTCACCTACTCCATTATGAACCCTGGTTTTCCCGCCTTACCTCAGATTCACCTGAGGACTATTGTGTCTCCGGCCATTGATTGTAAGCTATTAAAAGCGTGTTTGTACTCTTTACAAGTCTCTGAGTGTATTACAGCTAGCGCTCTCTGGGTGAAGAACTTACCTAACCTCTGATATTTCCCCTGCACTTACTCCCAAGCACCTTAAATCTATGCCCCCTTAAATTTTTTTAAATTTTAAGTTTAATTTTAAATTCAGAGATGCATCATGGTAACAGACTATTCTGGCCCACTAGCCTGTGATGCGCGATTACATCAATTACCCTCCAAACCCTGCACATTTTGGGAGGGTGGTAGGAACCCAGAGCAGCCGGAGGAATCCGGTGATTTAATTTCAAATTCTTATTCTAAATCTGCAGTCAGTAGAGCAACCAAGAAGGGTGGCATGTTGGAAGTACTGACTTGGGACAGGATCGAAGTTGACGGCTTAAAGAAAGACTCAGGACAGTTTAGCTTAATTGTTAGCTCCAACACCAGCAACTGGGGTTCGAATCCCGCATTGTCTGTAAGGAGTTTGCACGTTCTCCCCGTGTCTGCATTGGATTCCCTCCGGGGGGGTCTGCTTTTCTCCCACTGTTTGAAACATTCCGGGGGCGCAGGTCAACTGGGTATTATTGGGCAGCACGAGATCATGGGCCAAAATGGCCTGTTACCGTCCAATATGTCTAAATTGAAATTGAAATTAAAAATAAGTGATTTATACAGCGCAATACACAAAAGTGCTGGAGAAACTCAGCAGGTCACGCAGCAGTCTGAATAAAAATACAGAGGGAGACAGGAGGAGGAGAGGAGGGAGGAATGGGGGGGGAAGGAGGAACACAGGTTAATAGCTAAGAGGTGAACTCAAATGGGAGGGTAGAAGAGACAACAACTGAGAAATGATCGGGGGAGAGGGTACAGGACTAAGAAGGACTCTGATAGGAGAGGAAAGGGATGTGGGTGGGGAACCGGAGGAGAGAAGACCAGATGGGCAGCATTACCTGAATATTTTCTTATTTATGTTTTCTTGGCAGTGTATTCAATAACTACAGACATACAGCAAAAGTTATCAAAACTACGGAGATTTATTTTGCATTCAGAGAGTTTAAGAGCTTTGGAACTCACTTCCCCAAGACTGGTAGAGAAGAAACTCTCATCCCATTTAAAATAAAAAGTATTTGGATCCAGGATAAATCTGGCATGGTGATACCACCAGTGGAGTGACTTGGTTTAATCCTTGCCGATAGTGACCTCTGGATAGAGTTTGTTATGTTCTCCCTCTGTTGCACGGGTTTTCTTTGGATCACCTGATGTACTATGTCCCAAATTGGTCACGGTAAGTTTCCTTAGAGTGTGGGTGATGGTACAATCGGGCAGCGGTGGGTAGGGTGCGGGGTGGAGGAAGAGTTGTAACCCACGCAGTCATGCAGAATCCACTCAGTTAACGATCAGTAGTACGAGAGTGTATTGTCATACTCATACAGTACATATGTGGAGGAAATGTTATGATTTGAAGCTTCACAATTTGCTTTTATTACTTAGTCTCTTACAACTTTAGAGCTGACACGTAATTTTATTGTCTTCCCTGAACAAATGGCTAATTGCTTTTCTAAACCCCCACCCTGGCTCCTCTGTTGGTCCTCTGTGAAGCTAGAAGATGGATGAGCTAAGCAGTGTTATCTCTAACAGGGAGTACGTGAATTTTTCTCACATATTTCCCTTTGGTTCTCTTTCTGTTTTGATAAGCTTTAACGACCTTCAAGTTGATGGATTTCTGACTCAATTTGTAAAGACCATTGTTTTGTTTTTCAGTTGCAAATGTTCCTGTTATCACATTATAAATGTATAACTTTCTTCTAGCTAGGCGGATACTTGGATCTTCACTTTTAGAGGATGTGGGTCTCTCTCTGGTACCAGGCTTTGTTAAAATAAAGGCTTCCTAAGCAGTAATTCCTCTGTGCTTAAGTTTCTTTTTCCACAACCTCATACGATCCATAGATGCAGCAAAATTCTCATTTGCTGCCACCACACAGGCATATAAGACATGCCAACTACAGTAGAGCAAATTCCAAAGCAGGAAGGTTGAAGATGCTTTAGAGAGGGTGTAGAGGAGAGGTAGATGTTGCCTGGATTCGAGACAAAGTTGACAAGAGTGTGGGCTTTTCTCCTTAGAATGATATAGGAGAAAAGGTCACTTCCTAGAGGCAGATAAAAGGGGAGGCACAGTTGGAGTAGCGGTTAGTGCAACACTGTTACAGCACTAGTGATCGGGGCCGGGGTTTGAATCCAGCACTCTCTGTAAGGAGTTTGTTACGTTCTTCCCGTGTCTGCGCGGATTTCCTCTGGGGAGGCTTCAGTTTCCTCCCACCGTTCAAAACATACTGGGGGGGTGTTGTAGGTTAATTGGGCATAATTGGGCGGCATGCACTCGCGGGCTAAAATGGCCTGTGACATGTCTAAAAAAATATGAGGGTGGACAGCAAACCACCTTTTACCTGTGGCAACAACAGCAAATATCACAGGACATCTGTTCAAGGTGAGTGGAGGAAAGTTTAGGGGCGATGTCAAAGCTAAGATTTTAACACAGAGGGTGGTCAGTGCCTGGAATGCATTGCCAGGTGGAGGTTGGTATAATAGGGACATTCATATACTCTTATGGATGCAAGATAATGGAGAGTTATGGGTATATGATAGGGAAGGGTTAAACTGCTGTGGAGTAAGTTGACATGGGTCGCACAACATAATGTGGAGAAGAGCCTGTACTGTGTATGAATGTGGAAGGAAGCATTAGCTGTAGGAAGGGGTTGAACAAACTTGGACGGTTCTCTCTGATGCATCAAAGACTGATGTGGGTGGGGGAGGGGAAAGGAAATTACTAGACGGAAACAGATGAGGGGCACAGATCGTCAGAGCCTTTACAAAGACAAAGGGCAGGGTTTCAGGAAAGTCGAAAGGCATCATCTTAAGCCGACGAGAGGTCCCTTTAAGGGTCTGATAACAGCAGGAAAGAAACTGCCCTGAATTCCGTAGGTTTGTGCCTTCGTGTTGCCCGATGGAAGTGTGTGGGGGGAGGGGGGGTTTGGAAAGTGTGATTGTTTGAAAATTCCACTATGCTCAGGCAGAACTGGATAGGCTCCATATGCAATTATCAATTGAAGTATAATGGGGCTGAAGGGAATTCTGCTTATGAAGCCATAAATTAAGACACTTACTAAATTGCTGGCAGGCTCTCTGCTACTGAGAAATGTCTGCAGAAATGTAAGGATGGGGCAGAAAAAAAAACTGGCATCAGCACTGCTGTATTTGAAGCTTAATAAGTGTTAGATATAAAGAGCTCAAGCAAAATCTCTAATGCAATAACTTCAGATGTGTTTTAATTCAAGAGGAACTAACGACAGAACCCTTGCTTACAAAGCTGTTCCAGCACAGCTGATAGAGTATGCCCTATAAAGTGCTTGCCTTATCTACAAACACCATGAACGAAGGAGATGAGGATGTCTGCGTTAGTAAGATCCCAGTTTCGCATGCTTACTTCGTGCCTCTGGATTTAGTTCACAGGATGAGATGAAGAGAGGATTCTATTTAATCGATGTAGCTGAAGCTGCATACCACTGATCTTCCTGCCAATTTCCGAGGCAATTTCACAAATTGACCGACGGGTGATCAAAGCAATGTAAAGGGTGGGACGAGGTCGGGAGCTGAATCCCAAATCTTCCTGAGGACGTTGACACCCTTGTCCTCAACAAAGCAAAACCTCCTAGGTTCTTCACAGGACCATTGCTGGACAAATGTTGATCTCCAGCTGTGAACAAAGACAAGACCAAAGCCACAGGAGCAGAAATAGGCCATTCAGCCCACTGAGTTTGTTCTGCCAATTAATCATGAGCTGACCCATTTTCCTACTCACCCCCACTTCCCAGCCTTCTACCAATAACCTAGAACCATAAAACCATAGAACATTACAGCTCAGAAACAGGCCTTCAGCCCTTCTAGTCTATGCCAAACCATCTTTTTTACTAGTTCCACTGATCTGCACCTAGTCCATAACCCTCCATACCTCTCCCATCCAAATTCTTATTAAATGTTAAAATTGAGTCCGCATTCGCAGCTTCAACTGGAAGTTCTTTCCACACCCCCACCACTCTCTGTGTGAATACATTCACCCTCATTTTCCCCCTAAATATTTTCCCTTTCACTCTTATCCCATGTCCTCTGGTTTGTATTTCACCTACCCTCAGTGGAAAAAAAGCCTATCTACTCTATCTATCCACCTCATAATTTTAAATACCTCTATCAAATATTACCTGATTCTTCTACACTCCAGGGAATTAAGTCCTAACCTGTTTAACCTTTCTCTGTAACTCAGTTCCTGAAGTCCAGGCAACATCCTAGAAAATCTTCTCTGTACTCTTTCTATCTTATTGATATCTTTCTGTAGTTAGGTGACCAAAACTGCACACATTACTCCAAATTTGGCTTCATCAATATCTTGTAGAACTTCAACATAACATCCCAACTTGTGTTCTCAGTTGATTTATGCCAAAAGCACTTTTTACAACTCTATCTACATGTGACACCACTTTCAGGGAAATATGTATCTGTAGTCCCAGATTCCACTGTTCTACAATACACCTCAGGGCCCTACTATTTCCTGTGAATGTTCTTCCTTTGTTTGTTCTTCCAAAATGCAACACCTCACACTTGTCTGCATTAAATTCCATCTGCCATTTTTCAGCCCATTTTTTCAGCTGGTCCAGATCTCTCTGCAAGCTTTGAAAATCTTCTTTGCTGTCCACAACGCCTCCAATCTGCAAACTTGCTGATCCAACTTACCACATTATTATCCAGATCACTGATAGAGATAACAAGCAACAATGGTTCTAGGACCGATCCCTGAGGCACACCACTAGTCACAGGCCTCCAGTCTGAGAAGCAATCATCCACCACTACTCTCTGGCTTCTGCCATCCAACCATTATTGAAGCCAGTTCACTAATTCACCAGGAATACCTAGCGTCTGAACCTTCCTGACTAACCTCCCATGCAGGGCTTTGTCAAAGGCCTTACTAAAGTCCATGTAGACAAAATCCACAGCCTTTCCTTTTCCTGGTTAACTCCTTAAAAAAAAACTTACATGATTGGTGAAACATGCTCTACCATGCACAAAGTCATAATCAGCTATCCAACCACTTGATCAATGGACTTCTTTTGCAGCATCATTAAGTGAGAGAAATGAAGGGATTGTGAGGGGAAACTTGACGACTGAACATAGAATTGGCAAGGGTGCGGCAACTCATATGATGGTAGCGAAACAGAAAGAGGCTGCTTTGAATCTCTGCTAGCTGCTGTGGGCCAACTCATTCAGTTCCATTTTCATGCTCCTCCCCTGCACCCTGCACAAGCTTATTTTTGTCGAGAGCCTGCACACCTCCTTTTCGAAGGGTTGAATGGACTCTAGAGGCAGCAAGTTCACAAATGATCATGACACGAAGTGTAAAATAAGTTCTTCTCATCTCCCACCCAAGATCATAAAGCCCAAGTGGAGATCAGTGAGCCTCTATTACACTCACCTCAGCACTTGGATGTACCTGGAACTTTAATACAGCTTCTCTGAAATCTATGTCAATGATATTTAAAGTATTCCTCAACCCTCTCTGCTACTCCAGCAAACAACCAAGCAGGTTAGTGAAACGGGACATGCTGCTAGCAAAACTCTGCTGGCCCGCTTTTATGTTCCAATTCAAGTGCAAGGCTATTCTCATCTTCTACACAACTACAGCCAGACAAAACAGTGTTTCTCTGGACCGTGGAACACAAACATACACACACAGTACATTGCACAGAATAATCACAGATAGACTGTACATACATATATAATTTAAAATAAATAAATTTAAATATTTTGGAATTATTTACTCGATCACAAGATGGTGTTCATTAAGCTCACAACCTATGGGAAGTAGCTATAATCCAGCCTGGAGGTCCTGATTTTAATGGTCCTGTACATCATTCCTGATGGTATTGGGTCAGAATTACTGTGTGTTGGATGAAAATTGAGCCCAATTTCAGTGAATGTCATCAATAGAGGAAAGTGAAACCCCAGTTATATTTTTGGTTGTTTTGATATTCCGTTGATTTCCTGTTCAGGGCTTTGCATCTACCATGTTGCTGCTTCAGCATCTCCTTCCTGATGGTAGCAGGTCAAAGATACAGTGCTCTGGATGGAAAGGGGTATAAAGTGCCCAGGTCCTTAATATTAGTTACCCTTTACTTCCCATGGACGCTGTGTGACCTGCTGAACTTCTCTAACACGTTTGTGAATGCCACCTCTTCTTTCCTCTTTACTCTGACATTATCCAGCTCAATGCAGAGTTAAATGAAGTCCCACCATATCAAAGCTCATGGAAGGACTGTTATTGCCCATCAGATCTGATCATCCATCTCCCTCCAAACTTTAGAACCATAGAACACTGCAGCACAGAAAACAGGTCATTTGGACCTTCTAGTCTGTACCGACCTTTGAGTGATCTCGACCCAAAATTCAATGACCAGAGATATCCCAGAGGATCTTAGGACTAAAAGTCCACTGAGAACAAAGGGATTTGAAAATTCAAATGGAAATTGAATGATAAAGTGGATGGATAATCCAGATTCCTGAACTCAAAATTCAGATTTAATGTCAGAATACATACATGCCATCGCATACAAGCATGAGATGCTTTATCCTGTGGGTGAAGCAGAATTATCATTGATAGGTAGGGCAAAAAATAATCAGTACTCAATGTATACAGGTAAACAAATGAAGAAATGTAAATAAAGTGACTGTGCAATAAAGAGAAAACAAAATCAATAAAGTCTGTGAGCACCAGCTGTGCTATGAATTCAGATACCAAGTCCACAGACTGTACAACAGACTTCAATCAGTTTAAACTTTAATACAGTAGATCTCTGTACCCTCCTGGCCCCACATGCCAGACTGTTCACAAAGGGGCTGGCTCAATTCTTTATACAGGCTGGTGAGATACAGCAGGCAGGTGGGGCCTGCAACCCAGGTTGCCTACCTGCAGGTACAGTGGTTGCCCCCCTGCAGTCGACTGGTAGGAGTGTGGCTAGTGTAGTGGTTGTATCACCACAAATTGCACAAGTAAGAGTCCTTAAATGAGTCCTTGATTGAGTTTGTTGTTGAGGAGTCTGATGGGGGAGGGGGAGCAGCTGTCCCTGAACCTGGTGGTGCAAGTCTAGTGGCACCTGTACCTCTTTCCTGATGGCAGCAACGAGAACAGAGACCCAGAGTTCAAATACAGGCCCCCTCCCCTATCGACATCACATGAGTAACTGTGAAATTTAAATCCAGTTTTAAAAACTGGTATTTCAAAATATATAGTCATGAATAATAATGCCCACAAAATCTGTTGGATTGCTATAAATGCTTCCCTGATGTCCTTCAGGGTGCAAAATCTGGCATCGTCACCTGATCTTACCCATATGTGACTTCAGATCCATGATGATGCTTGACTCAGAAGATGGTTTGAAAGCCTCTTTGCTAAGAGGGATGGGCAATTAATGCTGACCTTGTCTGAGAGGTGTTGATTCCAAAATATAAATTAATAGCAAATTAAATCAGCAAGGACAAGGATGAAGGAGACCTGCTGTGAGTTAGAACATTGGAGGGAAGAAGGATGAGTGGTAACTTAATAGAGATCTGCAAGATTCTGGAGACATAGATAAGGTAGCCAGTCAGCCAGCACCTTTTTTCTTTCCTAGGGTAGGAGAAGCAAACACAAGAGGACACCTGAAGAAAGTGAAGGGAAGAACGTTTAGGGGAGACATCAGGGGGGTAGGTTTTTTTTTACACAGAGAGTTGTAGGTGTCTGGAATGCATTGCCAGAGGTGGTGATGGAGGCTGAAAGATTAGGGGCCTTTAAGAGATTCTTAGACAGACACGTGGATGAAAGAAAAATAGAGGGCTATGAGGGAAAGGCCTGTACTGTGCTGTAGTCTTCTAAGTTTTATGTTCTATTCCAAAGATTGGTCACATGGATGCATTTGGGCAGTGCAAGCTGATGGGCCGGGAGGGCTTACTACTGTGGTGTATCGCTAAAGTAAATTTAAAACATTATATTATGAACAGCAGAGTTGTGGAGAAAGGTTAATTCGGTTTTGCACGTTAATGCCCCCCAGCATCATTTCAGTGTAGGCCCATATATCCTGGTCTTTTATACATAATTATAATTTTTCAAATCTACCAGTCCAAATTGCATGAAGCAACACATTGATTCAGGAGCTCTAAAGCACTGGCATTTCATTTTAAATGGACTTACTAATGACAATTATTAGTCAAGATTATTGACCAAATTATTGCAATTGAGCTTTCACTTGCAATTAGCTTTAAACGTCCATTTGTAAATGCTAAGTGCCAGAATAAAATAATCTCACGGGTCTCTGGATAAATCTTAAGAAGGTAGAATCGAATATTCAAAATCCAAAATTGACCTCGGCAATCATCAATCCTGAGGGAGAGCAAATGGTCTTCAGCTAGAAAGGCCTTGAGCAGGTTATGTTAATGCAATGGTTTTGGTAATGTTTGTTGATTGCTTCAGACCTTGTTTTAATCATTCAAAATCACGCTATTTATAATGATTTGCTTCTGTTGAATGCTGATGGATTGATCAACGGAAATTCCTTCAGGGGCAAGTTTGCTTATTGTAATTTTTTTTCAAATGAGCTGGATTTAGAACATGAGAGCACGACAAATCAGGATAAACATTGCATTGGCCCTTTGTTCCTTAATCTTGTTGAACATTGTTTCATCTTTCAGTCTTAATATCTTAAAGTTCCAATCTCCCACTAATTGCACAACCATTCCCTGTCTCTGTAGTACACAAGAGTGCTAGGAAAACTAAGCAGGTCACAGGGAATAAAAGGCAGTCATAATTTCGGGCCTGAGTTCTTCATCAGGAATGTGGCGAATCAGGAAGATGTCCAATGAAAAAAGGTGGCAGGATGATGGGTAGGGGAAGGAGGAGAGGAGGAAGGAGGAGAGGCTAACAGGTAAGGGCTGACAGGTGGATGCAGGTGGGAGGACAGAAGAGAATGATCGGGAGGGGCCATAGGTCTAAGAAGGGTAGCTCTCTGATGGGAGAAGGATGGGAAGGAAGTGGGCAGCTGGAGATGGGAGTTAGAGGGACAAGGAAAGACACAGACCGGGAGAGGGAGTTGACAGAAACTTGAGGTCAATACTGATGCCATGTGGTTGGAGACCACTGAGATGCAATGTACGATTTTGGTCCATCTTCTCCACTTTCGGTACTCAGCCTTTCTCTTTCCCTCCTGTCTCCCTTCCTTCAACTCCCCACCCCCTTCCTTCTCATTTTATAGGGCTGATGTTTCTCAAGGTCATCTATTCTTTTTCTTGCATTTGACCTCCCAGAATGCAATACCACACACTTGTCCAGATAAAGGTTCACCTGTCATTTCTCCACCCAGATTTCCAACTTATCTACATCCTGTTGTATACCTTCATCACCTTCCTCATTCACCACAAATCCACCAATTTCTGCATCTTCACATTTTCATCCAAATTTTAAATGCATCTCCAGTAACAGAAGTCCTAATGCTGGTCCTTTTGAAACACCACTGGTCACAGACCTGCAGTCTGACAAACGTCCCTTCACCACTGCCCTCCGCCTTCTATCTCCAAGCCAATCTTGTACTACCTTCCCAACTCACTGTGAATCCCATCTCGCTGTGAATCCCATGTGACTTAATCTTTTGGACTTGCCTACCATGAGGGATCTTGTCAAATACTTTACTAAAATCCAAGTTGACAACATCCACTGCCCTCTGCACATCAAACGCCTTCATTGCACTTCAAAAGAATGCAAACAAATTTGTGAGGCAGGAGGTCCCTAGCACAAAACCATGCTAACTATTCCCAATCCGACCCTGCCTTTATAAACGCACATCAAGCCTTCTGTAAGAATTCTCTTCAATAATTTCGCTCCCAGTGATATAAAGCTAGTAGTTATCTGCCTTTCTGAAATAAAGGAACAACATTAGCTACCCTTCAGGTAAATAAAAGTGTACTCATGCTGAAAAACTGCAACTATTCTCAAAGTGCCAGAGGAACCCAGCAAGTCAGGCAGCATCCATGGACAGTCGACAGCCTCCAGTTATCTAGTACAGGTATCTCGTTTGTGACCGACAAAGATGTAAAAATCTATACTGGGGTCACAGTGATTTTTCTCAAGCAAAATATTTCAATAACAGTTGGGTCAATTGCATTTGGACATCGACCTTGTCTTGCCTTGGGGATATATCCATCCTTGCACATTCCAAGATAGCCAATGCGTCTATTGCATTTGGACATCGACCTTGTCTTGCCTTGGGGATATATCTATCCTTGCACATTCCAAGATAGCCAATGCGTCTATTGCATTTGGACATCGACCTTGTCTTGCCTTGGGGATATATCCATCCTTGCACATTCCAAGATAGCCAATGCGTCTATTGCATTTGGACATCGACCTTGTCTTGCCTTGGGGATATATCCATCCTTGCACATTCCAAGATAGCCAATGCGTCTATTGCATTTGGACATCGACCTTGTCTTGCCTTGGGGATATATCCATCCTTGCACATTCCAAGATAGCCAATTCATCTATTGCATTTGGACATCGACATTGTCTTGCCTTGGGGATATATCCATCCTTGCACATTCCAAGATAGCCAATGCGTATATTGCATTTGGACATCGACCTTGTCTTGCCTTGGGGATATATCCATCCTTGCACATTCCAAGATAGCCAATGCGTCTATTGCATTTGGACATCGACCTTGTCTTGCCTTGGGGATATATCCATCCTTGCACATTCCAAGATAGCCAATGCGTCTATTGCATTTGGACATCGACCTTGTCTTGCCTTGGGGATATATCCATCGTTGCACATTCCAAGATAGCCAATGCGTCTATTGCATTTGGACATCGACCTTGTCTTGCCTTGGGGATATATCCATCCTTGCACATTCCAAGATAGCCAATTCATCTATTGCATTTGGACATCGACATTGTCTTGCCTTGGGGATATATCCATCCTTGCACATTCCAAGATAGCCAATGCGTCTATTGCATTTGGACATCGACCTTGTCTTGCCTTGGGGATATATCCATCCTTGCACATTCCAAGATAGCCAATGCGTCTATTGCATTTGGACATCGACCTTGTCTTGCCTTGGGGATATATCCATCCTTGCACATTCCAAGATAGCCAATGCGTCTATTGCATTTGGACATCGACCTTGTCTTGCCTTGGGGATATATCCATCCTTGCACATTCCAAGATAGCCAATGCGTCTATTGCATTTGGACATCGACCTTGTCTTGCCTTGGGGATATATCCATCCTTGCACATTCCAAGATAGCCAATGCGTCTATTGCATTTGGACATCGACCTTGTCTTGCCTTGGGGATATATCCATCGTTGCACATTCCAAGAGAGCCAATGCGTCTATTGCATTTGGACATCGACCTTGTCTTGCCTTGGGGATATATCCATCCTTGCACATTCCAAGATAGCCAATGCGTCTATTGCATTTGGACATCGACCTTGTCTTGCCTTGGGGATATATCCATCCTTGCACATTCCAAGATAGCCAATGCGTCTATTGCATTTGGACATCGACCTTGTCTTGCCTTGGGGATATATCCATCCTTGCACATTCCAAGATAGCCAATTCATCTATTGCATTTGGACATCGACATTGTCTTGCCTTGGGGATATATCCATCCTTGCACATTCCAAGATAGCCAATGCGTCTATTGCATTTGGACATCGACCTTGTCTTGCCTTGGGGATATATCCATCCTTGCACATTCCAAGATAGCCAATGCGTCTATTGCATTTGGACATCGACCTTGTCTTGCCTTGGGGATATATCCATCCTTGCACATTCCAAGATAGCCAATGCGTCTATTGCATTTGGACATCGACCTTGTCTTGCCTTGGGGATATATCCATCCTTGCACATTCCAAGATAGCCAATGCGTCTATTGCATTTGGACATCGACCTTGTCTTGCCTTGGGGATATATCCATCCTTGCACATTCCAAGATAGCCAATGCGTCTATTGCATTTGGACATCGACCTTGTCTTGCCTTGGGGATATATCCATCCTTGCACATTCCAAGATAGCCAATGCGTCTATTGCATTTGGACATCGACCTTGTCCTGCCTTGGGGATATATCCATCCTTGCACATTCCAAGATAGCCAATGCGTCTATTGCATTTGGACATCGACCTTGTCTTGCCTTGGGGATATATCCATCCTTGCACATTCCAAGATAGCCAATGCGTCTATTGCATTTGGACATCGACCTTGTCTTGCCTTGGGGATATATCCATCCTTGCACATTCCAAGATAGCCAATGCGTCTATTGTATTTGGACATCGACCTTGTCTTGCCTTGGGGATATATCCATCCTTGCACATTCCAAGATAGCCAATGCGTCTATTGCATTTGGACATCGACCTTGTCTTGCCTTGGGGATATATCCATCCTTGCACATTCCAAGATAGCTAATGCGTCTATTGCATTTGGACATCGACCTTGTCTTGCCTTGGGGATATATCCATCCTTGCACATTCCAAGATAGCCAATGCGTCTATTGCATTTGGACATCGACCTTGTCTTGCCTTGGGGATATATCCATCCTTGCACATTCCAAGATAGCCAATGCGTCTATTGCATTTGGACATCGACCTTGTCTTGCCTTGGGGATATATCCATCCTTGCACATTCCAAGATAGCCAATGCTTCCACCTGACATGCCCTACACCACTGATATAACAATGCGAAGCTCACAATCCTTCATGTTATTTTCCTCGGTGACTGCAGATGAAAAGTATTAATTGAGGACCTCACTTGCATTTTATGGCTCCACACAGAAATCACTCCCTAAGGCAACCTATTCTTCCCTGCTGTCTTCTTGCCCCTAACTTATTGTGTGACTTATATCATTTTCTTCCATCTCTGATTACCAAACTGATTTCTATCAATTTTTCCACTTTGCTTTGGATCCCAAGGTTCCTTTGGACCAGACTCC
This sequence comes from Narcine bancroftii, assembly GCF_036971445.1. Classification (NCBI taxonomy): domain Eukaryota; kingdom Metazoa; phylum Chordata; class Chondrichthyes; order Torpediniformes; family Narcinidae; genus Narcine; species Narcine bancroftii. The sequence continues at coordinate 147,263,155 of NC_091469.1, forward strand.
CATGTGGCACCTGACTTCAGTGTACATCAGTCAGATGCCATCTGTGCTCTGTGATTAGAAAAGGGATTGGTTCGGGTGGGATGTGGGTGGAAAGAAAAAGTTTCAAAACCGCTGTTTTAATCATCCCTAACTGACTCGTTATTTGCCCGGTTTCAGAACTCCAAAGGAAATGGGCCATTGACAATTTTTCTCAAGCAAAATATTTCAGTACTAATTGGATCTAGAGCAGTGGTTCTCAACCTTTGTTCCCCACTCACTCACCACCTTAAGGAATCCCTTACTGATCACAGACTTTCGAGGTCTGTGAACAGTGGTGTTCCAAAAGGACCAGCATTAGGACTTCTATTACTGGAGATGCATATAAAATTTGGATGAAAATGTGATTATTTAAGATGGTATGTTTGAAAACCACTTGTCTCCATGAACTATATCTATAGATTTCATATGAAAAATTAAATCAAATTTGACCAGAAAATAAAAGCCATACCAACTTTCCTTGACTAATCTGTCTTCCCAACTTTAGATTTTTGTCACGTGTATAGGCTGAGAATTATTAACTGCAGGCCATCATTGAGTACTGATCATTAATTGAATGTTTTATCTTGGATGTGTATATTAAATTGGTTTTCAAATGTTTTTGCAAATAGATTCAGAGTAAATGATGTGAAGAGATGGAAAGCACTTTTCCCCAGTGACCTGGCAGTTAGAGAAAGATCCAGTGTTAAATCCTGAAATTAAAAAAATGCTGGTAATACTCAGGAAGTCAGGTAGGATCTGCAGAAAGAGAATTTATTTGGGACCGAGGACCTTCGGAAAGATGAAGAATCAATTACATTGCTTTGGAATTATATGTATAATTGTGTAAACTCTGCACTTGGTGGGAACGTCAGAACTGAAGTACATTAGTAAAGGTGTTGGGTTTTTCGAACAATCTCACAGCATCAATGGTCATCATTTCTTCTTTCTTTGGCTTGGCTTCGCGGACGAAGATTTATGGAGGGGGTAAAAAGTCCACGTCAGCTGCAGGCTCGTTTGTGGCTGACAAGTCCGATGCGGGACAGGCAGACACGGTTGCAGCGGTTGCAGGGGAAAATTGGTTGGTTGGGGTTGGGTGTTGGGTTTTTCCTCCTTTGCCTTTTGTCAGTGAGGTGGGCTCTGCGGTCTTCTTCAAAGGAGGTTGCTGCCTGCCAAACTGTGAGGCGCCAAGATGCACGGTTTGAGGCGTTATCAGCCCACTGGCGGTGGTCAATGTGGCAGGCACCAAGAGATTTCTTTAGGCAGTCCTTGTACCTTTTCTTTGGTGCACCTCTGTCATGGTGGCCAGTGGAGAGCTCGCCATATAACACGATCTTGGGAAGGCAATGGTCCTCCATTCTGGAGACGTGACCCATCCAGCGCAGCTGGATCTTCAGCAGCGTGGACTCAATGCTGTCGACCTCTGCCATCTCAAGTACTTCGACGTTAGGGATGAAAGCGCTCCAATGGATGTTGAGGATGGAGCGGAGACAACGCTGGTGGAAGCGTTCTAGGAGCCATATGATTCGGAGCCGAACAGGAGTGTGGGTATGACAACGGCTCTGTATACGCTTATCTTTGTGAGGTTTTTCAGTTGGTTGTTTTTCCAGACTCTTTTGTGTAGTCTTCCAAAGGCGCTATTTGCCTTGGCGAGTCTGTTGTCTATCTCATTGTCGATCCTTGCATCTGATGAAATGGTGCAGCCGAGATAGGTAAACTGGTTGACCGTTTTGAGTTTTGTGTGCCCGATGGAGATGTGGGGGTGCTGGTAGTCATGGTGGGGAGCTGGCTGATGGAGGACCTCAGTTTTCTTCAGGCTGACTTCCAGGCCAAACATTTTGGCAGTTTCCGCAAAGCAGGACGTCAAGCGCTGAAGAGCTGGCTCTGAATGGGCAACTAAAGCAGCATCGTCTGCAAAGAGTAGTTCACGGACAAGTTTCTCTTGTGTCTTGGTATGAGCTTGCAGGCGCCTCAGATTGAAGAGACTGCCATCCGTGCGGTACCGGATGTAAACAGCGTCTTCATTGTTGGGGACTTTCATGGCTTGGTTCAGCATCTTGCTGAAGAAGATTGAAAAGAGTGTTGGTGCGAGAACACAGCCTTGCTTCACGCCATTGTTAATGGAGAAGGGTTCAGAGAGCTCATTGCTGTATCTGACCCGACCTTGTTGGTTTTCGTGCAGTTGGATAATCATGTTGAGGAACTTTGGGGGACATCCGATGCGCTCTAGTATTTGTCAAAGCCCTTTCCTGCTCACGGTGTCGAAGGCTTTGGTGAGGTCAACAAAGGTGATGTAGAGTCCTTTGTTTTGTTCTCTGCACTTTTCTTGGAGCTGTCTGAGGGCAAAGACCATGTCAGTAGTTCCTCTGTTTGCGCGAAAGCCGCACTGTGATTCTGGAAGAACATTTTCGGCCACACTAGGTATTATTCTATTTAGGAGAATCCTAGCGAAGATTTTGCCTGCAATGGAGAGCAACGTGATTCCCCTGTAGTTTGAGCAGTCTGATTTCTCGCCTTTGTTTTTGTACAGGGTTTTGTACAGGTAGTCATCATTACTAGTAGATATAAAGTAATAAATTCCAAGAATTTCTGGGATTTTTTTATATCAATTGCATATCTTTTAGCTTTTATTCTAGAACACAAGGAGTGAAATTTTACTTAATTTCATCCATAAGGGGGCAAGGACTATATTTCCAAAAACGTACAAGTGAGTATCAGACAAGTCAGAGCAACCATTCTCCCTTGTTCAGATTTATTCTTATTATGGCAAGGTCAGTGTAGTGGTTTAGTGCCAGCAACTGGGGTTCAAATCCATTGCTCTCTGTATGTTCTCTCCATGGGTTTCCTCCGGGTCCGCTGATTTCCTCCCAACTTTCGAAACCATACAGGGGTGGGAGGTTATTTGGGTGGCACAGGATCATCGGCTGATAAGACCTGTTACTGTGCTGTATGTCTAAATTGAAATTTTAAGATGTAAATTTACATTTAACCGCAGAATATCAAGGTTTCCTAGAAGCTAACAGCACTCTTCACGAGGAAGCATTTTTGTCAGATAGACCAAGTCTTTATTAAGCAGATAAATCCAAACCATGAAGATATATATAAATATTTTTTTTTAATTTTAGACATAAAGCACTGGAACAGGCAATTTTAGGCCATGAGTCTGTGCTGCTCAATTTACACCAAATTAACCTACACCTCCCTGGACGTTTCAAACAGTGGGAGGAAACCAGAACCCTTGGAGAAAACCCATGCAGACACAGGGAGAACGTACAAACTCCTTACTGACAGCGTGGGATTCAAACCCCAGTGTAGATCGCTGGTGCTGTAAAGGCGTTGCGCTAAGCATGCCGCCCTACAAATGTATTCATACAAACTCAGTGCAGTAAAACAAATGTAACACTAAAACTTGCAGGATCATTTACTCTCGGGGGGGATTACAGCCCAGTATTTCAATGAAGTGTGCAAATGTGTTAGGGTTCTGTAAGGATGGCACGGTTGGTGAAGCGGTTAGCGCAAAGCCTTTTACAGTGCCAGCGATCGGGACTGGGGTTTGAACCCTGCACTGTCTGTATGGAATTTGTATGTCCTCCCTGTGTCGGTGTGGATTTTCCCCAGGTGCTCAGGTTTCTTCCCACCATTCAAAACTGGGGAAGTAAATTGGCCGAAATGGCCTGTTACTATGCTATATGTCTAAATTTAAATTTAATAAAAATTGAAAAGAAATTGGCAGTGAATACAACATTAGTAAATAAGGGCCATTTGATTAGTCACATATCCAAGTCCTGTAAATTGGGAACAAGGTTTTTGTTTCCACTCCTCTATCAGAAACGGGCTCAAAGGCTCGCTGGCTGATTTTGTTTTCTCACTCCAACTTCTCTCTTATCCTTCTCTACACAGTTCATGCCAATTATCTCATTCCTCGCCATGCTCTTTGTGGCTGTAAATTCTGCGGGATGGTGGAATTATGCTGGATTTTCAAACAATATTCATGAAGGTTCTGGTCTATGAGATGAACTGCATATTACTGAGATGGATTAACAATTGGTTTTGAAATAGAAGAACACAAAGGTGTGATGGATATTGTATCTCAGCCTTTTTAGTATCCCTACAGTAGGTCATTAATGCAAAGCAATTTGGCCAGTATCAAGAAGATTTCATAATACAAAGAGCAATGATAAAGAATGAGAAAATGGGCAAGTTGCATCACTGCTTGGTATGGGAACTGCTCTACCCAAGACCGTCAGAAAGTACAGAAGGTTTCAGTAGGAGCATCGCACAAACCACCCCCTCCCCTCCATCTGCATCTCCCAATGCCTTGGAAAAGTGATCAACATGTTAAGAGATTCTTCCCACCCTACCCACATTCTCTTCACCACATCACCTCCCTCCAGGAAGAAGGTCATGCACCAACAAATTCAAGAACTGTTTCATTCCTGTCATCATTAGACTCATGAATAGATTTTGAAATGGTAAAATACGTCAACTTTGCTCTGTACCAACTGATCTCCCTCTGTAACTCTTCAGTTTTATACAGGGCTTTACATGTGGTACTATGCTTGAGATGTCTAACTGTCATGCTCACAAAACTTCTATCACTGTATCTTGGCACATGTGGCAATGAACTGAAACTTGAAGAGCCTAGAGGTGATAGTCTTCAGGCTTCTGTCCTTTCTGCCCCAAGGTAGCAGTGAGAAGAGGTTGTTGTAATAATAGTGATCATGTTTGCATGGCCACTAGCAATACCTTACCATTTGATTAGATGGCTGCCAGCAGGGGACTGACATGCTGACATGGCTCATGCTGATGTTTACAACAACTTTAAAGTAAAGAACCTTTTCCTTCATCCATGAGAAGTCTAAGAACTCATACATACGAATACAAGATGATACGTGGTGTCAGAAGTGGGATGAAGGAAATTACAAGTAAATACATTAAAAGGTAAAAATCTAAAGTCAGCAACTGATCAGTGAAGAGTAGCTAACACAGTGAAAAATGGAAGGATTACACTCACCAGTGAAACCTTAGCTGACAGGCAATGTGGCTGAAAATTGGAATAGATTTAAACAGCATTTTGGATTGTATTTAGTGGCAGTTGGAGCAGATGAGAAAAGTGATGAAATGAAAGTGCCAGTTTTCTTACATGTCGTGGTTGATGAAGCCATGGAGATGCATAATAGCTTCACATTTGCTGCAGAAGGAGACAAAATTAAACCGAAAACAAAATGGAACAGTTTGAGGCATGCTGCATACCTAAACTTAATGTGACATTTGAGAGCCACAGATTTTTCATGTGTTCAGTACATGACTAATTTGCTGGACTGACTGCATCACTGATAAAAGACAGACTTATTCCAGATAATAGACTAAGGGAAAGACTGCTAAGAGAGCAAAATCTAGATCTGGAAAATGTCATGGCATTCTGTAGGGCTACAGAAACTGTAAAAACACAGGCAAAAGAGCTGTTCAGTGAAACTAGCTGCAATGTGGATGCAGTGAACAAGAAGAGACATAAACCGTTTAACAAAAAGCGTGCCAAAGTGGAAAAACAGGTGTGGCCAGTGAACAAAAATGAACGGGATAATCGAAAGCCATGTCGTCGATATGGTACAACACCTACCAAAAAAGTGTCCAGCATATGGTAAAACATACTATATGTGCAACAAAGCAACCATATGCCCGTTGGTGTAGGAACCAAGTGCAACAAAGCAAGGCTCATGCAGTAGATGAAAGGGAGATAAAGGAATTCTATGTAGATGTTGTGACTGAAAACAAGAAAGAAATCAGAGTCTGGATGTTGAGATTAAAAATGAATAACATATACATTTCAGTTAAATTGGATACTGGAGCACAAATTAATGTAATATCAGAGATTGATTTTAAGAAGATTAGACCCAGGCAGAAGTACATAATCTCTCATGTTCTTTTCTTACACTTTCGATTCTAAAGCCACACTCAGCCCTGTACAGACCTTACTAGAAGGAAGGCACTGATCTATTCGAATGTCAAAGGAAGGACTATCTGGTAGTCACAGACTATTATTCCCTGTATCCAGAGGTGTGTAGACTGAACAAAAGTGAAGGTGAGATGATATTCAGGTACCGATATACCACAGCAAGGAGAATGCATGGTCAAAGTGAAACACAAGGACAAAGAGCACATGCTAGCATTCATCGTGGTACCAAAGGTTGTACAGACTATACTAGGTTTAACAGCCTGTGAGAACCTGAACCTGGTAAAAAAAAAAGAGTCCTCATTGTGGATAGTGAAGTTTTGATGAAATCATGAAGGAGTACAATTTCAGGGTCAAGGCTGCCTTCCAGGAGAACACACGATCAGAGTGGATAAACATGTGTTACCGATAATACATCCATGCAGAAAAGTTCCATTTGCACTTCAAAAGCAACTAAAAGCAGAGTTGGACAGGATGGAAAGTCTGAACGTGATTAAGAAGATAGATGAGCTCATGGGGTGGGTGAGTTCACTTGTTGTGGACAAAAAGAATGGAAAGCTTAGAATTTGCTTGGATCCAAGAGGTCAAAATAAAGCAATAAAGAGAGAACACTTTTAAGTTTCTGAAAAGAGAAGAAATCATGTTAGTTTGCAAATACAAAGTTTTTCAGCAAGTTAGATCAGGATTTTGGCAGTTAAAATTCGTTGAAGCAGGTTTAAGACTGTGCACGTTCAATAGTCCATTTGGCAGATACAGATTCCTAAGGTTACCATTCATCTCCTAAAATCTATCATAAAACTATCTATAAGGTCTTTGAGCTCCTGGACGGAGTTTATACCTCAATGGACGACATCATAGTTTGGCAAAACATGAGAATGGAACATGATGAGAGACTAAGGAAAGAGCTGAATGCATCAAGGAAAGCAAACCTGAAGATGAATAGAGAGAAATTCCAGCTCGGGGTGACATAGCTAACATTTGTAAGAGATATTATTGGCAGTGAGGGCATCAGACCAGATCCCAGAAAGGTGTCCGCCATTGGGAACATGCCAAGGCCACAATGCAAAAAGGACGTACAGAGGTTTAATGGAATGGTCAACTATATGGGTAAATTCATATCCAACCTCTCAGAAAAGATGGCTCCATTGAGAAGACAAACAGAAAAGAACATTGAATGGGAGTGGAATCATGAACATGAAAAGTCATGGAGGGAACGAAAGAAACTGCTCACAGAGGAACCAGTTCTGAGGTTTTACGACCTAGCGAGACCCATCAAGATATCATCAGATGCATCACATAGTGGGCTCGGTGCAGTTCTTCTGCAAAAATATGATGACTGGCAACCCACTGCATGTGCATCACGCTCAATGACAGACGTGGAGACACGATACGTTCAAATTAAAAAGGAGCTGCTCAGCATCACATACGCCTGTGAAAGATTTCATCAGTTTGTGTCAGGACAGGTAATCAGTGTAGAGACTGACCATAATCCCTTGATTGCATTGTTCCAAAATCAATTAAATGAATGTCCACTGAGAATACAAAGAATGATGATTAGGCTCCAACGCTATACACTGAATGTAGCGTACACTCTGGTTAAGCTAATTACACAGCAGACACATTGTATAGAGCTGTTGACATGAGAGAGCCCACAAACACCAAAATGGATGAAGACGTGAATGCCTTCATGGACATGATCACCAGTGCACTGCTCGTATCAGATGCAAAAATGGAGCTCATAAGGTCCGAGAAAACAAAGATGAAACACTGAGACAAATGAGAAAAATTATCTTGGATGGATGGTCGAACATGAAGCAGGACTGCTCACTTGCCGATTCAGAGTACTGGAACTGCAGGGTGGAACTATCAGTGGTTGAAGCAAAATTCTTATCCCAAAGAGTCTGAGTAAAGAGATGATAAAAAGGACCCATGGAGGACATCATGGATTGAAAAGTGTAAGAAAAGAGCACGAGAGGTGATATACTGACCAAGAATCAACAAATGAAAGTATCAAACTGTACAATATGCCGGAAATATCAAGCAAGCAATCCTGCAGAACCACTAAATCCACACCCAGCACCATACAGACCTTACCAGAAGGGAGATGCTGACCTATTCGAATGCCAAGGGAAGGACTATCTTGTAGTTACAGATTCTCTGTATCCAGAGGTGTGTAAACTGACCACCACTGCAGATGCTGTAATAACAGGTATTAAAGCCATATTCTCCAGACATGGCGTGGCAAGCAAGGTCTTCACAGATAATGGACCCCAGGTTCACAATTCAAAGTTCCGACAGTTTGACAAAGAGTGGGACTTTGTACACACCACATCAAGTCCTCATTTTCCACAGTTCGTCTAGTGTAAAAATCAGTACAGACAGTGAAAAGACTGATAAACAAGGCAAAAGAGAGTGGAACGGACGTCTACCAGAGCATGCTAGTATACAGCAGAAGTGTGTGGTATGTAACCAGCACAACTCCTTATGGGATGAAGGCTAAGATCAAACCTACCCATTCAGGAGAACCTCCTAAAAACAAAAGAGGGGGAGAAAGTGAGGAAGTTCAAAGAACAACAGAAAGAAAAGCAAAAGTACTTTGACAGAGGAACAAAAAACCTACCAGAACTATACACTGGTGACCAAGTAAGGCTAAAAGACTAAACAAACTTATGGACTCAGAAGGGAACTGTACTTAATGAAGCCCAACCAAGATCATACAACATTCAGACAGGTGAAGGTACTGTTCTGTGAAGAAATCGTTGAGATCTTCAAATGGGACCAGCCACAGTAGATGGAAAGACGGATACTGTTGAACAACCTGAATGCACATCTGAGAAGACATCATCTGAGGCAACAACTCAGATTCAAGGACAATCAATCAGAAGATCGTCAAGACACGTGAATTATCCTAAGAGACTCATGGATCAAATTTAAAGACTCCTGTTATAGAATGAAGTAGTGCTATCTTATTCGCTCTTCAAGTTTTAGTGTATGTAAATATGAACACAGAAAAATGTTAACAATGTCAATAATAATGAAAATGTAAGTTCCTGATGTTAAAGTTAAAATTGCAGTTATACAAAGAAAATATGCTAGTTAAAAGTAAGCTACTTTTGTTTTAAGAAAGGGAGATGTCAAGATAGTGATCATGGTTGCATGGTCACTAGCAAAGCCTTACCATTTGATTGTACTTGGCTGCCAGCAGGTGGCTGACACACAGTATGCAAGATCTGTAATGGAGGCTTGCAGCCTCATGGCATGCCCCATGGTGCTGTTTACAACAACTTTAAAGTAAAGAACCTTTTCCTTCATTCATGTGTTGTCTATGAACTCACATATACAAATACAAGATGAAACAGTTGTGACCATGGGTGGTGGCTGCTTTCTTGAGGCAGAAGCTATTGTCTGCAATAGATGGGAGGTGGGAGCCTGTCATGGACCTATTACCTCTGCTATCTCCTGGAGCCTTCAGCATTCTTGGGTACTCAAATTGATAGGCTGCCTCAAGTCAATGGTATCTGGTCAACATGACACAATCACCAGTGAGACAAATGGAGACCTCAGAACATTCAGTAATAAGGTCTGAACCTTTGAGGAAAGATATTGTGAGGCACTTCCCTAACATGGTGTACATAAAGCATAGAAACTTATAATAGAATATTACAGCACAGTCAGGCCATTTGGCCCACAATGTTGAGTCAACCTATATATTCCAAAAAAAATAAAAGAACTAAAGCCTTCCTCTCTCAGAACCCTCTATTTTTCCTTTCTTCTATCATTCATTACAGATTATATCAACCTGCCTGTCATGAGGACATTCAATGCTACACACTTCCGCGCAGTTTGGCTGAAAATGTGCTTTGTCGGGTGTGAAATATGACCAATTCCAGGTTGTGACACAATTTCAATATCAAATTTGCATTAACTTATGATATTTCCCACACAATGCTCAAACACTGCTGGGAAAATCACTTCATGTTCTCACAGGAAGACTAATGCTGGAACAAATCTGGTTTCCATCATACAATAACTTACTCTCCAGATCTTAGGTTCTTTTATCCTCAAATGTATGTTAGAAAAAATGCAAGGTTTGTGGGTGTGAAGTAAGGAAGGGGTAGATTGTTGTGGAGTAGGTTTATATAGGTCGCCACAACATTGTGGGACGAAGGGCCTATTCTGTACTATAAAGTTCTATATCTTAATTGCACACTCCCTTTCCAATCCAGTGAACACACCCTTCACCCTGTGCCCCAATCTGACTCCTAATGTCTTGGTGGTTACAGGGACTGTACAGTTAACTACAGGGAAGGAAGTGGCATAATCCTCAACTATTTACTGTCTCTGAAGGGACTTCAGTCACAGAGTCTTACAGCACATCTTCTGAAGATGGATCAAACTAGTCCTAGCTCTTCTTTCTTTTTCCGGTGATTCTTTGCTAGCCTTTGAACGGCACACCAAAGAAAGCTTTTCACTGTGTCTCAGTATATGGGAGAACAATAATAATGGCAATTGCTAGGATGCCCTTAACAGAGCGAACCCACCATCACCAGGAGTGGGTGTGACTGGCCCTCGGGACTTGAGCCTTAAATCAACTAATTTGGTCACATACGTGAAAGGGCTTGCGAGAGGATTCCCTCGGGACCAAGGGCATTGTAAATACTGTAAATAGTTCTCTAAATGTAAGTAAAAGGGTGCGTTCTTTGGATTTGGGAAAACACTGGTGTCTGTCATTTCTCTCTGGGTCTAACGAGGTGAAGCTTGTATTCCACACAGCACAAACATTCGGCACATTTACAACATTTGGGTGACGAGGATGGGATGTTCGTCGCAATGGAACAGCTGCAGGATGTCTTCAAGCAGAAGCACTTTGAAGAAATACAAGTGAGGTGAGTTGACCAGCTGGACTCCAGCCATTGTAGAAGGTGAGCCTGAAGTCGATTCAAATTCGGCAAATGTTTTAATGAGCTCTATCACCAAGTTCTCATTTGACTCAGAGTCAAGTGCATTTGAAACTTGGTTCAAAAAGTATGAAGACTTATTTGCAGTCGACTTTGCCAAGTTTAGTGATGTGTGAAAAATTAGGCTCTCTTTGTGGAAATTAGGCTCTCAAGAATACAAACTTCATTCTACCAAAACTCAGCTTCAGAAAAAAACACTTAACATGTTGGTGGAGATATTGGGTGAGCAAACATCACTGTTCAACATTTGGTATCAATGCCTCAAAATGACTCAGAAATATACCGAAGATTTTGCGACGTACGTGGGTATGGTGAATCTACAGTGCGGGTATTTTAAACTTCCTACACTGACTAAAGAACCAAATTAAGTCTCTCGTCTTTGTAGTGGGAATGCCGTCGCACCAGGATGCCGACCTTAGAATGCGTTTGCTAGTGAGGACTGAGCAGGAGTCAGGTAGGACTCTTCAAAGATTAACAGCCGAATGCCAGTGCTTAATTAATCTGAAACACGACAGCAAAATGGTGGAAGTGGCACACCCATCTTTAAGTCCTTGGGTCCAAACAGTGAAGTAAGCAGACCCCGCTAGACAAAACAGAAGTGTGACCTGCCCAGCCTAGCTGCCCAAAACCTGTTTGGAAGAGCAATGAGTGGCCCTACTCTGACTGCCCATACAGACATCAACACTACGGTCAATGCAAGCAACTGGGACATAAGGCAGAATGCTGCAGAGATGGAGAATGGAAAATACCTGATAAGTTCGCTTCACCCTCAAAAGTGAAACTTATCACAGCGACTTTCAAGGTGGATAACGCCAAATGAAGGAAATATATGAAAGCGCACATTAACACTATTCCAGTGAGGCTTCAAATTGATACAGGGTCTGACATCAAAGAAAACATGGAAACTGATTGGTCAGCCTGAGGTGACTTCAACTGAAAACACGGCACAGAACACTTCCGGGGGAACCTGGAGTTGTTAGGTTCAGTTGACTGTTCTGCCAGCTTAAATAGTGCAGAAGAAAATGGAATGTGTTATCTGGTAAAATGTCCAAACCTCAATCTCATGGGTCGAAAGGTTGAACCTCTGGCCACTCAACAATATTTGCCACAAGTTGCAAGCAGCACATACTCCACAAGTGGCAAAGACCCTACAAACGTTGCTGGGATAGCTCAAGCAAGGCCTTGCAATGGTATTTTCCGAAGGCCTTGGATGGTGCACGAAAACAAAGGCGAAACTGTCTTTTGCCAAATGTGCAGCCGACTTTCAAGCCAAATCGACTTGTTCCACATGTCACACTGCAAGAAATGGAGCAAGAATTGGAATGGCCACAACATGAGTAACTGAGCACAGCAAATATTCATCATGGGCTTCACCAATCGTGGCGGTTAAAAAAATTGAAGGCTCCATACAGCATTGGACACCCATTAATACCCACTGACATTGCCTGATGACCTCCTCACTAAGCTGAATGCTGGTAAATGTTTTGCGAAGGTCAACTTAGCAGAGGCTTATCTACAGGTTGACGAATATAAGGAATTGTTAACCATCAAGATGAACCATGGACTGTTCAGATACATATACCTCCCATTCAGAGTGAAGTCTACTCCAGCTAACTTTCAACAGATCGTAGACACAATGTTGAACAATATTCCGGGAGTTGCAGTGTACCTAGATAACGTCCTGATAACGAGAGCACATGCTCAAGAATTATTTGATTGTGTTGATTGCATTTTGTCCCGCATCAAAGACTACAGGTTTTGAGTGCATCCAGAAAAATGCACATTTCTCAAGAAGTCAGTGGTTTTATCAATGACGAACATGAACGATGGCTAGATCCACAAGATGCGCAAGATTTAGCCAAGATTTAGATGGCTAAACAGAGTGACCCCACTGTCGCCAGGAGAGGGTGTTATTGGTCCTCGGGGTTTGAGCCGTCAATCAACTAATCCAGTCACATGTGTGTGAGAGGGCTCGCAATAGTTCCCTCGGGGCCAGGGGCATTGTAAATACTCTAAAGAGTTTTCTAATTGTAATTAAAAGGCTTCGTTCTTTGGATTTGGGAAAACACTGCCGTTTCTCTCCGGGCCTAACGAGGTGAAGCTTGTATTCCACACAATGCTTGCACAGCACAAACACTCGGCACATTCACAACAGCCATAAATAATGAGAAGAAGAATAAGGAAGAATACATGATCTGGACCACAGATCAATTTCACACAGAGCAGTGTTCTTTAGGATAGACGCAAGGGGTATGTTTTCTCAGGATGTCCAGAACCAGGGATTGCAAGCCTTTTTCACACTTGCAAGTGATCCCAGGAATCAATCACCAATCGGCCTTTAAAGTGCCAAGTGTGAAAGCAAAATCAGCTCAACGCCGGCGTCAAATGTCATCACCTCATGCCAGGGATTGACTACCTCTACCCCTAACACAATTCCTGGCATCTGTAGATGCTGGCATTGTAATCAGGTAAGTGTGAAATGGGTAATTGCCCCAGTAGAAGGTAGAACAGTCCTAACCCCAGGGATGGTTCCTTACAAGCATGAAAGCATTCAGTGTCCCAGTTAGGAGTGGTCAAGAGTGACAAGCCAAGTCCCCATTCCTATTCAAGGACAGTGAATGGCAAATTTAATGGGGTGCAAGTGTGAAGGGGGCTGCAGTCTCAGAATGAGGGGTCAGATGAGCTGACGATAGAGTTCTTCATGAAAAGAGTGGTAAATCTTTGGAATTTGTAGTAGGAACTCTGAAGGTCAGGCAGCATTGGTGGAAGGAAATGAATAGTCAACACTTTGGGTTGAGATGAGAGGGTTTTTTTTATTCAAAGTATGGTACAAGCCGTGTTACCAATGAACCTATAACCTTGTACATTTTGGAGGGTGGGAGAAAACTGGAGAACCTGGAGGAAATCTACCCAGACACAGGGAGAAGGTAGAAAGTCCTTACAGACAGCACCAGATTTGAACCCAGGTCACTGGTGCTGTCTTCAAGTTTTCTACTCTAGAGGGATATGGAACCTGACTTCATCCTAAACAGAGCTTGGTAGATTCTGGAAGTTAAAGAAAGGAGAGATACAGGAATATATGCAGGAAAATACAACTGAATTGAAAAGCCTGTTGAATGGTGGCGAAGGCTTAGAAGACTGTGTCGTGTTCTTGATCCAAATTTAGTTTTAGTATTGTTGGATAAAAGTGAAATATTCTCCCGTAAACGAAAGAAAATTGAAATGCCTTTTATTAAAGTGACAAGATACAATCTCTTGTCAAAATGGCAGGATAAAGAAGACTCTCGAAATCAGTGAAGACCCCTTCCACTCTACACAGAGCATCTCCATCAGGAAAGGGATACAGGATTATCAAAGCCAATGCCACCAGGCTGAGAAAAAGCTTCTTCTCACGGGCAGTGAGAATGCTGAATGACTGATTAACTTCTCATGCAAGTTCTCCATGACTCAATTATTTATTTAACAATAAGATTTATTGACTTCAACATTTGTAGATATGTATTGTGCGTACTTATGTGCATTATGTCTGGATGTGTGTTTGGAGTATGTTGCACCGAGTATGTTGCTCTTTCATCGGGATATACCTCAGATGACATAAACCTGAGCAAAAACTTGAGGAGACTTCTCTGTCTCCTCAAATGAATGCGTGTTCACTCTCTGAACCAGCAGCTCTCTACCTCAGAAGCAAGAGATGAGTCTGCAAATGCAGTGTTTCCTAAGGAATGGAAGACCATTACTGTTTGGCATTATCTGCATTTGGAATAATGTCTTCTATAGTCCATTGGGTTTTGCAATATCACTGGGGTCTTTGCAAGTGGAAATGTAATGACAGTAACCATATTTAATAGACTGATTCTGTCATTATATCTCCAATTCGCCTTTCGCATTAGGTAAAGTTAATGATGCTACACTAAAGCATGAGTTGATAAAAAGCCACAATCTCAATGCTTCTGAAATTGACTTACAGGAATCCATTTAACTAACATTATTGCAGCAATGTCAAATTGCAGTAATTTACAGTGAGGATTTTAAATAGGCTGACTGCAGAAATGTTAGTATGGTATTCAGCTCACAGGAAACAAACTTGATAAATGATCAGTGTTGATAGTACAGTTTTAAGTAATTATCCTGAATTTAATAATTCATGGCATGCAGATGTTGCTCATCCATAATTGCCCCCAACCTGAGTAGACAGTTAAGTGTTACCCATGAGTAAAGATCTGGACATGGCCCAGAAGCATTGAGCTCTGGATGATAGCCCACAATTTGTCCACAGAATGGGTAGCAAAACTCCATCATGACATGCTACAAATAAGAAGTCCAAAGATACAATTTTCATTCTAGAAAGGGCAACACACACTTAGCTGGACACTTAGCTGGAAATGGCACAATCTATTTATCTGCTGCCTTCAACCTAGTGGAATGTATGGTATATGTCAGTGGATTTCAAAGTATTCAGACAGGAAACATGTGAGATGGCACACCACCCGATTCAAGGGCAGTTTCTTTTCTGGCATTATTCAACTCATGGATGAACATTAGACTCTTAACGGAACCCGACACAAGGAAAATAATGGTAAAGCAAGATAAACTGCAGGGGCTGAAAGGCTGGAGCACCTCAAAAGAAGGTGGACGAACGCAGCAGATCAGGCACGTCCATGGCAGTCAAAGTTTCGGACTAAAACACTTCATTCCTGACCCACTGGGTTCCTCCAGCACTCATCAAATAATGTTGCCTTAGCTCGATTCGATCTGATTTATACAGGCACATTGGCTTTCATAAATCAAAGTATTAATTCAAGTGTAGGAGTTGATAAAGTTGTATAAGTCATTGGTGAGGCCAAATATGGAGTATTGTGGGCAGTTTTGGTCACCTAACCGCAGGAAAGATATCAATAAAATTGAATGAGTGCAGAGAGGATTCACTGGGATGTTGCTGGGACTTCAAGAATTGAGTTACAGGGAAAGGTTAAACAGGTTAAGACTTAATATCCTGGAGCGTAGAAGAATGAGGGGAGATTTGCTAGAAGTATACAAAATTATGAAGGATAGAGACTGAGTAAGAAAAATTTGGACAGGATGAGAGAGGTATGAAGGGCTATGGACTGGTTGCAGGTCAGTGGGACTAGGCAGAATAATATTTCAGGCCAGACTAGAACTACTAAAGGGCCTATTTTCTGTGCTGAAATGTTCTATGGTTCTCTCTTTGTAACTCTGCAGACTGTTTTACTGCTATACTATAAATGGGTTAACTAGCTGTACACCTCTCAAAACACACTTTCTCTCTGTACCTTGGTACATGTGACAATTGTTATGAGCCCAGAGGACCCCCAAACCCAGCAGCAATAGAAATTCACCAAGACAAATGGTTTCTTAAGCAAAAGTTGCTTTTAATTTTCTTTAAACATAAAAACTTTAACTTAACTTAGCCTAACTTAACCTCCATATAATTCTAAGCGCACATGCATGTAATGTGTAAATGTTCAGGAAAGTTCTCTGTTTCACTCTCGAATCATTTACTTTTCACTTCTCCAAGTTCACCGGTATCAGGCAATTCTTATACTGTGCACAGAATTTAACATTTACGAATTTTCACTAGGCTCTGGTGCTTAACATTAAATGGTTACCACTCAGGAAGGTTCTTGATGGTTTCAGAGAGAGATATTTGTAGCTCATTGGACACACACAAACTGATTTCCTCTGATCAGCCACTTCGGTCTCTTGCTGAAGAAACTTGATCCATCGTGGGTTTTCCAAATGATAACCTCTTCTTCCAGGTCACCACAGGGTTCCACTTGTTTCCCTTATTTCAGGAGAAATACTCTAGCCAGCCATTTCCTCTTGTAAGGACTACAAATGTTTTGAACAGGCTTCAAAATGGGGTTTCAACAAGCCTGCCAGCTTGCCGTGTTGCAGCCTCCAAAAGCTACTGTCGAACTCAGTTCTCTCTCTCACTAAGAGAAATCCTGTTTGTTCTTTTTCTCTCCTTACTTGTAAAAATCAGGACCCCCCCCTTCCCAAGGCTTCAAATCCAATCCTTGAAAGATCTTTATCAGCACTTGAGCCTGGACTTTTCCATTAGCACCTGCTCTTGAAATTCCTTCCAAAGCAGGTCCATTGTCTTTTGCCTGAATACCTGGCTTCAGCAAAGCTCTTGCATTTTAAATGAGATGTGAAGTGTAAGTATCTGTTTGTGAAGTGAACTACACTAGCCCCACCCCACTATCTATCTCATTTTTAAAGGCATACTTATTCATAACTGTACTAATATATATAACCCGTAACACAATAAAGTTGAACAGAAACAAAGAAGCTGACTATTTTAGAGATGAATGATTACCAGGCTCCAACATACAAAGGTGCAGAGGAATCTAGATTCCCTGGTGTATGTTCTCAACAAGGCTGGAGCAGGCAATTAGGAAAATGAACAGAATATTATTTCTCAATGATAGGGGAAATTAGTACAAAAATAGGGAGGTCATGTTTTGGATATTTAAAACATTGATGAGACAACATCTGTGTTTTTGACTTGACTCGTCTTTAGTGAGTCCATGCCCATAATATCAGTCTCCTTATTTAAAGAAGAATATTCATGCATTGGAAGAAGTCCTTGTTAAACTAATACAGTAAAACTCCTGGTTTCCATAATTCAAGCAACTGGCAGCCTCAAGCAACTGGCAAAAAAGTAATAGGAAAACAAAAAAAAAATTATAAAAAGAATAAAATAAGAAGTAAAGATGATGTAAGTTGAAAACTGGTGCACCCCACAGTTAGTTCGCCAATCCAGCATTCATCGCGGTATCCATACGTTAGACTTGCCTGGCGAGCAGAAATCGCCAGTGGATGATGAAGGCAGGTGATAAGCTTTAGTTAGGCAATGTAAGAGCCAGTCTCAGAAAACACACTTATCTGGCATCTATTAATCCCCATTTGTGCTGGCTACTAGGGGTTTTACTGTATCTCAAATAGCTGGGTTGCATTATAATCAAAAGTTGTGATGGGTTACTGCTGAGCACAAAAGTGCTGGAGAAACTCGGCAGGTTACACAGAATCCAGAGGAAGTAAAAAGTAGTCCACATTTGGACAGGCTAGGCTTGTATCTGTTGGCGCAAAGAAGAGTGAAGGGGTGCCAAAGAACCTAGGGGTCTTTATTGGATGAATGTAACAAAGATCTTTCCCGTTATGTGATCAGCAAGAACTGAAGGTCACTTTTAAAAAAAAATGCTCATTCACTTAAAGCAGAAATAAGGTGACCATTTTTCTCTCAATAAGTTGTGAGTCCTTTGAATTGTCTCCCTCCGAGGGTGATGAAATCAAGTTAGTTGAATATTTTTAAGGCACGGGTAGATTGATTCTTGACAAGCAAGAGATGAAGAATTAACAAGATCAAATTGCAATCAGATCAAATATGACCTTATTGAATGGTGAGCCAATCTCAATGGTTAATCCCCGCTCTTAATTCATGTGCTTGAATATTTAGATGATTTGTCAGAATATCGGACGTGAAATGTTAAGGCAGATCACTAAAAGCTTGTCCAAAGTTTAAAAGAAGCATTATGAAGGAGCACGAGTGGAGAGGTTCAGGAAAAAAAAGTTTGGAAGCCACCAGTCCTTCACTTCAAAATCTCCATCCCACTTTTCATGCCCTTCCTAACTTCTGTGACCTGTTCTGCCCTCCAGTTTCCACCTTCACTCAACTCTAATCTCTTGCATGCCGATAATTTTAATTACTTTACAAATGGTGTCTCATAGTTACAGTTCGTGAGGATCGCACTAGCAGGAACCAGGAACTGCTACATGGAATCCGACTCCCCCCTACTTATTACTCATTGGAATATGGAAATGCAAAGTTGTGCCCCCTGGAAAAGATAACTTATAATCTTAGAAAGAAATATGACGTGTTTGTTAAAAACCTTATTTGAATCAGACTGGCTTAAGGATATAATTAAATTCCCTGAAAAGGTTTAAATAATAGAGTTAGGTTAATAGCATTGAATTCCTGAAGATCAAGAAATGGACTAATTAATGAAAGTATGCTCAAACACCCCTTCTTTTGTTGGACAATTGTTTTTTTTTAAAGTTAGCAGTGGGGGGGGGTGAAATTTGGGCAATTTTAAACTTTTTATATGATGTAAGAAATAATGATCTATATGAATCTTGGAAAAATTTAAAAAAAAAATTTAAAAAAAATGGTTTCTCATAGTCATGAGACTGAAAATTGATTCCATATCCCATCTTTGCCTTCCATTGCTTCACCAAACAGTAGAAAGAAAGCTTATCCGTTATGTCAGAGTCCCAGAAATTTTCGCCTTGTGTCTTTTGTGAGAGGAGATTAGCACTCCTCAAACCAAGTCAGTTTATCTTCTGCCCAATTGTGGAAGAGTTTGTGATTCACACAACTTCAGTCCAGGCATACAAACAATTTAGACATCGTCATTCCTTAACATGACAGAAGAATGTTTCCTCATTCATTCACTGATTTTCCTAAATATCAAGCTCCGCTTCCAATAACATTGGATAACAAACATTTTCTTTCTTGAACACTTTTGGATGTATTTTAAGGAGTATGGGCATGAAAATCTCCTTAAAAGACGGATGGCCAAAGTTGCTTAAGGTAAAAGCCACCTACAATAAAGTTCAGATGTTTGAGAGACATTAAAAAATATTATTTACCTTTTTACTCTTACATGTACATTTTGATGCAAAAATGTTATATAACTATTAAGAAATACAGATACATAATAATATTATTCATGTATGTAGTTTTTAAACTGCTAATTTGTATTGGTTTCAATAATCAAATTTACACATCATATATTTATGCAACAGTCGCGATTTGTAGACCAATTTTGAGGGTAAAATTTAACGGGTCAACTATTGCACACATACTACTTTTGACCACGGTAAGTTCTTGCATTGTTCAGGGTGTTAGGAGCTCGGAGAGGCAACTGACAGGGATCAGGTGGAAAGCTGTGTTCAAGATGTCGGGGACTTGGATGGGAAAGCAGCTGGGCATCGTGAGGTGTCAGGAGCTTGCATTGGTGATGGCTGAGGCTTAGGGAGCTTGGATGGGAGGGTGGCCAGGGCATTGGCAGCTCAGATGCATGGGCACTGGGGGATCAAGAACTCCAGAGGGCAGGCAGCCAGGGCATTGGAAGCTTAGATGGGAGGGTGACCTGGGCATCAGGAACTCAGATGAGTGGGTGGTTGGCAATGGCTTTGGAAGCTTCAATGGCAGTGTGGCTTTGGCATTGGGAGCTTGGATGGGTGAGTGGCTGGGGAGTCAAGAGTTCCAGAGGGCGGCCAGCCTGGGTGTTCGGAGCTCTGATGGGAAAGTGCCTGGATCACATTTACACTCTGCCAACTTCATTTCCCACATTGCAGCTATGCATGCCTCAATCACGCGATCGCAAGTCACATCCACTAACACTGCATCGCCAAAATACCTCTGACAGCCACACATTCATGTTAAAGAGCTGCATTTGGTTTGTGAGCTGCAGTTTGGCTGCAAAGAACACAGTGTGTGGCTGTGTAATGCAAAGCATTTGTTCAATTAATTTTAACATTATATTAAGCTTCCTCATGACAATATAGTGCAGGCATTAATCTAGGCACCACCACCAAATTGAGCTCAGTCATTCATTTCAAGGACAATGCTACTGATTTCATTTTTTGTTGCATAATCTTTGAAAAATATATTACAACCACAATAGACCGAAGCTGATGGAAGCCATTTCATTTCTTGGACCTGGAATTTCTCTGTGAAATAGCACTTGTGCTCAAATCGCAACCCCTCATCCCTCCGCTTTCTGGTCATGGCCTCAAGCGTTTGATTGGGCACCTGTCATCTTTTATTAGCTCGGACAAGTGTGAGGTGTGTCACTTTGGTAAGTCAAGGTCTGTGCAGTCATTAGCGGGGACCCTGGAGAATGTTGGAGAGCAGGGAGACCTAAGGGTTCAGATGCCTGAAAGTGGTAGCAGGTGGTGAAGAAGGTGCTTGGAGCACCTTTGCTGAGATGTAGATGCAACTTCATGATTCAGCTTTACAAGGCATTGATGAGACCACTCCTAGAGTACAGTGTGCATTTCTGGTCGCCCAGTTAGAGGATGAAAACTGACAAAATTCACCAGGATGTTGCTTGGACCTCGACGAAGGGCTCAGGCTGAAAAATTGTTTTTTTATTTTTGCCTGCAGGACTCGCTGAGTTTCTCCAGCACTCTTATGCTTTTACTGTGTGTTCATATGTTTCCTCCATGGTATATAGTTATTGTTGGCTACTGTACATATGGAGCTGGCCCGCCCACTGATGACTCCTCCCCTATGGTCTTGGGCCATAAATGTCGAGCCACCTCTCCTTTCCCTCAATTCTTATACCTGGATCCGGGCCAACAAGGTTCTTCTGTATATTAAAGTTCATCGTTCCCTCAGTCTATTCTTGGTGGTTACTGATCGTGCCCTACACACTGCAATCACATTGTCTGTAGACTTTCTCATTTCACCCTGAGTTACAAGGAGCAGTTGGATCGGCTGTGTCTTTATACCCTTGAGCATAGGAAGCTGAGGAACAACCTTATAGAGATTTATAAAATCATGTGGGGAATGTTCACAATTCTTTTCCCAGTGTAGAGTAGATATTTAAGGGACTCAATGGCAAATAATTATGGTGAGAGGGTAGAGATTTAATAGGGACCTGAAGGGCAACTTTTTCATTCAGAACGTGACCCACATATGGAATGAATTGGCAGAGGAAAATGTAATGGGCACAATTTTGGTCCTCAAAAGGAAGTAGGTCAGATATATAGATAGAAATGGCTTTAGAAATCATACCATATATAGGTAAATGAGATAGCACAGAAGGCTAATGTTGTCCACATGGATGAATTGGGTCGAATGTTCGGTGTTGCATGACACCATAAACGAACCCATCAAGCTTTGATGGTTTTCAGCAACCAGAATGGTTGACCATAAGACCATAAAGACACAAGAATAGAAAAAGGCTATTTGGCCCATCAAGTCTATCCCACCATTCAATCGTGAGCTGATCTACTTTCCCATTCAACCACACTGACCGGCCTTCTCCCATACCTTTGATGCCCTGCCTAATTGAGACCTATCGATCTCTGCCTGAAATTTACCCAACAACCCGGCCTCCACAACTGCCTGCGGAAACCAATTCCACAGAATCACCACCCCCGGGTAAAGAAATTCAACCGCATCTCTGTTCTATGTGGACATCCTTCAATCCTGAAGTCATGCCCTCTTGTCCTAGATTCTCCCACTGTGGGAAACAACTTTTCTACACCTACTCTGTTTATGCTTTTTAATATTCAAATGAGATCTTCCCACCCCACCCCCATTCTCCGAAATTCCAATGAGTACAGGCTGTCAGGCATTCCACCTATGACGATCCTTTTGTCCCTGGAATCAGCCTTGCATGCCAGGGCATTACTGATCATGGTTTCGCTATTACTGAAGGTTGCGTGGGAGACCTGAGAGCTCAGCAACACAGAAAGAAGTGAACTCAGGCATGTTCTTCATGGGCACTGATTTCCTATCCATTGAAGAGGTGAGGTTGCTGCCTGAAGAAGGAAGAGAACAATATGAAGGATCTCCATCACGTGGGTCACAAATTCCTCTCGCTGCTATTTCAGGCAGAAGGTTTAAGACCAGCACCTCCAGGTTCAAAAACAACTTTTTTTTCCCCCAATAGCTCTCAGGCTCTTAAAATCCTCCTTGCCTATCATAGTACATCCTTCTTCACCTCTTCCTCCTATCTCACCTTCTAGCCTCTTACTCTTTGTTTCCCCATTTTTCTACTTCTTTCCCCTTCTACCTGTATTCACCTATCACCTGCTGGCTTGTATTCCCTCCCCACCTCACCCCACCTTCCCCTTTTATTCTGCCTTCCATCCTTTTTCTTGATGCAGGGTTTCAAACCAAGATGTTGACTGGCTATCACCTTCCACGGATCCCCACAGTTCTACTCTCTCTACACCCATGACTGTGTGGCTCGGCACATTTCAAATGCCACTATAAATCTGCTGATGACACCATGGCCATCGGCAGATGGCAATGAGGAAGCCTACAGAAGCGAGATAGATCAGCATATTGAGTGGAGCCAAAACAACCTCGCATTCAACATCAACAACATGAAGGAATTGATTGTGGACTTCAGAAAGGGGAGACCAAGAGAACACAAAGCAGTCCTCAATGAGGCATCAGATGTGGAGGGGGTAAGAAACCTCAAATTTCTGGGTGTCAGAGTTGCTGAAGACTGATCCTGGGGCTATCATGTCGATGCAATTCTTCTCACCAGCGGCTATTCTTCATGAGAAGTTTGAGGAGATTTGATACATCAGCAAAGACTCCTGCAAATTTTTATAGCTTGACTATGGTTACATCACTATCTGATATGGTGGTGACAATGCACAGGACAGGAACATGCTACAGAGGTTTATCAACTCGGTCGGCACCATCATAGGGCATTAGTCTTCACTCCATAAAGGATATCTTTGAGAAGCAATTCCTCAAGGAAGCAGCTTCTATTTGTCAAGGACTCTCACCACCCAGTCCTTGCCTTCTTCTCACTGCGAATATCAGGAGGGAGGTGCAGGAGCCCACACACAATGTAACAAAAGCAGCTTCTTCCCCTCTGCCATCAGATTTCTGGGTGGACAATGAAGTGAACCTAAAGACATTACATCACTTTTTTTTCTCTTTTTTTTTGCACAAGTTAATTATTTTATTTAAATCTTATATTTACAGATTTGTAATTTATAGTACTGTTGTTCCTTGTGCTGCACAATACCGAGGCTGCAAAAACAACCGATTTTTGTGTCACACGTACACGACAATAAGCTTGATTCTGACATTCTTCTGCCTGACCCATTGAGTTTCACAACATTTTGTGTGTTGTTCCCAATGATAAACTACTTTAGTACCACTGAAAAATCTGTCTATACCATTGAAGCATCACTTTTTCTTGCATTAGCTGCAACTGTAAACTTTTATTTGTCATTCCTTTCATATTTATCATTTTATTTGCATATTGTACTAATTTAACTACTATTGTAGTTGGTCTACCTGTGTGACTGCAGCAAGTAAGAGTTGTGAAGGGTGTAGATCGAATAAATGCAAGCAGTAGCTTTTTCAACTGAGGGTAGGATAGATACAAGCCAAAGGATGTGGGTTAAGTATCTAGGGCAAGAACATAGCATGGTTGGCGTAACGCCTTTACAGCGCCAGTGATCGGGACGGGGGTTCGAATCCCGCACTGTCTGTAAAGAGTTTCTACGTTCTCCCCATGTCAGTGTGGGTTTTCGGGGCTCACTGTTCAAAATGTACAGGGGGGATGTAGGTTAATTGGGTGTGAAGTTGGACGGCACAGCTGCATAGGCCGAAATGGCCTGTTACTGTCCTGTATATATGTCTAAAATTGTCTGCCTAAATGTACATCACTCAGTATCTATGGGTAAACTTCACTGGGTCCTGATTTGTTCCTGATTATACCACATGGGAAGAAGTCCATCTGTGCACAAAATGCATACCTACCACCAGGCAGCTCTTACCCTACTCTTTATTTTCCCCATAGTCACTGCAACTCACTCCAAATTCTGCCTCTCACCCAGGTAGAGTGTTCAATTAACCTTCCGACTCCCACAGCTTTTGGATGTGGGAGGAAGCCAGAGGATCCAGGGGAAGCACACACACGATCACAGGGGGAGCATGAAAACTCCACACAGAGATCGATCCTGACCCGAGTAGCTGGAGCTGTGAGACAGCAACTCTACTGGCTGTTCCATTGCCCCAGGGGTTAGTAGTTAGTGGAAGACTTAGCCACCTATTTGCCCAGGAATTATTTTTCACACGGAACACAGATGGTTTATATTTTAAATTCATATTTTTAAATTTAAAAACATTAAATATAATTTAATGTTTTAAATTTACAACATGGTAGGAGCAGATCCTGGGCATTGAAATCCATGCCACCCAATTGCACTGACCAACCCCGTACATTTTGAGAAGGTGATCCAGAGCACTCCAGCAAAATCCACACAGGGAGAGCATGCAAACTCCTTGCAGTCAGCGGCAGATTAGAACCTGGGACACTGGGGCTAACCGCAACACTAACACTCTGGATATTGATGACTGCATTAAAAAGGAGTTTTGAAAATGAATCACATGTATTTATTTATCTGAATTTCATTGACTAAGCCAAATGATTTAGTGGAGCAAGATTGGTAAGAGTCTTAAAAATCCAATTTTTCACAGGGGCTTATGAAGAAGAGGTAGATCTGAATAAAGAGGATTGGTTCTTCAACTCATCTGACTTCATTTTCCAGAATCTGGTCCACCAAGTAAATTCATCACAGATTTAAAAACCCTGCTCAGGTGACACACAGAATGACATGAATGACAGAATGACATGAGTGCATGAACTTAACTTGGACGAATAATTTACAGTCCTCGGCTTAAATATCATGCCTGGCGAAGAAATTCAAAATAGTTTTGGAGCAGAGATTAGCTGGCACTGTCTGCATAGAGTTTGTACGTTCTCCGTGTGACCACGTACGCTACCTCCCACATTCCAAAGATGTACGGGATTTGTCGATTAATTGGTCACACGAGTGAACTTGAGTGGTGCGGGCTCAACGGCAGAAGGTACTGCTCCGTATTGCTAAATTTTTCTAAAAATTGCTAAGTTAATCTCGATAATGCAAACTCCGGATATCCTGTGGTAACAATTCCCCGACTAGTTCTACACTGAACTTGGGTGACATCTGATCGCAAGAAGATTTTTTTTTAAGTGTTTACTCATTGACATGATCTGCCAAGGTAAGAATTCATAGCTTATTCCTGAACTGCTCTTCAGAAGACAGTGGGAGTCTTACTTAAACTGTTGCAGTTTTTTCTGCTGAAGGTACTCAAGCTTTACAGTTGGAGGGACGGTGGGAGGAGGGGGGTGGTTTCAGGATTTAGGCCCAGAGATGATAAAGGAAGGGCAATATATTTTCAAATCTGGGTACTTTGCAATGGAAAGGAATCTGCAGGGGGTGACGCTCATATCTTTTTGATGCTCCTGAGGATTGGAGTTTGAATTGGGGGTGGGGGGGTCATGTGGCCTCTCTGGCCAGAACCTAGTCAGAAGTCACCTCACCTGCCAGTCAAGGGTTAGATCTTCCCACACGTGAGGCTGATGCACGATTGGTCCTCGCAGGTCACGTGGACAGGGCTTGCATGGAGAAAGCCGAGCATGTGCAGTCTCTGCCCTCTCTTTTTGTTTGCTGCTGCTACATGGAGACCATCACTGAACTCAAGGCTGCAGGCCAGGGCAGCTCCAGAGGGCCGAATGGGCCCATCCCAAGCCCTGGGGCATGCTAGAGACCAGGTTCAATTGATATACTTGTTAGTTGTAATTAATTTATTGTTTATTAGTGTACTGTGCCTGCTAGAGGTAGAGAGAGTTGATGGTACTGTGTGTTTAACTCTCATGTTTCCAATCAGGAGTTGAGAATATTTAGTTGTGATTTATTTACACCCAATGTATAGTAATTTGTGTATTATTCAGGGCTGATCTGTGTAAGCGGGTGCTCTTTTGTGAATTCCCCTGGGTGTAAATAAAGCCCAATGTTTGCTGATAACACGTGCCCAGCCTTGATTCTCTTTGAACCCATCAAACCTATTCTTGAACACAACAATGAATTTCGAGGTTGTCTTTGGTGCAGACAAATACCTGTTGTGCATGGCACAGCCACTCTGTGACAGTGGAGGAACGATTGTATAGAAGGTTGGTCAGGCTGGCAATCAGTGGTTTCCTCTGTTCTGGATGGCGACATGATACATTTTTGTAGGTATTGCTATTGTAAAAGCAAGTCAAAATTATTCCATCACTCTCCCAACATGTGCCCCGGTTGACAGATAATGACAAACAGGAGCAGGAGTAGGCCATCCACCCCATCAAGCCTCTTCTACCATTCAATTAGATCATGGTTGATCTGATTATAAGCTCATCTCCACCTACCTGGCTTTTCCCCATATCCATTAATTCCCCTATTAGCTAAAACTTTATCAAACCTTGTCTTAAAAATATTTACTGAGGTTGCCTCCAATTCTTCAATGGGCAGCAAATTCCATGGATTCACCACCCTCTGGGAAACGCAGTTCCTCCTCATACCCTGTCCTAAATCTACTACCTTAAATCTTGAGGCTATGTCCCCTAGCTATAGTCTCGACGACCAATGGAGGCAGTTTACCTACTTCTACCTTATCCGTGCCTTTCCATAAGATCCCCTCTCAGTCTTCTAAATGCCAACGAGTACAGTCCCTGTTGACTCAATCCCTCCTTGATGGCTAACTCTTTCATCCCTGGAATCAACCTGGTGAGCCTCCTCTGCACTTCCTCCAAGGCAGTGCATCCTTCCTCAAGAAAGGCCACCAGAATTGTACTCAGTATTCCAGATGCGGCCTCACCAGTACCTTGTACAATGGCAGCATAATCTCCCTGCTCCAAAATTCAATCCCTCCAGCAATCTCGGCATGTCGGCAAGTGAGTGGGATATCCGACCCTGTACATGGTAAATCTAACAAGCTTGTTGACTGGAAGATTTGGTTTGTCCCTTTGAGAAGGCAACACATTTGGTGAAACACTCAGAAAACACAGTGACCAGGCTCAGCAAAAGTTTCTGACATGTCGTTGTCCTGAATGTTTCTTGCAATAAACTGACATCTCGACAGCCTCTTTTACAGACACCATTTTCTTACTTCACAATTGCAATGGAAAAAAACTGATTTCAATGAGTGTATAAACGAATATATGTAAATATACCAAAAAAATTATATTCTTAAAATGTACATTAAGCCGAGAAATAACCCCTCTGTACCTTGTGCAAGGAAAAGAAATAGTGGACAGAGGGGGAGAAGAAGAAAAAGGAAAAGGGGACAGAGCTGGCACCAACATTTAATACAATCAAAAAACAAATAAAAATAAAAAGTATTAAATGACTAATAAGGGATGAAAATTAAATATAAAATATTTAATAAATAGTCTAAACTATCTGGGCATTTAAATAATTCAAATTGGGCTTCCAAATATCGATGAACATATATTCATTTCTAAGATGATAAGTAGTTTTCTCCCGGGGTGTAGAACTTTGCATTCCCATATTCCAACGATCAATATGTAAGAGGGAATTGGATTTCGATGTTGCCGCTATACATTCCCTGGCTATTGCCAAAGCAATTTTAATAAATTTGGATTTACTTTTGAGGAAGTTAATAGTCAAGACAGCCAAATTCCCCAAAAGGAACAATTGTGTATCAAGAGGGAAGTCTTCCCCCATAATAGAATTGAAAACAAAAATGGTTAGATCAGAGATCCTGATTATTACACGATTCCTAACCTGAACCAAGGATAGACTTTAAAATATTTGTTTTTTACATATGAATTATGTAATTCCAATCTTATTTGTCATACTTTATCAATAACATCAACTAATAACCACCACTACTATGTTTTAAAATATACTAAGGTATTTGATCTGAACCAGCATTTATTGCCCATGTGGCGAACTTCCTTCTTGAACTGCTGTGACCCATCTGTGAAAGATGATGTGGGGGCTTTGGGAGATAGAACCAGTGGCAATATTTCCAAGGCAGGACAGAGGAGTGGTGTTCCCAAGTGTCTGCACTGTATATTAATTAAAGCTTTAAAACACAACACTAAGGGGTGCTGGGCAATTTCTGCTGACAGCGAATCTCTTTCTACCTTGGTAGATTGAAGGAAAATTTTGTTTTATTGCATGACAATAAAATAATCTTGAATAATGAAAGAGAAGAAACTAATTTCAAATCGTCTGGAGCACAATGGTTAGATTACTGTCTAATATCAAGGGGTGCATGCTCAAATGTCACCTATGAATGGGACATTCAAGTCATTAAGTGATCTGCGATGTGACTGTTAAAAAAAAAATGGTGGTGTTGCCGGAACTGCTGCAATGGCAGCACTGCCACTGGCGTGGACCTGCGGAGTGTGAGGAGATGAGACACATTGTTCCGCCACAGAGCTCTGCAGCCTAGTCTAACTATTGATGACTATGTACAAGCTTTAAATGGCCTGTTAAAGAAGAGACAGTGGTTTATTTTAAAATCTTGCAACCACAGGGTCTGGATCCAAGATAGCGGTGTCTCTGGTCATCAGCAGGTTTGAGCGATTGTAGAAGAACCAGAGGACTGGCCTAGGACACCAGAAAATGGGAGACCACCCCTACCCATTTGAGAAGGAGAAGTAGAGGAGATCGTGGACAGTGACCATAGTAGTGGTCCAACGAGGAGCTTTGAAAAGGAGTTATTGACAACTCAAGGCGAGGAACCCATGCAGGCTGTGAGCTGCTAGCAACTGCGGCTAAAGGAATCTTGCCAGGCTGCGGACTGCTGGAGACCGGCTGTAGGGGTATCAGGCATCAGAACCAGGATGTGAGAGGGTGCTGAGGGCGCAGAAGGCTTCCTGATTGCATTGGAATTTGGGATCTGTTGCCGGTGGTTTGAACTGGAGTCTATGTGGCTGCAGAGGCTGTGGGAGTGCTTGCAGGTGAATGCACAGACACTCAGTCATTCTGGGGGGACTTCCTTTTGGTTCTCTTTCTCTGACTGTAAGAGGCACCCAGCAATTTCTGCTGATGGCATTTGTCTTATGGTAGATTAAAGCAAATTTCACGCAATATTACATGACAACAAAGGAATCTTACTTGCCTGCGTAAAACATCTTCAAATTCCTTGGGGTCTTTCGAGAAAGCAAACCTGCTCTTCAGAACCAGTTTATAGATCCAGACAGTCAAGGAAACCAGGCCTTGTACTCACAATGTCTATGCCTCAGCACTTGGTCCATGGCTTAGCAGAAGGCTTCAGAGGTAGCGAACATAGGCTGACTTCCCATCCATTGAAGGCATCTACTTGAGACGATGCCTCAAGATGGCAGCCAACATCATAAAGGACCCCCATTTCCTAACCTCTTCTCACTTCTTTGGCATTGGTTCAACAACAGTTTCTTTTCAACAGCTATCCGGCTCTTGAATCTCCCCTCGTTGCATTGATCCTGGACTGCTCTGACATCACTAAAGGACTGTCTACAATATTGCAAGGAATAGATAGAGTTGATGTGAATAGGCTCTTTCCCCTGAAGGTAGGGGAGATTGGAAAAAGGGGTCGTAAGTTAAGGGTTAGGGGGCAAAATCTTAGAAGCAATATAAGAGGATGCTTCTTCACTCAGAGAGTGGTGGCTGAGTGGAATGACTTTCCGGAAGAGGTAGTTGCAGCAGGGTCGATTCTGTCATTTAAGAAGAGGTTAGAGGAGTACATGGATGTGAGGGGGTTGGAGGGTTATGGACAGGGAACAGGTAGGTGGAACTAGTTGGAGTTTCACGTAAATTGGTGCGGACTAGAAGGGCCAACATGGCCTGTTTCAGTACTGTAAATTGTTATATGGTTATTTATTTCCTTGTACTGTGATAATAGTGAACATTTACTATCTACCATTTGTATTTATTGTCTCTTTTCAAAATTCAATTAATATACACCATTATAGTCTTTTACAAAGTATATCATTTGGCTGCAAGAATTTCAGTGCTTACCCACATTGTGCAATGCATAGAACATAATAGTTAACTAAACCTGTGTTCAGGAAATGACTAGGGATGGATAACAAATGCAAAAGATACACATTCTTTGATCTAGTTAATATAAATAAAACTACCTTGGTGAGATAGCTCATGGGCTATTGAGCCAGGTCTCTGGGTCGCACATAACAGTAACATAAATATTGTAACGCAGGACAGTAAAGTTATTAGCTTGACCTCCACTCTTTCCAAGCTTTCAAACTTGTCACCTCGAGATGTAGATGTACCAACGCTCAACACCAGATCTCCTGTTAGTTGTTGTCACTGTGGCAACAAGATCATTACTGAAGTGTGCGTTAGTCTCTCCATTTAGTTGTGTGTATTCAGCATGGCAACTGGCTGGAAAGTGGAATTCAAGCACCCCAGGGTCTGCTTGCCTGGTCCCCACTCTTCAACACACTAAATGAAGCTCAGTCTCACAAGCTCAGTTTTTCACATTACTAATTGAGAGTTTGTTTCTTTTTGAAAGCAAAAAGAATGGTATTGTTCTGACAGCACATGAGAATGCTGTTCTGTTCTCTCTGCGGTCATTTTGGTGGCAAGTTAACAAATTTTAAAATATGGACATGCAGCACTTTAGCAGGCTCATCCAGCCCATGAACCCGCGCGGCCCAAATATCCCAATTAACCAACAACCTCCATACGTTTTGAAAGATAGGAGGAAACCAGAGCCGGAGGAAACCCACGCAGACAAAGGAGAACATAAAAGCTACTTACAGACACCGTCAGAGTCGAACCTGCGTTGCTGGTCCTATGCTACCGTGCCACCCCACAGGGCAATCTCTGTTACGTTCTGACATCCGCGGGTTGAGGGAAGTATCTCCATCTCTCTGCCAGCCAAGAGTCAATGTCACCAAATCGGCGGTCACCAATACACTCGTTCAGGCCATTAGCATTTGGGTATGGGAGCTTGATGGTTAAGTAACTGAACTGGTAGCCAGAGCTCTGATCATTTGATCCAGATACCTGTGTTCAAATCCAACCAGGGCATTCTCAATGTCAGCGAGACCAAAGATATGGTAGGGAACATTTAAAAAGGGGAGGCTGCGGGACCATGCGCCTGCCTTCACTGAATCAAATCCTCAAAGCTGAAAATGGCATTTCCCTTGGTGAGGATTTGATTTGGAACAAGAGATTTGCCCACTTTAAGATGAAGATGAGAAGTTTGGAATTCTCCTTCCTTGTGAGCCACAAATGAGGACTCATTGGATCTATTGAAGGTTGAGATATTTGCATAGGAAGAGAATCAAGGATGGTGGACAACAGGCAGGAAAGTGGAGCAGGGGCTATGATTAGATCGGTCATGGTCTGCATGACCATGTGTGAAGCAAGTTCAAGGGATAATTAGCTGACTCCAGCTCTTCTGCTTTGAATTCCGTGGAAAAATTGCTGAAATTGGTATGTCCTTGGCCAAGAAGGTGAAATTTATCTCCATCTATTTTGGAACATTTTGTAATGAAGTTCGGCATCTAATTTAAACATTTTTGATGGCATCAGTCTCAGATAAGTATTCTTATCAGCCACAATGGCTTTATCCTATTTTCGCTGAAACTAGCCGAACTTCATCCAGATTTAAGGATGGCGCATTTAGTGTCATGGTTGGCACAATACTATTACACAGTGCCAGCGACCATGGTTCAAGTCCAGCCAAGTCAGTGTTTGTACATTCTCCTACGACCTGCGTGGGCTTCCTCCCTCCAGTTTCCTGCCACATTCCAAAGATGCACGCGGTTAGTAGGTGGATTGGTGACGACATGGGTACATTTGGACGGCAAGGCATTGAGGGCCAGATGGTCTTTTCCCACACTGTATCTCTAATACTGTTATGTATCTCAAAATTTTTAAAAAAAAATCAACCACTCTCCTCATTGAAGGGCAAACCTGAGAACAAGGTTATACTGCAAGATCTTCTTGCGTGAGTTGATCTCAGGTTTTGCCCGATGATGAAGCAAAACTAAAAGTTGTAGATGTTGAAAATCAGAAATTAAAAAAAAGAAAAATGTTGGAGATACTCAGCAGGCAAGCCAGTGTCTTTGGAATGAAATCCCGAGCTAAAGCTTCAGGTAGAAGACACTCCACTAGGGCAAGTGTGGTCAAATTGCAGATGGAGTAAAAATACCGAAATGCTGGAGGAATTCAGCCGGTCTTTTCACATCTTTGGGAGATAAATCTTTGTCTTGTGGTCGGTGTGCTATGCAATGATCGAAAGAAAAGAAACCCACGGAAGCTGTGAGAGGATTGAACCAACCAACAGACTTTACTGAGAGCTTATCAGCACCACTCCCATGATCCTTTGCCCCCCCCCCCCCCCCACCTCTGTGACCCAGTTCATTTGCAGATCAATGCAGCCTGCCACAGTGTCCTATAGATACTGAAAAGGTTACCTGAGTTCCTCCTATATTTTGGCGTGTTTTTACTACAGTCGCAGCATCTGCAGACTTTCTGGTTTCACTAAAAGTTGCTGATGGAGGAAACAAAACAAGTTTCTGTGAGAGAATGGAGGCCAAGGCTCTTCAGATCCTTTGAAGTAAGGTGATCCACTTAAGTACCTTGGAATCTTGAACCACTGCATTAATCATTATAATTGCATGCCAGGTATCCTCTCTTGAGGCAAACTTCAATCAAGGAAGATATAGTATAGATTTTCAATTTTCTATGAATCTATTTTTCACAATCACACAAATACGACATCATGATTTAAGTCGGCTGTCATGAACGGAAGTTGAAGTGAGAGAGCGCGAGGCGGGAACAGCTCAAGTAAGAACATAAGAAATAGGTGCAGGAGTAGGCCATGCGGCCCATCGAGCCTGCTCTGCCATTCAATAAGATCACAGCTGATCTGATGATGGGCTCATCTCCACCTACCTGCCTTTTCTCCAACTCCCTTAATTCTCCAACTATAACGGAGTGGCCGTCAAGGGAGAGGTGAGTTGAAGGTTCGGGTAAGGCAAAACTGGTGAGATTTTATTATTATTTATTCATTTTATAATAGAGCCCAGGTTGAATCGTCAGAAAGGCAACAGGTTAGGAGGAGTATTCGTTTTGTGAGATGTGGGAATTCTGGGACAATTGCTCTCTCCCTGCTAGCTAACATCTGCACGAGATGCATCAAGTTCCAGGTGCT
Organism: Narcine bancroftii; assembly: GCF_036971445.1. Classification (NCBI taxonomy): domain Eukaryota; kingdom Metazoa; phylum Chordata; class Chondrichthyes; order Torpediniformes; family Narcinidae; genus Narcine; species Narcine bancroftii. The sequence goes on from NC_091469.1 coordinate 147,296,876, forward strand.
TACAGACCGTGTTAGGGAACTGGAGCTGCAGCTCGATGACCTTCATAGATAAGAGCTACAGGGAGGCACTCACACTAATGATGAAGGAGGCGGGTAGCTGGGTGACTGTCAGGAGAGGGAAAGTAAAAGCAAGCAGGTAGGTAGTGCAGGGCCCCTCCTTGTGGTCATTCTCATCGATAATAAGTATACCACTCAGGATACTGCTTGTGGGGGGTGGGGGGCTGGAATGACCATCCAGGGCGTAGCCGCAGTATCTGGGACTCTGGCACTGAACCTGGCCCTGTGGCTCAGAGGGAAGGACAAAGAAAGGGAGAGTGGTATTGATAAAACATAGAACACTTCAGTACAGTACAGCCCCTTTGGCCATCAATGTTGTGCGACTCATTTATTCCTTAAAAAAATTAAACACCCCCCCCACCACCCCATTGCCCTCTATTTTTCTTCCATCCATGTGCCTGTCTAAGAATTTCTTAAATAGGTTTCAGCCTCCCTGGCAAGGCATTCCAGGCACCCACAACTCCCTGTGTAAAAAGCTTACCCCTGATGTCTCCCCAAAACTTCCCTCCCTTCACTTTGGACATATTTGTCCTCTGGTGTTTGCTAGACCTACCCTGGGAATAAAAAGGCACTGACCATCCATCCAATCTATGCTTCTCAGAATCTTGTAGACATCTAATAAATCACCTCTCATCCTTCTACACTCCAAAGAAAAAGGTCCCAGCTCTGTTAATCTTGCCTCATAAGACTTATTTTCCAATCCAGGTATCTTCTTGGTAAATCTCCTCTGCACCCTTTCCAGAACTTCCACATCGTTCCTATTGGGGATTCAACAGTCAGAGAAGAAAGCAGATTTTATGGTCACCAAAGAGAACTTCTGGATGGGTTGTTGCCTCCCAGGTGCCAGGGTTATCGACATCTCAGATCGGGTCCATGGCCTCCTGAAAAGGGAGGGTGAGAAGTCATGTACATACTTGTGTCATTGACATAAGTAGGAAAAAAGCTGATGTCCTGAAGAGAGAATACAAGGTGCTGGGTAGGAAGCTGAAGTTCAGGACCTTAAGGGGAGCAATCTCAGGATTGCTGCTTGTGCCATGTGCCATTAATGGTATGGATAGAATGATATAGCAGAAGAATGAGTGGTTGTATAAATGGTGCAGGAGGCAGGGCTTCAGGTTTCTGGATTATTGCGATCTCTTCTGGGGAAAGTATGATCTGTACAAAAAGGACGGGTTACACCTGAATTGGAAGGGGAATCAATATCTAGGTGCAGAGGTTTTCTAGAGCTGTCGGGGAGGGTTTAATGGAGTTTGTAAAGGGAATGGGAAGGCAAAATAAGGCAGAGAATAGAGCAGATGTGGAAAGGTTGATGCAATGTGCAGTGATATCATGAGGAAGGACAGGAGGACAAGCAGTGGAGGGAGCATTGGAAGGATTGAAATATATTTACTTCAATCCAAAAGCCATAGGGATAAGAGAGAAAATCTGTGGAATTATGATTTTAATTTAAATTTAATTTAGACATGCAGCACATAAATAAACCATTTCAGCCCACGACTCCATGTTGCCCAATTTACACCCAATTAAGCTACACCCCTGGTAGGTTTCGAATGGTGGGAGGAAACCAAGGAAAACCCACACAGACAAGGAGAGAATGTCCAAACTCTTTACAGCAGCGCGGGATTTGGATCCCGGTCCCAATTGCTGGCGCTGTAAAGGCATTGCGCTAACCCCTACACCAACCTTGCTGCTCATCGATACAAATTGATACAGAGACTTAGCTGATGCAAGGGCAGGTACTGGGGCTTCGATGTTTTAAAAAGGAGATAAGGGAAGGGTTAGTATCACATCTCCTGAGAGAGAGGATGTCATGGATGGATTGCCCACTGATCAGTGTGGGTGGATGTCAGAAACAGGAAGGGAGCAATTACTCTATTGAGAGTAGCCCATAGGTCCCCAAAGAGCTCTCAGGATTGCGAGGAGCCGTGTCATTATTTGTGGTTTTGAGAGTGTTCAACTTCCCTGAAATAGACTGGCACCTCTTTTCTGCAAGAGGAATAGATGGGACAGAATTTATCAGGCGTATCCAAGAAGGATTTCTGACAAAGTATGTGGACAAGTTGACCTGAGGAAAGGCCATACTGGATCTAGTACTGGTGGCAGTCCTCTCGGTGGGGGAGCATTTCAGTAACTGTGACTGCAACTCCCAGACCTTTTGTATAGTTATGGGCAAGGATAAGAGTAGACAAAATGGCAAAGTTTAACTGAGGAAGGGCTATAAATGGAGGCAGGAAATGGTGAGCTGATATATTAAATTGGGAACTGATCTTCTCGGGAGAACGGACAGAAGTAATGTTGAGGATGTTTAGGGGCCACTTGCGCAGGTTTCTGGATAGGTTTATCCCACTAAGACAGGGAAAAGAAGGGAGAGGATGAGAGGAAACCAGTGTTGACAAAGGAAGTGAGACAGCTGATTAAAATGAAGAATGAGGTGTACATACATTTTAGGAAGTAAAATTCAGGAAGGGGTTATGAAAATTATATGGTAGATTAGAAGGAACAAGAAAGGACTCAGAAGAGCTAGAAGTGAGCAAGAGAAGGCTTTGACAAGTAGGATTAAATAAAAGCCTAACTCAGTTTTTGAGGAAGTTACAAAATAAAGTGATGAAGTCAGGAGTGTGTCTGTGGGGGGGGGAAAGAATTTGACAAGTTCTCCCCATCATAGACTCATTTAAAAAGGTTATGGGGCATAGGATCTGTGTGGATTCAGAATTGGGTTTCCTGCAGAAAACAGAGGGTAGAAGTAGATGGAATGATTGTCCCTGGAAGTGAGTGACTAGTGGAGTTCCACAGGGATATGTTCTGGGACCTCTGCTCTTAATTACTTTTTTTAGAAATGACCTGGGCGAAAAAGTGGAAGGATGAATCGATAAGTTTGCAAATGACACAAGGTTTAAGGTGTTGTGGATAGTGTAGAAGGTTGTATTGTTAAAATACGATATAGGCAGGATACCAAATTGGGCGGCAAAGTGGCAGATGTAGTGAAGTGATGCATTTTGGGAGGTTGAACGTGATACCTAACAGTGTGGAAGAACAGAGGGACTTTGGGGTCCATCTCTCAAGGCTTTCCTTGCAGGTTGATAGGATAGTTAAGAAGGACTATGATATGGTGGGCTTCCAGAGACGGGCGATTGAATTCAGGAGTTGTGAGATAATGTTGCAGCTTTACAAATCTCAGGTAATACCACACTTAAAATACCGCGTTCCATTCTGGTCGACTTATTACAGGAAGCTATGGAGAGGGTGCGGAGGAGATTTTCCAGGATGTTGTATGGATTGTAACAAGGTTAGCAGAGCTAGGGCTTTTCTCTTTGGAACGAAGAAGGATGAGAGGTGACATAATAGAGGCCTACAAGATTATGAGAGGCCTATTTGGAGTGGACAGCGAGCATCTTTTTTCCTGGGATGACAGTAGCAAATGCAAGAGGACGTCTATTTAAGATGAGGGGAGGAATACAGGAGGCATCAGGGTTTATTTTTAAAACAGAGTCATGGGTGCCTGGAATGCATTCCTGGGGTGGTGGTGGAGGCTGGTGCATGAATGCAAGAAAAATAGAATATTATGGCTGTGATATATGGAATATTTAGATTGATGAGTAAGCTCAGATAGGTCAGCACAACATTGTGGGCTGAAGGGCCTGCATGTTCTGTGTTCTATGTTCTAATTGCATGTGGTGGAAAAATTCTGCAGGAAGCCACTGACATTCTCATGGAAAGTTCAGGCTAAATTCTTATCACAGACAAATAAATAAAACAGAAAGTAGGAGATAGAAAATTAGAATGTTGCTGTATAGAAATATATTAAACCATGAAACTAATTCAGCCTGATGTCAACCAACTGTAATGAACTGCAATACAAATAGCAACCTCAATAAAAAAAAATAATGAGTAGCATCATGGCAAATTTACCTTGTTTAAAATCCTTATTTATTAAAAAAATATTCAGGGATTGATATTTAATTTTAATTTAAAGACTCAGCATGCTAAAAAAAAAATTCCCTACTGGCCCACAAGCCCATGCTTTCCAAACACACCAATTAACCTATAAATCCCATACATTTAATGACGGGTAGGAGGACACCGAAGCACCTGGAGGAAACTCATGTAGGCGTGGAGAGAACGTGCAAACTCCTTAAAGACAGGGCCGGATTCGAACCAAGATTTCTGGCACTTTAATAGTCTTCCACTAACCCTTCTGCCCTATGCGAGCAATCCAGGTAGTCAACCCACACATAGATGAGCAGGGATACAGAGAGATCTTAGTGGCAGAGCAAAGGGAACCTTATTTTACTTTAGCATAAGGTTTGTTCAGGACCACCCGGCCAACCATGCTACCACCAGTGTTCAAAGTGTGTTGAGAATCGCATGAATCTTGGGAGATATCTGTCTGTAGAAACAAAATGTTTATTGCTGCACAATCACTTTTCCACCCTCTTTGTCATGCTTTCACTTTGGCACTTGCTCTTTCTTTTCCACTTTCTTGAACATGATACCATTCTTCCTGTGTCATCCTTTGACATCTTTGTATCAGGGTATCAAGATGCTGCTGGAAATTTAGATGTTATCTAAGGTTTTTATGTTGGTTTAGATTCTGCCAGGAAGTTACTTGATACTCAAAATAGCCACATAAAAATACTCCCTCTGCCCGGAGGGAATGTTATACCTCATTCATTAGGCCGGGACTCTGTCAATGCCGCACTCCCTCACTTGGTTGACTTTCAACGCCCTGACAGATGTGATCACGTAGATCATGGTAGATGGCCAGCGAGGGGTGGAATTGGGCAATGATAGAGGATATCTGCTTAAGGTGAGTGGATAAAATTTAGGGGAGATGTCAGAGGTAAGTAGTATACACAGAGAGTTGTGGGTACCTGGAATGCATTGCTAGGGGTAGTGATTAAGGCTGGAGACAAATAGGGGCATTTAAATGACTTAGATAGGCACATGGAGTATGGATTATGAGGGAGGAAAAGGTTAAATTGTGGGCTGAAGGGCTTGTATTCTTTCTTTTTTTTTAAAATTTACCACACGGTAGAAGCCAATTCAAATCTCTGAGGCCCAGTGGCGCCCAATTACACCCAAGTTACCCACAACCCTCCTTTGCTTCGAAGGTGGGAAGAAGCCAGAGCACCTGGAGGAAACCCACGCAGACATGGAGAGAACATATAAACTCCTTACAAACAACACCGGATTCAAACCCACGTCACTTAGTGATGTAATAGCTAACCATGACACTAACCATGTACTGTGTCATACTATCCCCTAAGGATCCCATCAACTGAGTACATCCAGATTCCACAGCAGCCAGTAAATCTGTTTCAGGTCCTGATTATGGCTGGTGCATTAGGAGAACTCTCCAATCGATCCTCAAGGAAGGCCGTGGGATCTTTTTCAGTGATCTGAGGTGATCACCTCCAACAGTGCACGGTCTCTGTACCAGGTTTTCTGGCTCCCATGCCCCTTCTAGACACTTAACTGGCATTGCAAGGCAACTCCCAAACTAGGGCTGATGTCATAAAATATTAAGAGTGACTGTCCTCACGGTGAGTACACCAGATTATTTAACCATCTGTGCTGCTGTTATTAGGGTGGTTTCATCTGTTCTGAAGAATCATCAGTACGTTTGGAATGGTCACAGGAGAGGTTAATCAAGGAATTACCAGGTAAATGAATATCAGTTATTAAGGTTTTAGATATACAGTGCCCACGAGCCTGTTCCGCCCAATTGGCCTCAGTATATTTTGAATGGTGGGGGGGGGGGGGGACCAGATCACCAGGAGAAAACCCATGTAGACACGGGGAGAATACATAAACACCTGACAAACAGCGCTGGATTCGAATCCCAGCAGCTGGTGCTATAACAACTTTTGGCAAATCACCCTTACGGAAAAAAAAGTATAATAAAGCTATGACGTGACCCAGCACTGAAACTGGCATTTCAACTCCACTCATTCATCCTATCTGAGCTTGTCAGACTTGCCTGCACTTGATGCGCATTGCTCTAACCCTATCATATCCACGGACCTGAGCAAATGTCTTTTTAATGTCATAATTTACCCACTTCGATAACTTCCTTATGTAGCGTATACACCACTCTCTGTGTGATAGAACTGCCCCTCAGAACCCTCTCTCATCTACAGCCAATTCCTTCCAGTGTTAGACTTGTACTTTCCTGGGGAAAAGATGGACTATTCTAAAATTTTGTTTAATATCAGGTTTCAAGATGATTTGATGCTTTGATAGAGGAAACTATTTCCTTGACTGCACATGTCAGTAACATCAACAGAAGATCCAGAAGAAAGCTGAGAATTTCTTCCAGCAAATTGATATAAACAAAAAATGGAGATGCTGGTTATCTGAGATATAATCAGAAATACTCATCAGATCATGCAGCATCTGTGTGGAAAGAAAAACCGATAACGTTTCAGGGCTGAAACATGATCGTGTTAAAAGCACCGAGGTGCAGGAGGAACTCAGCAGGTCTCGCAGCGTCCACAAGAGCTAAAGATATATAACAAACTTTCGGGCCTGAGACCTTCTTCAAGAAGCAGGCAGGTTACTGAATTAAAAGAGACTGGGGAGAAGGAAGGAAAGGACAAATGGAGGAGTACAGACCAACAGACAAAAGGTGTTAATTGGCTCAGGATCCTGCATAAGTGATGACTTCCCTGTGGAGAGTTTTGAGAATCATCTTCAATTTGAAATGTTTCCTCTTAAAAAGATGCCTCTGGCTGATTCAACAAACCACCTTAAAAGAGAACTTCTGAATAGAATATAGAATATAATGATCAGATTACACTAAAACTCTTCTATTGGCATATGATCCACAGCTTGCCATTCCTTGCTTATTCATGTGTCTATCTAAAATCCTCTTAAACATTACTATTGAATCTCCTTCCACCACTTCAGCTGGATGCTCGTTCCACACTCCCACCACTCTCTGTGTAATGAAGTTCCCCCTCATGTTCCCCCTAAACTTTTCCCTTTTTACCCTTAACCCATGTTCTCTATTTGTATCTCACCTACCCTCAGTGGAAAAAAGCTTATCTACATTTACTCTGTCTATCCCCTCATAATTTCAAATAACTCCATCAAATCTCCTCTCATTCTTCTACATTCAAGGGAATAAAGCCCTAACCTGTTTAACCTTTCCCTGTAACTCAGTTCCTGAAGTCTGGGTGACACCCTTCTCTGCACTCTTTCCATCTTATTGGTATTTTTGTCGTAGTTAGGTGACCAAAACTGCACATAATACTCCAAATTTGGCCTCACCAATGTCTTAGACAACTTCAACATAGCATTCCAACTTCTATACTCAGTACTTTGATTTATGAAAGTCAATATGCCACAAGCTTTCTTTACAACCCTATCCACCTGTGACACCATTTACTAGGAATTATGTATCTGTATTCCCAGATCCCTCTGTTCAACCATACTCCTGTCTTTTCTTGCTTTGTCCTTCCAAAATGCAACACCTCACACTTGTCTGAATTAAACACCATCTGTCATTTTTCAGTCAATTCTACCAGCTGGTCCAGATCCCTCTGCAAGCTTTGAAAACCTTCTTCATTGTCCACAACACCTCCAATCTGAGTGCAATCCGCAAACTTGCTGATCAAATTGACCACATTATCATCCAGAGATAAAGATAACAAGCAATAATGGACTCAATACCAATCCCTGAAGCACATCACTAGTTACAGGCCTCCAGTCTGAGAAGCAATTATCCACCACTACTCTCAGGCTCTTCTGTCCAGCCATTGTCAAATCCAGTTCACTAATTGACCATGAACACCCAGCTTCTCAGCCTTCCTGACCAACCTTCCATGTGGGACCTTGTAACAGTCCATGTTGGCAACATCCACAGCCTTTCCTTCATCAATTTTCCTGGTAATCACCTCAAAAAACTCTCTAAGATTGGTTAAATATGATCTACCATGCACAAAGCCATGTTGATTATTCCTAATCAGTCCCTGGCTATCCAAATAATTGTATATCCAGTCACCTAGAAAACCTTGCAATATTTTACCTACCACTGATGCATGACTGGTTCATTGGCCAATAATTTCCAGCGTTAATTTTGGAGCTTTTTTTAAATAATGGGAAGCTACCCTCCAATCCTCTGGCACTAATCCATGGCTAAGGATATTTTAAATATTTATGCAAGAGCCCCTGCAATTTCTGCTCTAGTCTCCTTCAAGGTGGATGGCTTGAAGTTTGTCAAATATGTTCAGGAAAGTTTTCTAAATCAATATGTAGAGGTACGAACCAGAGAGATAGCAATACTGGATCTCCTATTAGGGAATGAGACAAGACAGGTGACAGAATTATGTGTAGGGCAACATTTTGTTTTCAGTAATCATAATTCCATCAATTTCAAGTTAATTATGGAAAAGGATAGGTCAGGGCCTCGGGCTGAGATTATAAATTAGATAAATGTCGCATTTGAAGAAATGAGAAACTATCTAGAATGCATGGATTGGGATAGGTTGTTTTCCGGCAAGGATGTGCAAGATAAGTGGATGACCTTGAAAGGTGGAATTTTGAGAGTACAGAGTTTGTATGTTCCTGTCAGGATCAAAGGCAAGGTTGGAAGGTATAGGGGACGACCAACACAGGCTGTGGGCTGCTGGAGACTGGCTTTTGGAAACCAGGCATTGAAACATGAATCTGAGAGGGTGTTGAGGGCAAGAGGGCTCCCGAAGGGCCTAAGATGCTAAAGGGTTCCTGATCATATCAGAGATTTAGATCTGGAGTTTGAGTTCCTAATGGATCGAACAGAAGTTTATAGAGGTGCAGGTGGCAGATTCCGAATCCACAATGTCTTTGAAGGGACTCTCTTTCACTTTTCTGTTAGGGGCACCTGACAATACTCACGGTAACTCTTAATTTGCCTTACGACAGACAAAAGTTGAACGACATCATGTACATTACATTTTTAATGTATTATGACATGACAACAAAAGCTACCTTGACCTTGAACCTTAAACTGGTTTAATTTCAGAGCCTAGCATCCAGATATCTCGATCCTGAAGCCAGCTCTCGGTCTCCAGGACCAGGACATGGAACCAAGCACTAACGCAAGACATTGGTATTCGGAGCAGTTGCCGTACCCATGCTGGCTGGCAGATAAGCCACTGGCCATTCATCAAACTCTGTTTGAAACAACCTGTGCAAATACAGCAAGCAAGCAGGCTATTAAATAATTCAAAACCCTAGCACCCACTGTCTTCAGCATCCAGCTAAAAATGTGCAAAGAAGTTGGAAGAATTCTGCCTACCTTTTTTGTGTCAGCTTTAGGAGGGAGAGCGAGATAAAACTGCAATGTTGATTTTTTAAAAGAAGCTATTTTTACCGAAAAGGCCCCAAGTTCTTGTACAATTTGTGCCTGTTTTATCTAAAACAGAACCACACAGGATCAGAGAGTAACAGCACAAAAACAATTTCAACCATTATGTCCATGCCAGTTGTAAATAATTGATTGCACCTATTCCCAATTCCCAGCTATAGACTCACAGTTACAGAAGGTCAGACCAGAGACCTGAACTAACAACCCAGTGATCTGGATTCAAATCCCACCATGGTAGCTGCGCAATTTAAATTCAGTTCATATTTGGAATTTGAAACAAAACAGCTAGTGGTTACTAATGATGACAGTAGAACAACTTGATTCTCAGGTGTGGTGTACTCGTGTCTTTCAGGGTAAGAAACCTGCTGTGATGTTGGAATGCAGTTAGAGGAGACAGTAAAGAAAGCAAATGACATGTTAACTCCATAAGGCATAGGAGCAGAAATAGCCCATTCAGTCCATAGAGTCAGGCCAATCACGAGCTGATCCATTCTCTCACTCAGCCCCACTGACTGGCCTTCTCCCCACAACCTTTGAAACTCTGGCTAATCAAGAACCTATCAATCTCTGCCTTCAGTACATCCAACGATGTGCCCTCCACAACCGCCTGTGGTGACAAATTCCATAGATTCACCACCCTCTGGCTAAAAAAATTCTCCGCTTCCCTGTTCTTAGTGGACACCCTTTAATCCTGAATTTGTGACCTCCTTGTCTCGAGTCCCTCCTCCCCGTGAGAAACAACCTTTCTACATCTACTCTGTCCAGGCCTTTCAACATTTGAAACGTTCCATCATTCTCTGAAATTCCAGTGAATTTATTGTGAGGGGTTTTGAATATAGAAGCAGGGTGGTCTTACAGTAGATGCACAAGGCCTTGGAGATGCCGCACCTTGAGTATTAAGTGGACTTCTGATCTGAAAAAGGAACAAAGGTTCACCAGACTGATCCCTGGGATGGCAGGTCTGACGTAAGAATGAGAGAGGATCTCACTGAGACAAATGTAATTCTGACAGGACAAGACAGATTAGATGCAGGAAGAAAGTTCCGAATATTGGGGACATCCAGGAAAAAAAGGATTTACAGTCTAAGGATAAGGGGTGAGATACTTAGGACTGAGAGGAAGAGAAATGTTTTCACTCAGTGTAATGGTATGGATTGTATATGCTAATTGGCTCGGGCTGGCCCGCCCCCTGATGATACTCTTACCTGGAGTCCTCCCCGGGACCCAGGCAATAAAGGTTGAGCCATTTTTCCCTTTCCTGCACTTTCCTAGCTTGGATCTGGGCCAGCTCAAGTCTTTTGTGCAATAAAGCCTATCGTTCCCCTCAAGTCTTTGTCATTTCAATTATTGGGGCAGCTGATAGTGCCCAACAATTCATTGCACAAAAATGTTAACATTCTCCGGTAATGGAGAAGTTGCTGTGCCCTGATCGGCTAGAAGTGGATCCCCAAGACCCGGGTGCATTGCTCGCAGTGGGTCAACTGCTTTCACAACTTCCTGGAGGCCGCTGCTGGAGTGGTCAATTCAGACAAAAAGAGACTAAAGGTCCTACAGGTAAGAGTTGGCCAGAGAGCTTTCCAGGCCACCCGAAGCTACCTGCTCGGGCTACGGGAAAAAGGGCCATTATCAACGTGTCTGCAGGTCCAGAGTCCCGTCTCAGAGCAGCAGGGTGATTTCGCTGAAGAGCTTCTGATGCCAGCCATGTGTGCAGTAAGGCGAGTGCCATTTTACCCCCTCCTGTCGCCATCCTCTGCGCAGTAGAAACCCTCACCAGCAACATCACTTCTGCCCCAGATGATGTCACTTCTGCCTTCTTCACCAGCGTTGGCAGCGTGGTCAACGTGGAGGCTGCCATCTTGGGCTTTGGGCCTCCCTACTGATGATAAAGAAGACAGACCCATCCTGGCATCGATCATCTTGGACCAAGCCAGCCCTCACCCGATCACGAACTCCATGATGCAGATCGAGGTGAATGGAAACAAATTGACCTGCTTCTTCGATAGTGGCAGTACTGAAAGTTTTATCCACCCCGAGGTGCCCCGTAGACTCTCGATCCCCATTTGGCCGATGACCAGGTCCGTGTCGATGGTGGCAAAAGACCAGCAGACTGGTATCCAGGGGTACTGTGTGGTGTCTTTGACAGTGGGGTGGGGGGAGGGAGGGGGTGTTATAAAGACTTTTTATTGTTGGTCATGCCCCAGCTCTGTGCACCGATCCTCCTGGGCTTCCAGAGTCAGTTTAGGAGTGTGACGATGGCATTTGGGGGGGCCCCAACCCCTGCTCACCATTTATAACCCACAGCTTACAGACCCTCCACCCACCAATCCTGCACCCAGCTTTCGGCACTGTCCTGCAGCCTCACCACCCGCAGCGTGGCCCCTCTGTCACTATTTGCAAACCTCACTCCGGACTGTAAACCAATCGCCACCAAGAGTAGGTGCCATAGCACAGAAGATATGCGTTCATCCTGGCTGAGGTTCAGCGACTCTTAGCGGAGGGGATCATAGCTCCTAGCTCCAGCCCCTGGAGGGCACAGGTCCTCGTGGTCAGAGGGGCGGGCAAGCCCCGGATGGTGATTGATTCTAGTCAGACCATCAACTGCTTCACCCAGTAGGATGTGTACCCTCTAGCCCGGATAGCTGACTTGGTCAATACAGAGTCTTCTCGACCATTGACCTCAAGTCAGCCTATTGTCAACTCCCCCTTTGCCCGAGCGACCGGCTCTACATGGGTTTTGAGGCCGATGGCAGACTTTTTCACTTCCTACGGGTGCCTTTGAATGTTACTAACGGTGTCTCTGCTTTTCAGAGGGTCATGGATTGGATGGTTGAGGAGCACAAGCTGATGGCGATGTCATCATTTGCAGCCAAGACCAACGGGACCATGACGCGATCAACTTGACATACAATAAGGACAAATGTGTGTTCAGCACAGACTGTCTGGCCCTTCTCGGTTGTGTCATGGCACATGGTGTCATTGCCCTGAACCCCAACCACATGCGACCCCTTATGGAGCTCCCAGACCCAAACACCCTAAAGGCGCTAAAAAGGTGTCTGGGGCTGTTTTCCTATAATGCACAATGGGTGCCCAATTATGCCGATAATGCCCACCCCCTGATTAAATCCACAACTTTCCCGTTATCGGCAGAAGCCCAAGCTGCATTCTTCCAGATCCGAGGAGACATTGCAAAGGCCATGATGCATACCGTGGACGAGTCCATCCCATTTCAGGTGGAGAGTGATTTCACACTGGCCGCTATTCTTAACCAGGCAGGAAGGCCAGTAGCATTTTTTTCCCGCACCCTGCACCCTCCTGAGGTACGTCACTCCTCGGTCAAGAAGGAGGCCCAGGCGATCATTGAGGCGGTGCGCCACTTGTGACATTACGTGGCCAGTAATCTTTTACCTTCCTGACAGACCAGAGGGCCGTGGCCTTCATGTTTAATACTAGACAGTGAGGTAAAATCAAGAATGACAAGATTCTTAGGTGGAGGATTGAGCTGTCCACCTATAATTATGACATCTTGTACCGACCAGGTAAACTCAACGATCCCCCAGACGCCCTATCCTGGGGGACGTGCGCCAGCATGCATCTTGACCATCTCTAGACCTTCCACGACAGTTTGAGCCACCCCGGAGTCACGAGGTTGTACCACTTCGTCAAGACTCGGAACCTCCTGTACTCCATTGAGGACATCCAGTCCGTGACCAGAAGCTACCAGATCTGCGCTGAATGTAAGCCACAGTTCTGCCGGCCCGAGAAGGCACACCTCATCAAGGCCACACTACCCTTTGAATGACTCCGTGTCAATTTCAATGGCCCCCTACCCTCTACAAATAGGAATTCCTACTTCCTGACGGTGCATCATAAAACATATTTTCCAATCCAGGAAACATCCTGGTAAATTTCCTCTACACCTTCTTCATAGCTTCCACTTCCTTCCTGTAATGAGGTGACCAGAACTGAACACAATATTCTAAGTGTGGTTTCATTATAGAACATTACCTCATGACTCCTGAACTCAATCCCCCAACAAATGAAACCATAGGCCTTCTTAACTATTCTATCAACCTGCACAGTAACCTTGAGAGATGTCAGGATTTGGACCCCAAGGTCCCTCTGTTCTTCCACACTGTTAAGTATCTTACCATTAAGCATGTATTCTTCTTTCAAGTTTGATCGTCCAAAATGCATCACCTCACATTTATCTGGATTGAATTCCATCGGCTACTTTCTTCTGTAATCTTCGACAACCTTCAACACATTTCACCAACACCTCCAATCTTTGTGTCATCCACAAACTAACTGACCTCTCCCTTTACTTCTTCTTCCGAGTCATTCATAAAAATCACAAAGATCAATGGGCCCCAAGCAGATCCCTTGCGGAGCTCCATGAGTCACTGACCTCCAGGAAAAATACTTCCCATCCTCTAATATTCTCTGTTTTCTACAGGCAAGCCAATTCTGAATCCACACAGCCAAGGTTTCATAGATACCAAGGCCTCTGAACGAGTATCCAATGGTGGACCTTGTCAAATGCCTACTAAAATCAATATACACCATATACAAGTATTACCTGGTTGACCTTTCAAAGTCATACAACATAAAAGAGGCCCTGCAGCCCAACATGTCAATGCTGACAATTCTGGGCCTGTCCCATTTGACTGCATCAGCCCTTCCTATCCATATATCTGTCAAAATACCTCTTTGGAGCAACAAAGGATGAGAAGTGATTTAATAGATGCATAAAAAGATTATGAGGGGCTTCGATAGGGTGGACAGCCAGCACCTTATTCCTGAGGAGACGGTAGCAAATACATCGAGGACATCTATTTAAGGTGAGTGAAGGAAAATTTAGGGGAGATGTCAGTGGAGTTTTTTTTTTACCCAAATCGGTGTGTGCCTGGATTGTAATGCTGGGGTTAGTCGTGGAGGATGGTACATTAGGGACATTCAAACGACTCTTGGAAGGTGACTGGTGTGAGGTAGAGAAATATTAGATTGCTGTCGAGTAGGTTGACATTGGTCGGCACAACACTGCGAACTGAATGGCCTGTTCTTGTGGTAATATTTTGTGTTCTACAGTCACTTCTGGAAACTTATTCCAGATGCTGAGTGAAAAGTTTGCCCCTCAAGTCCCTCTTAAATCTGTCCTTTCTCGTCTAACACCCTTGCCCTCCAATTACCTTCCCTCAAAAGATAACCCACCAATTCCAATGATCATGGTTATGCTTTAGCAGCCCAAAGCCCACTCCCTGGGCCAACACAGGAAATGACCGTCGAACGCGACAATTGAGCAGCAACATACAGGATGGGAAACCCGGTCCTGCAGGCCGCAATAAGAGTGGCCAAATCCACCAATCACCGTCAGTGGATCGCAGGGGGTCCAATCCGGGCCTGCGGATTGAATGCAGCAAATTGGCAGCCAGCTCCGCTCAAGCCACACCCTGTTGGTGATGCGGCCAGCTGCCTATAAAAGGCTGAACTGCATCTCAATAAACTCACTTTCGGCCATACTCCCTTCATGTGAGAGTCTTCTTTCCTAATATAACCTCAAGCTATAACCACGCCATATCTCGAGCCATTACCGTAGTGACCAGTTCTCTGAACTGCTTCTGGACCATTTACATTCTTTCTGAAGCAGACCCCACTCTTACCACTGTCCAATCTAAACGAAGCCTAATCTTCGAGCCATAAATGAATACGTGTATGAGAAGATCAAGATTGTTCAGACTCAGTGCGAAGACATTCCAGGCGTTTTATAAATCAATTGGTTTTCCTTTTGTAAAAGTTCCTTGCTTTCAAAATTGAATCATTGCTATTCCCAGTGGAGCAGGCACGGTTATTCAGAAAGTGAATTTCAGAACCTGATGGATGAAGGCCTTTGCAAAATCCCAGCTTTGTGGAGATAAGCAAGAAAATCTGCAGTTGTTGGGGTCTAGTGCGGAACACATAAGTACTGAAGAAACTCAGCAGGTCAAGATTCATGAATCAGATTTTTTTTGTCATGTAATAAAACAGAAAATGTACTATGATACAAAAGGTGGGAAGGAGGGGGGTTGCTGGGGTAGGGGGTGGGGAAGGGGGAGCTACACAGGCTGACAGGTGGAAGGTAATAGGTGTGTATATCTGGCAGCATTTTCAGCAAAATGGCGGCACTGCTGTAGTGGCAGCACTATCGCTGGTGCCGACCCGCGGAAAACGAGGAATGGAGATACAGCGCTCCCGTGAGGTCCAACGGCCCGGTTAAGTGCTGTTAGCTCCGCACCGGCTTTGCGTGGCCTGGTAAAGGAGCTGAAGGTACTTTTATTTAAAATCCCACGACCGTGGCGTCTGCACCCTAGATGGGGGTGACTATGATCGGCAGCAGCCACTAGGGGGCTGCAGACTTCAGGGAAGAGGAGGACTGGAGCAGAGCACCAGAAAACAGAGAGTCCGTTCTCCCATCCGAGAAGGAGAAGCAGAGGGCCAACGGGACTGTGACCATGGCAGCGGACCAGTGAGGGGGGCTCTGTGGCTGAAAGACCAACACATGCAATGGGCTGCTGGCGACTCGAGGCGATGAACCCACGGAGGCTGTGGGGTGCTGGAGACGGGCTCAAAACTGGCTGAAGGCGTACCAGGTATGGGAACAAGGATGCAAGGGGTGCTGAATGTGGTGAAGGCCTCCTGACCGTGTCAGAGGTTCAGATCTGAAGCTCAGGTTGAAATGTTTTGGACTGGACTCTGGGTGGCTGCAGAGGCTGTGGAAGTGCTGGAGGCAAATCTATGGACACTTGGTGATTCTGTGGGACTCTGTTTTGCTTCTCTTTCTCTGACTGTAAGAGGCGCTTCAGGCAATTTCTGCCGATGGCGAATCTGACTGCCTTACAGCAAGCAAAACCAATTTCATGTAATATCACACTGTTTTATTACAATAACAATAAATTGAATCTTGAATCTTGGTCACGCAGCATATCTATCTATGTATCTATCTACGTATACTCTGTTACAAGCCCAAAGGACCCCAAAACCCAGCAGCAATAGAACAAGTAGTTTTTTAAAACAAAAGTTGTTTTTAATCAACTTTAAACATGAAAACAGAATCAAACTCTATACTTAACTACCTAAACTAACCCCCTTCTAATTCTAAGTGCACGAGTATGATGTGTGTGTAAATTTAAGAAAAGTTCTTTGGCTTATAGTTCATCTCACTTCTTCTTCCAAGTTCTCTGGATGCAGGCAATTCTTATACTGTGCACAGAATTTAAAATGTATAATGTTCATCAGGTTTTGGTGCTCGAAAGGTCAATTTTTACCATTCAGGTAAAAACCTACCATTGTACCATTGTAGGTTTGCAGAGAGTGATTTGTTGTTCCAGAATTTCCACAACTGAGGTATCATCATTCGTCACCTCAAGGTCTCGCTGATGAAACTTGCCCCATCAGGGTTTTCCAGATGTTAACACCTTTCTTCAGGCCACCACAGAGTTCCTTTCTGTTCCATTTATTCCAAGAAAAACATCAAACAGATAGCACTTCCAGCCATCCGCCACTCTGGAACTTCAAGTTTCCAACCAGCTCTTCCTGGCTTGTTTCAGCCATGACTGTTCAGTCTCTTTTCAGTGTCGCACACACACTAGCTGAGAGGGCTCGTCTTCTCTCTCTCTCTCTCTCTCTCTCTCTCTCTCTCTCCAACTGAGACTATCAGTAAGCCCATGTGACTCACTTGCAAATCCCCCAGCTTCTTCAGCAAACAACAGGAGTTCTTCTCCTTGATCAAGCTGTTGTCTTAGATAAACAAAACCCAGGGGTGACCTTTCTGTGAGCACACTGTAAGTGCTTTTTAACAGCCAGTTTGTTATTCATTTCATGACATCATTTAAATTAGCACCTTCTTGTGAAATGTGCATACAACACACACATCAATAACATTAAAAAAAATGAGACATACAACATGGTAACAGGCCATTTCAGCCCACAAACGGTGCCACCTACAATTCACCCAACAACCCTATACATTTTGAAGGGTGGGAGAAAACCAGAGACCCAGAAGAAACCAATGCAGACTCGAGTTGAAGGTACAAACTCCTTACAGACAACACTGGGTTTGAGCCCTGGACACTAGTACCGTAACAGCATTGTGCTAACCGTTACACTAACCGTGCCGCTCTGCGTCCACACGGGTATCCTTTGAATGTTCTGGTTTTTTTTCTCACATCTCTAAGCTTCAGAGAGGATGGAGAGGAGGTTTACCAGGATGCTACCTGGATTGGAGAATGTGTGGTATGAGGAAATGTTGAGTGAGCTTGGCCTTTCTTGGGAGTGATGAAGGATGAGAGGTGACTTATATGGGGTGAGCAGTCAGCACCTTTATTACGGGACAATGCTAGCAAATATGAGAGAGAATCTGTTTAAGGTGAATGGAGGAAAGCCTAGGGAAGACATGAGAGGTTGATTTTTTTTATACAGTGAGTCTTGGGTGCTTGGACTGAATGGCCACTGATGGTGGAGGATGGTCCATTCGGGACATTTATAAAACTCTTCGGCAGGCACATCGATGTAAGAAAAATAGAAGATTATGGGTGTGAGGTAGGGAAGAGTTAGATTGATGTGGACATGGGTCAGCACAACATTGTGGGGTGAAGAAACACACTAATCTATGTTTCATATTTTATATGCTAGAAAGTTAATTGGACAATTTCAATTGTCCAGGTGACTAGAAAAATCTAATGTTGATGGAACTATGAGTGAAAGATCGGAGTCATAGAGAGTAGTTGGAGGCAAGTATCACTGAGAAGACATTCTTAATAAGAGAGAGAGGGTGAGCGAGAGGCAAACAGAGATGGAGAGAGAGAAAATGTTGTGATGCACAGAACCATAGAATGCTACAGTACAGAAGAACTGGCCATTTGGCCATTCTAATCTGTGCCATCCATTATTCTGCTAATTTCAAAGACTTGCTACCATTCTATAACCATCCAGACCTCTCCCAACCATGTATCTATCCAATTTATTCTTAAAACTTAAGATTGACCAACCATTCACCGCAACAGATGGCAGCTCATTCCACAATCTCCCACCAGTCTCTGAATGAAGAAGTTCCCCCTCATGTTCCCCTTAAAACTTTGTCCTTTCACCCTAAAGCCATGACCTCTAGTACTTTTCTCCACCAATTTGTGGAAAAAGCCTGTCTATACCTCTCATAATCTTGTAAACCTCAATCAAACCTCCCCTCCTTCTTCTTCGCTCTAATGAATAAAGACTTAACCTTTCCCTTTAATTCAAGAGCTGAGGACGTGGCAACATCTCTGTATTCTTCCTGTACTTAGGCAACCAGAACTGCACACAATATTCCAACTTTGGCCTCAACATTGTCTTGAACAACTTTAAAATAACATCCCAACTCCTATACTCAATACTTTGATTTATAAAGGCTAAGAGGCCAAAAGGTTTCTTTATAACCCTGTCCGTCTGGAATATCACCTTCAGGGAACGATGCATTTGTATTCTCAGATCTCCTTACTCCTCTGCACTCCTCAGTGCCCAACCATTTACTGTGCACATCCTACCTTGGTTTGCTCTTCAAAAATGCAACACCTCACACTTGTCTGCACTAAACTCCATCTGCCATTCACTGGCCCATTCTCCCAGTTGGTCCAGATCCATCTGTAAGCTTTGAAAATCTTCCTCACTGTCCACTAGACTTTCGATCTTTGTGTCATCAGCAAACTTGCTGATCCAATTTACTACGTTATCATCCTGATCCTGACAAACAATAAGTAAGGTTAGTCATGTGATTGGCTCCTGGTCATGTTAGTCATGTGATTGGCTCCTGGTCACTGTCAAAATGAAAGCACAACTCAGACAGCTTTATAGTTCTATGCTCTGGCCATAAGGCATCCTGTGAAAAGGCATCCTTTTAATAAAAGAATTCTCGTGATCCTGGCTAAGACGGAACCGCGTTTTGTTTACATCCAGTCCCTGAATGAATGACAACCTGAATGGATGACTTCAGAGCCCTAAAAGTCCTAGGCAGGGGTAAGAACAAAGAAGGACTTTCCTCAGTTGAAAGAAAAATAATTGAAAGGGCTGTTTGAGGTCTAGGAGTGACAGCGCAGAAAAAAGTATTGCAAAGAAGGCTTTGCATTTGGATCGCAAGAGAGGATAGCAAGGTCAGTGATCTTGGTGTTAGTGGTTGGAAAATCACTGAAGGACACTCCGAGGGAGGTATGAGATCCATGGCCATTTGGATAGTTAGGGACTGATTGATTGACAGGCAGTCACAGTGGATTCATGTGTCATAGATTTTGCCTCTTGAGTGAGATAAATGTTTTTTGAAGAGGAGACCAAGAAGGTGGATGAGGACAGGGTAATGGCGTTTAATGAAGCCTTTGACAAGGTACTGTGTGGCAGAGTGGTCATAGAGCAAGTTATATCACAAAGGATATGGTTAACAGTAGGAAACTTAAAAGTGTGGATGAACAGTGGGACTTTAGGGTCAAAATCTATAGATCTCTTAAAGTCGCTGTGCAGGTTGATAGGACAGTTAAGAAGTTCTATGATATGCTGGGCTTTATTAATTAGGAGACTGAGTCATGACATAACATTGCAGTTCTATAAATCTCTGATGAGACCATACTTGTAATGTGTTTAGTTCTGGTCACCTCATTACAGGAAAGATGTGGAAGCTATGGGGAGAGTTCAGATGTTGCTTGGATTGCAAAATATGTTTGATGAGGCAAGGTTAAAAGAGCTGGGGCTTTTCTTTTTGGAATGAAGGAGGATGAAAGGTGACTTAATAGAAGTCTAAAAGATTATAAGAGGCATAGATAAAGTAACTTTTTTATCCCCCGGGAGGGAGTAACAAAAGACCAGAGGACATCTGTACAAAGTGAAGGGAGGAAAGTTTAGGGGAGACATCAAGGGGTAAGTTTTTTACACAGAGAGTTGTGGGAGGCTGGAATGCATTGCCTGGGATGGCGGTGGGTACTGGAAAAATAGAAGGATTGAAGAAACTTAGACAGGCACATGGATAGAAGAAAAATAGAGGGTTATGAGGTAGGGAGGGTTTAGTTTAGTTTTTTTAGTAAGTATATATATGTTGGCACAACATTGTGGGCTGAAGAGCCTGTTCTTTAGTGTAGTGTTCTATGTTCTATGTGAGCTGTTCTGTGCTATTTGACTCCAACAGCTATGATTTCTGTCGGAGAATGTTCTTTTCATTCAGGTCATATCTGAGTCCAAGCCATGGTCTTGTGATTTAGCATCAGTCTGAACAGAAATCAAATGTGAAATTATTGCAAATAGGATGTACGCATGCATGTTTGAATGCCAATAAAAATTAAGTTGGCACTCCATCTTTGTTTAGAGTCTCTGGAATATATGGTGTTGATACCCTCTGGAATATATCGGGTTCTTAGTAGTTCATACAGCTTTGAGGGGCCTGGCCGATAGGTCATTTTATTTTTGTAACTCCGCAAGACTTTCCTTCAATGGTCACACTAGTGTTGAGAAACATGTAAAGTCTCACGGGATCTTCCTCAATACCACACAAAGGGCCGCACATTCGCTGCTAGAATCCATAGAACCATAGAACGTTACAGCACAGAAAAACAGGCAATTCAACCCTTCCAGCCTGTGCTGACCAATAAAACAAGCTAGTCCATAATAAAATGTACTCTCAAACCTGACCATGAGCTCAGCGGGGTCATTAAAGCATTGGAGCAGCAGAGTAAGTGGGTAATGTCCAGAAGCAACTGCTCAAGATGTCCATACAGTGCAGTTCTACAGCATTATAGACCATGGTGAGATAGCACATTCTATATTAGTCTCAACCAACTATTCCCAACAGGGGTTGCCATCCCCTCAAAACTGAACACCAAACTCCCAAGACCTGGGCCTCAATCCACCACTGTGTAATTAGATCCTGGATTTACTCACCTCCAGACCCCAATCAGTGTGGATTGGCAAGAAAATCTCCTCTTCCATCTCCACCAGCATCAAAGCCCCACAGAGCTGCATTCTTCTCGACATACGTTACATTACGACTGTTTGACTCGGTACGACAAAAACGCCATCTTCAAATTCTCAGACGCTACCACGGTAGTGGGTGTCATAAAAAGGTGCCAATGAGTCAACATACAAGAGGGAGATTGAAAACTTGACTGAATGGTGCACCAACAAGCCTCGCACTCATTGTCACCAAAGCCAAGGAGCTGATCCTTGACTTCAGGAAGGGAAAGCAGAGGTGTATGATCTAATGAGCACTGGGGGATCAGAGGTGGAGAGGGTGAGCAAATTTAAATTCCTGGGAGTCACAGCTTTTCAGGCCTCAACACATGAATCTCATCATGAAGAAAGCATGTTAGCGCCTTGGCATTTTCAACAGCTGCTGGAGTTTTGAGATGACATCGAGAATCTTGGCATATTTCTACAGACGTGCAGTAGAAAGTGTGCTGGCTGACTGTATCATGATTTGGTATGGGGACACTAAATCCTCTTGAGCAGAAAGCCCTGCAAAGGGTGGTGGACATCGCCCAGTGGATCACAGACTAAACTCTCCCAACCATCGAGCAAATATTCATGCAACGTTACCTGTAGGAGAGCAGCATCAATCATCAGGGATCCACAAAAGGCAGGATATTCTCTGTTCTTGCTGCTGTCATCAGGAAAGAGTTAGAGTCCTCATAAGATTCATACCACCGGGTTCCGTCCGGCCAGCTGCTACCTCTCCGCCATCAGACTCCTCAATGGCAAACTCAATCAGTGACTCATTTTGCACATTATTTATTATTGAATATTTATCTTCTGTATTGTAGTCAGTTGGTTCACACTTCTTTCACATTTCTCTCTTTTGTATACCTATATTTCCCTGAGTACAGAATTTTACACTACCGATAAGTATAAATTCTGCCTAGCCCACAGGAAAAAGAATGTCGGGGTTGTATGTGATGTCATGCATGTTCTCTGACAATAAATCTGATCTTTGAATGCCACCACCCCCACCCCACCACAGGGGCCATAGCACATTTAAGGAGAGCCACATATTGAAATCAGAAATTATTTTTTATGAATGTATGTAGTCAATAGGAAGAAACCAACAAAATTTGACTGCTTCACAGGGAAGGGGGCCCATAAACATTGACAAGGTCCTCAAGGGAGCCATAGGGGAACAAAAAGGTTGAAAATTGATGCTCAATACCATGGTGAGACAGTGCAGTTTGACAACAGTGTAGACGAGGGTGAGACAGTACAATTCATCAACAGACTTGACCGTGGTGAGTCAATAGTTCGACAACAGATTAGACCATGGTGAGATAGTGCAGTTCGACAACAGACCAGACCATGGTGAGACTGTATAGTTTGATAACAGTCTACACCATGGTGAGACTGTATAGTTTGACAACAGTGTAGACCATGGTGAGACTGTACAGCTCGAAAACAGTCCAGACCATGGTGAGAAAATACAGTTTGACAACAGTGTAGTCCGTGGTGAGTTAGTAGTTTGACAACAGCATAGACCATGGTGAGACTGTACAGTTCGACAATAGTGTAGACCAAGATGAGTCAGTACAGACCATGGTAAGACAGTACAGCTCGACAACAGACTAGACCAAGGTGAGACAGTTCAGTTTAACAACAGATCAAACCATGCTGAGACAGTAAAGTTTGACAACAGTGTTTACCAGTAGTTCCCAAACTTTTTCAGGTTGCCGCCCCCTTGGCCTCCAGGACACATTCCGAGCACTCCCCCCATACAATATCACTGGCACCGCTGAGTGGGGGGGTATGGCAGTGGCATCGGTGAGTGGGGGGGTATGGTAGTGGCAACACTGAACAGGGGGTTGGTTAATGACGGTGCTAAGACAGGGGGGGGGTAATGGCATTACTGTGAGAGAGGGGGATTAGTTACAGTTCTGAGTGGGGCATAGTGGCAGTGCTGAGCTGGAGGGGTATGTTGCGGTGCTGAGCAGGGTGGGTGGGCTACGGTCGGCGCTGAGCAGCGGTGGGGGGAGGGTGGGATGATGGCTGCAATGCTGAGCAGGGGGTAATGATGCCAGTACAACATGGTGACCTCACAAACCAGATCGATGAGAACACCTTGCCACCATTGATGTTGCTCACTATTGCCACCCCGAGTCTGGCCAGAAAATGACTCCACTGGCTTCTTCATTAAACTTTAAAGCAAACTGAATAACAAGACTGAAGGTTCGGGATGCCCCTTTTTTCCCTCATTGCCCCCTTGGATCTTTCCACTGCCCTCGGTGGGGAGGGGGGCAGCAGCACCCACTTTGGTAATCACTAGTTTGAAAATAGTGTAGTGAGTGATGGACTGTCATCACTTTTAAACAACGTACTGTCTTGGGACAAACTCAGGCATAGTTTGGGATTACAGCAAGGCCGATACCAGATTTATACTGTGTCCAGCCAAGGGAAGATCCAGTGGATGGAGTATAGAAGACCAGCAACCCCTGGGGCAGAGTATACCACTAGAATAAAAAACATGCATTCATGTAAATGTTACACGCCATGGAACAGACTGCTACATGTCCAAAGTATTCAGAAGGCATTCATGCAGGTACATGGATAGCGAAGGTTCTCAGCCGAATGCAGCCAAATGAGACTAGCTGGGTCAGCATGGACAGATTGGGCCGAAGGGCATTTTCCTCACTGCAGAACACTGAGACTCTATTCATAGAAAAGCAGACCACGCTTGCAGCATTACAATGAGTCAGGTAATGCAGCAGGTATTTTTACACAGCAAGTTCTCATGCAATGTGGCCTGATAAGAACTAGATCCTTTGTACGAGAGGTTGATTGCGACGTGCTTTCAGAAACCAAATGAAAGCTGATGCATGTGAAAACATGGAAAGTCTGAGTTTCTCCATTTCATAATTAGACTTTAGCCCAAAGCATTCTCTCCAGCTTTCCATAACCATAGAATGGTTCAGGGATGACACTTCCTAATGGAAGCTATTAATTCAACATCCATATGACATCAGGCACAGTCATTCAATCTTCCTTAAATGGCACTAAAGGAAGTCGTTCAACACCCCCTTCTCCCTGGTGAATACCAATGCCTCGCAGAGCAATCCTATTCTCCTTCAAATTGGGCATCACGGGCTCTTGGGCTGGAAGGGCGTGTTACCGTGTCTAAATTTAAAATGTTAAATCTCTTTATTTTCCTAAATGACTGCAAAACGTTCTCTCCCACCCACTCATCTCCCCTTTTCTTCTCCTCCCACTCACCTACATTCAAGGCGATTTACAGCGGCATGTGAGTCCTTGGGATGTGGAAGGAAACCAAGTAGAATCCCTCCTGGCCAGAGGGAGGACGTGCAAACTTCACACTGACAGTGCCCGAGGACTTGATTGAACTGGGGCCCTGGAACTATGCAATGGCCACTGTGTGGTCTGCTCAAGGAGACTCACCAAATGGAACTTATTGACACCTTCCAATGTTGCACATTGTGGTGCTACTGTGTGGGCCACAGTGATCGTCCGCCCCCCAACCTCTTACCTAGAGAGTTCAAATCCTAACAAAGGCCTGAGCAACTGACATGTAGAATAAAAACTATATGAAAAGGAACTGAATAAAGACAATTTTATCTGTCTTTTCTTGACACATGCACTGATCATATTGTTTCATGTTGTGGAAAGTTACAATACATATATTTATTTAAAATTTTAACAATACCATGGAAACAGGCCCTCCCCGCCATTGAATCAGTACTGCCCAGTTACACTCAAGCTTTGGGGGAGCAGAATACCTCACACCGAGAAGGGAAAGCCAGGGAGAAAGACCGACAGGGTAGGAGACCATAGCAGTATTCATCGAGAATGGCTCTGAGGCCAAAGGATGCGGGCTGCTTGCAGAGATCAGCTTGTGGGGACCAAGTATTGGGACCAGGATTTGTGAGGGTGCTGGCAACAAGCAGGGCTCCCAAAGAGACCTGGATGGCAACAGCTTGGATTCATAACCAGGGGCCAAGGAAAGCACTGGTGCCTAGGTTCAATGCTGGTATGGACAGGAGGCTGAGTGGTTATGGGAGGGCATGAGGGGGCTACATCAGCAGAGGTGACAGGATTCACGGACACATGGGATCTCCGAGGGGGCTCCTTTTTGCTTCTCTTGTTCTTTTGGGTAGGGGCTCCAGTCGAGTGGTGACTCTTTGTTTGCCTTTACAGGTAAACAAAAGTAAACAGACTTTGTGCGGGAAAATAAAAGAATCTTGAATCTTCAACATTGTCTTTATTCCTTAATATTAATTTGATTCCTAATCCTTTTCTTGCCCTATTGGAAATAAGCCAGTCAGCTGATTTAAATTTGTCTGGGCCTCAATCCCATGTAGTTATCTTTGCTCTTCTTATTGCCAGAAAAGCTATATTTATGAGATGGAATGACGCTGCCCCTCCTACACACTCTCAATAGTTATCTGATGTGATGGCATGCTTGCCTCTCGAAAAAAGCAGAGGCCCTACTAATGTAATGAACATTAATTTTCTATATTTATGGGGTTCTTAATTATTTTCAGCATTTATCAGATTATTGGATCCCATTTTACGGTTTGCTTGTCCTTTCTTTTGTGTATTAATGGAACTTATATGTTTAATCATATCTTCACAAGGGAAGAGATAGGTTATTAGAAGAGTTTTTGTTTTATATACATTTGTCTCTTTCATAGGTTGTTGTTACGTCTTATTCTGGAGGACCATCTTCCCAAGATTGTGTTATATGGCAAGTTCTCCACTGGCCACCGAGACACAGGTGCACCAAAGAAGAGGTACAAGGACTGCCTAAAGAAAGCTCTTGGTGCCTGCCACATTGACCACCGCCAGTGGGCTGATATCGCCTCAAACCGTGCATCTTGGCGCCTCACAGTTCGGCGGGCAGCAACCTCCTTTGAAGAAGACTGAAAAGCCCACCTCACTGTCAAAAGACAAAGGAGGAAAAAACCAACACCCAACCCCAACCAACCAATTTTCCCTTGCAACCGCTGCAACCGTGTCTGCCTGTCCCGCATCGGACTTGTCAGCCACAAACGAGCCTGCAGTTGACGTGGACTTTACCCCTCCATAAATCTTCGTCCGCGAAGCCAAGCCAAAGAAGAAAAGGTTGTTTACAGCTATTTGTTCACATATGTTTACTTTGTTGGATCCATGTTCTTGTTATTACCTATGTATGAGCATATATAAACCTCAATAAAATATTGGAAAGAGGAATCTTAAACATGAATGGCAAAATAAGCAAGCGGATCACAAAAAACTATCAGAAAGATATCCATTCCTATGGAAAATAATTATTTCCGTACTGTTGTGAAAAATCAACAGCTGGCCTTTAAAACGAGAATTTACTGCTTACTTCATCTTTCATGCTCTCACTTCTGGCCTAATGTAAAGATATCGAAAAACTACAGGGCATAGGTTTGAGGTGAGAGTTCTGAAGGGAATCTGAGTGGTAAGTTGTTTCCGCAGAGAGGGAATGATATCTGGGATGGACTGTCAGAGGAGGTGGTGGGATCAGATACAATGATAACATTTTGAACATTTAGGGTTTGGAGGCCTGAGGTGATACAACCTCAGCATTGGGCCGCATGCCAACCAGCCTACTCCAGGGGGCGACCTCTGTACCTACAGGGAGGCAACCTGGGAGGCCGACTACACCTGTCGGGCTGTCGATCACCAACCTCTATATAGATTTGAGCTAGCCCCTCCTGGGCCTGTCACACACGTGGAGCCAAGTCATTGGGTAATTTTAAAGGAGGGGTTGATAGGCTCTTGATTAGTAAGGGAGTCAAAGATTATGAAGAAAAGGCAGGAGAATGGGATTGAAATTGAAAAAAAATGTATCAGCTTTGAATTGAATGGTGTAGACTCAATGGTCTTAGAGCATTTAAAAAGACATTTCAATAAGACCATGAGTAAGTAAAAGTAGATGACACAAATTTTATGTTTACTTTCATTGTGTGACGACATTGTTTAATGGGTTTAAAGTATCATGTATGTTGGGCATTGGGTGGGTGAGGGGGGGTCAGGGAGGGAGGGAATGGAGGGGGGTAAAAGGGGAGAAAATTACACTGTGTATATTCAAGAGGGAAATGTTTGTGTGTATTTTGGTCAGTATGGTTCATAGTGTGAAAAATTTAAAAAAAAAATTTAAATCTGTTCCTCATGTAGGCAAATAAAAATAGTGCAGCAAAAAGTAATTTGTTGGTGAAACTCAACAGGTAAGGTGGCATCTGTGGAGGGAAAAGACAGTTGACATTTCATGTCAAAATCGTGCATCTGTACTAAGAATGTAGAGGACAATCAGGTGAGAGAGAACAGGAGCTGGTAGGTGAGTAGTGAAACCAAGATGGCAGGGCATGATGGATAAATGGACAGGCAGACAAACTGCCATCTGGAGTTTCCTGTTCAACAATCCTTCCATTCCCGCACAAATTGTCAGTTCTCTTCACAGCCACGGTCAGGGAAAACACATGGTCTGTTCATCCGTACCCTCCCACCCCTTCCCATACTGATCACGGGGTACTTCTTCTATACACAGATGCTACCTCACCAGCGCAAGACTTCCTTGCAATAATCAAAAGTGCTAGAAACACTCAGTGGTCACGCAGCCTCGGTGAGAATGAAAAGGTAACCGATGTTTCAGGCCCGAGCCCTTCTTCTGAAATCGGGCAGGCATCCTGAATAAAGAGGTGCGAGGGAGAAGGGGAGGGGAGAGAAGAGGGAGGAAAGGAGCAGGTAGTAGGTATCTACAGATAGCGGGAGAGGCTTGAGTGTGGCTCTCTGTCAGGGGAAGGAAGTGGGGAATGGAAGGGAAGGAGCAGTGAAAGAAGGTGACTTGAAGAAGAAGTTCATGGAGATTGGAGAAGCTGTTGTTAATGCTGTTTGGTTGGAAACTGCCAGAACGGAATATTTCCCAGCATTTCACATTTCTAATACCCACAGTATTTTGCATCCTGAATTTTCATTGGTTCCTTCAACTATGGGCACTCAGGCAGCTTTGAGAGCAACTCCAACAATGTGGTTATGAATTTTTTTAAAAATAATCTTTTTTTGACATTTTGAGACAAGTAAACATATTTATTTATGACGTTGCGGCTTCCAAGATCCATGAATCTTAGATAGGCTTCCAATTGAGTTTCAGATAACTTTTTGTGACTAGAAAGGGAATAATTTTCCAGTAGGCCTTTTACTGATTTGTATTTACGAATGTATTGCTGACACACATGTGAATGCATTCTAAGAACTGGTGATCAGGCAGTGGGTCTCTGCAGCTTCAGCAATGAAGTTAAGTGCTTTTCGTTAAGTGAGGAATCTGGCACCCTCCAACAAGATGGCACTGACTTCTCTGGTCACTGTTAGCCATTTCCCCCACTCCCGTCTCTCCCCTTCCCCTATCTCTCTTTTCCCCCCTCTCTCTCTCTTCACCTTTCCCCTTCCCCTCTCTCTCTCCACCTTTCCTTCCATCCCCTTTCCTCCAGCTGTGTTCACAAAGCCACCCCCTCCCCTGATCAATTCTCATCTTTCCCCTCCTGCCCTCCTCTCTAGGAGCAATTACACTGGACAACAAAAGATTTTGCTTCCTGAACACTTGGGTGTATGTTATGGATTTTGGGCTGATCATCACATAAATCACTTGAAAACGTTTCCTAAGATCTAACGTATGTTTGTGATTTCCTGTCATATTTTAAGTCTACTTGAAGCACACAAAACCATGAAGTACACGCGCCATTGAAAATTCATTTCCTGCATTCGCACTTGGACTTCTTCCCCGCTGATCTTGGTGCAGTCAATGACGGACACGGTGAAAGGTTTCACCAGGAGATTGCGGACATGGAAGAGCGGTAACTGGAATCCGTCAATGCTGGCTGACTATTGTTGGACACTGGCACGAGAGGCAAGAGATGTACAAAAGAAAATCAGCGGCAAAACATTTTTAGGTCAGTTGAACTAATGCAATGTGTCAGCATCATTATGCGATTAAACGTGCTAAATTTTAAAAAAGTTAATTTGATGTTCTCCAACTTCCTACGTGATAAGAGGAAAACTGAAATTATCTCTGTGTTCAGCTTGAAGTTGTCTATAATAACCCCAATTTTTTTTTCCAAGATGCAAACCTTTTGAAAAAAATTTGTAGTTCTTTTGACTGTTGATCCCTGCTCCTCCACCTGCCCTTTCTCCTCCAGCCTTTAGGTTCAGGGGCCAGCCTGCTTTTTGCTCGTATCTCGAAGAAGGTCTCAGGCCCAAACGGATAGTTATTTATCTTAACTTCCCACGGATGCAGCGAGACCTGCCGAGCCCTTCCAGCTTTTGTGTTTCCGTTCAAAAACAAGCAGGTAAGTTTAGCTCTTGGAACTGGCGACAAGCTATTGGCTGTTCTTTATACCAGTTCATGAATAATTTAACACTTGCCATGAAACATCTTCACCTGCTATTTCAACATCGGTGTAGAAATGTCTGCTGAAATATTCATATGAAACTTCTCTGAGGTGCTTTCGTAATGAGGGTCAAAACATTTGTACACATAGTTCTGAAAGGAAATTTCACCCAACAGTACATATCCAGCACTGAAAGGTCGTTGCTGGAAAAGCATTATGGTAATATTTAGGATTAAAATATAACATTTCTTTATCCTCAGCAAAAGCCATTATAATAATTATGACATTGTGGTTGCAGGGGAGGAAGGACTGGCAACTCAAATGGAAAAGCTTTGCTCCCAGAGGAACTCAATGCCTTCTTTGCCCAATTTGATGAGAGGAAGATCAAAGAACCACCCCTCCGCATCCCCACATCCCATGATGATCCCGTTCTGTCCATATTTTTTTTAAACTTTATTTAGTATTTTTTTCAATAAAAATAAACAGACTTTTACGGAATAAGTAGTCTAATAATTCTCACAACAGATCCCTCGAGGGAAGCATTAAAAATAAACAAAAACATTCAGTAATTTACGATATTACTAAATTCATATTCTTCCTATACGGTGTCCACATCTTAACAAAAAGATCATAATTATTATGTAAATTATATGTTATTTTCTCCATATCGATACACGACTTCAACTCCTGATGTAATCGAGCTCTATTTAACTCCGCTTCAGCTTTCCAAGACATGGAGATACATTTACGAGCAGCCGCCAATGTTCGACAAATAAACGCTGTCTGAAACTTATCCAACCCCAAGTCCGCTAACGGAGTAAAATAACCTAACAAAAAACATTTTCGGATCGAAAGGAAATTGAATTTTAAACAAATTTTGACCCAAATTCCTAATTTTAAAGCAGAAAGGATGAACTTTATCACAAAACCAAACAGAAGGTATAAATGCTCCAAAACATCATCCACACCTAAAACAC
Source organism: Narcine bancroftii (assembly GCF_036971445.1). NCBI lineage: Eukaryota > Metazoa > Chordata > Chondrichthyes > Torpediniformes > Narcinidae > Narcine > Narcine bancroftii. The sequence continues at coordinate 147,327,625 of NC_091469.1, forward strand.
AGATCTGAATAACTAACTCCATATTTTTTCCAATTTTTCAGGGGTTATATATAACTGATGCAAAAAATTAGAATGAACCAAACTATATCTTACATTCATTAATTTAGTCAACCCATCATATTTTCCCAATACACCTGACTAATCTCACAACTTAAATCACGCTCCCATTTAATCCTAGATGTATCTAATTTTTTTAACCATTGTATCTTGTAATAATGCATACATTTCTGATATAAAACCTTTATCTGAAAAATATATAACCATAAATTCAAATTTAGTTAATTTAGAAATTTTCATTTCTCTTCCAAAATTATCTTTCACTAATGCCCTAATTTGATAATAAACAAACAAACAGAGAATTCTCTAAAATCCAAAATTTCTCTTTAAGCTGATTAAATGATAAAAATTTCTCTTATTCAAAACAATCCTGCTATCTTTTTATTCATTTAATCCACCAATCTTCTAAAACTCTATTATTCAATGAAAAAGGAATCGACTTATTTTGATATATTGGGGTTTGAATGATAAACTACCTTTGGATCCTATTAATAAATTCCTTTTAGTCCAAATTTCTAATAAATATTTCAAAATTGGTACATTATATTTCTGTAGTGAGACAGTATTCCATTTAGATACAAACTGATGGGGACAAGGTTCCAATATCACAGCCAATTCCACCCTAGCCCAACTAGGAGGGTTTGAAATATCTAACAAACGATTAATAAATCTTAATTGAGCTGCTTCATAATAATTTTAAAAATTAGGTAATTGCAAACCTTCCAAAGCATCTTCCAGGTCCATTCATGCATCACGATTCTTGCTAATTTTCCTTTCTCAAAATTCTCAAACTACTTTATTTAAATCTTGAAAAAAAGAATTTTGGAAGAGAACAAGGAATTGAAACAAATATTGAATTCACAGAAAAATATTCATCTTTATACAATTTACTCGACCTATTAAAGTTAAAGGTAAACCTTTCCATTTAATCAAATCGGCTTTAATTTTTCTCATTAATGGTACATAATTTAAATTATACAATGATTGAAAATTTACATCAATCATTATCCCTAAGTACTTAATTTTATTAGTTCATCGAAATTTACTAATTTGTCTAGAATGATCATAATTTCTTTTAGAAATTGGTAGTATTTCACTTTTATCCCAATTCACTTTAGATCCAGATAATTCTAAACAATTTTGCCAATAAATTAAAGATTGATCCAGATTAGTTAAATATAACAAAACATCATCAGTAAATAAATTAATCTTAGATTCATCCTGTCCAATCCTTATAACTGTAATATACTCATTCTGCTTGATAGCCTGAGCTAACGGTTCAATGACCAACACAAATAGGGCTGGCGACAAAGGACAACCTTGATGAGTTGAATGCGTTAATTTTAAAAAGGAAGAAGTTTGACCATTTGTTGCCACCCTTGCTAAAGGATTATTATTCACCCAACCAACCAATAAATAAGGGTCCAAATTTATATTTCTCTAAAACTTTAAATAAAAAATTCCATTCGACCCTATCAAAAGCTTTTCCAGCATCTAATGATACTACCATTGGTAGATTGGGTTGCTGACATGAAGCATTCATCAATGAAACCACTCTAAGAATATTTTCTGAAGCATACCTATCTTTAATAAAACCAGCCTGGTCAGAATGTACTAATTGTGGTAAATACTTTCCTAATCTATTTGCTAATAATTTCGCTATTATTTTATAATCCACATTTAATAAAGAAATTTGTTGATAAGAAGAAACCTTCAAAGGGTCTCTGTCTTTTATTGGTATAACTGTTATTATTGCACTCAAACACGAGTCTGGTAAAGCTTGTTCCTGAGTTACCTGATTAAGAACATCCATGAATACAGAGGACAGATCATCATAAAAAAACTTTATAAAATTCAGCAGCGAACCCACCATCTCCTGGTGACTTCCCATTAGGCATTTGTTGAATAACATCCTTTATTTCTAAATCCGTGGAAGGAGAATCCAACTTTCTCACATCCTCCTCCTTCTATATTGGTAAATTTAACTCTGACAAAAACACTTCAATCATCTCGCACTCCCTCAGAAGCATATAATTTCTGATAAAATGACAAAAATTGGTCATTAATTTCCTGAGGTTTAAAAGTAACTGAATTGTCCTTCCTCACAGCATTAATAATCCTTGAAGCTTGTTCAGTTTTCAATTGCCATGTGCTCTGTCCCCTAACTTGTAATAACGTTGCTTAGATATTTGAATCAAACGTTCAAATTGGTCAGTTTGCAATATATTATATTTTAGCTTCAATTTTGTCCAAAAAAGCCTTATTATCTTCTGTACAATTCCTCTGGAATTCCTTTTCCAACTCTGCTATTTGTTTTTCCAACAACTGAGACTCTACTGGAAATTTCTTCTTTTCCTTTGATGCAGAACTAATGGTTTGACCACGTAAAAATGCCTTTAAAGCATCCCATACAATAAAATTACTCCTGACTGTATTCTTATTCAAATCTAAATAGATAGCAATTTGATTCTTAATAAATTTTACAAATTCCGTTTTTTTCAATAACATTATATTAAACCTCCAGCGAAAAATTGGTTGATTAACTTCCAGCCCCGCACAAGAAATATACAGCAAAGAATGGTCAGAAATGATCCTGCTCTTATATTCAGTTTGAGTGAAACGTGCTTGTAAATGTGCTGATGCCAAGCAAAATGTCAATCCTAGAAAAGGAATCATGACGTGAAGAATAAAATGAAAAATCTTTCTCAGTAGGATTTAATCTTCTCCAGACCTCTATCAAATTAAGATCTTTCATCAAGGAAACCAATTGAATCGCTGCTTTCGATTTTTTTCTCAACTTTCGGAAATTTATCCAATAATGAGTCTAACACACACTTAAAGTCTCCCCCAATCAAAATATTCTCCTTAGCTTGAGCTAAAGTTAAGAAAGCTTCAGACACAAACTGTTCATCATCAACATTGGGTGCATACACATTCAATAAAGACCATGGCTCAGCAAACAATTTACAATTAATCATTAAAATACCACCAACTGATTCCGACAAAGAGAAACAAGTTCAAATGGTATTTCTTATGAATCAAAATTGCCTCTCCTCTTGCTTTTGAATTAAAGGAAGATGAAATTACATGTCCAACCCAGTGCCTCTTCAATCTCAAATGTTCTTTTTCAGTTAAATGAGTCTCCTGCAAAAAAAGCAATGTCTTTTTTATACAAGCTAAAACACATTTTCCCTTAATTTGATTATTTAAACCCTGAACATTAAACATTGCAAAGTTTATATTAGACATTATTATCAAAGTAAAACTCAAACAACAAATACAAACAAAGCCTTAACTTTCTATCCCTTATATTAACTGAAAAATCCCTTAAAACTCCCCTTGAAAGCCCCCCTTTCTTTCTATCTCTTCTAATAATTCAAAAAACAAATCTTAAAGCTTCCCTTGATAAATGATCACTCAGGAGAGTGAATTCAAGGAAAGCATCTGGCCTGGAGGGAGTACCTGGCCGAGTATTAAAAATCTGTGCTGACAGATTTACCAATGTATTCGTGGATATCCTCATAATCTCACTCCAGCAGGGCGGGGCACCCACCTGTTTCAAACATTCCGGTGCCCAAGAAGAGTGTAGTAACTGGCCTTAAAGACTATCGACCAGTAGCACTCATATCAACAGTGAGGAAGAGTTTTGAAAGCCTGGTGTTGAAGCATATGCTCTGTCTGAGCGGTGACATGGATACTTTCCAGATAGTCTATCGTAGCAACAGTTCTACGGCGGATGCCATCTCACTGGCCGTACACAGGCCCTGGAATACTGGACAGTAAAGATTTATTCCTCAGGATTCTTTTTTGTGCGACATTTAACACCATCATCCCCTCAAATATGATCAGCAAACTCTAAATGCTGGGACACAGCACCCCACTGTATAACTGGATCATGGATTTCCTCACCTCCAGTCCACAATCTGTGAGGATTGGTAAGAACATCTCTACAATCTCCATCAGTACTGGAGCACCACAGGGCTCTATTCACTTTACACATACAACTGTGTAACTCCATACAACAATAACACCATCTACAAATTTACCACGGAAGTGGGTCGTATAAAAAAATGTAAACACAGCGAAATGCTGGAGGAACTCAGCTGGTCTATTCAGCATCTATAGGAGACAAAGATATATCGCCGACGTTTCGGGCCTGAGCCCTTCTTCAAGGAAAAATCAGAAAAGGCTGAATCAGGATATAGCAGGAAGTCTCAGAATTCAAACCATGGGGGAGGAATCCAGACCAACAAAAGGTGTTAATTCTATAAGACAAGGGACTAGGTAGAATTTATCATTTCTGTGGGAAAGAAAACAGGGAATAGAGAGATGACAGGAGAAGAAGGGGGTGGGAGGGTTTTAACAAAAGCCAGAAAAGTCGATATTAATGCCATCCAGTTGGAGGGTGGCCAGTCAGAAGATGAGGTGTTGTTCCTCCAATTTATAGGTTTCAGACTACTAGCAGTACATGAGAACTTGGACAGATATGTCAGCAAGGGAATGGGATGGAGAATTGAAATGGGTGGCCCCTTAGAGTTCCACACTGTGGGGCTCAACAAAACCATCTTCCAATCTGCATCTAAAAAGGAGACCATGGCAGGAACATTGGAATAGTAGATGACCCCTGCAGGTTCACAAGTGGACTGCTTGGGGCCCCAAATAGTGCTGAGGGAGGAGGTGTAGGTGCAAGTGGAGAATCTCCTGCAGTTGCAAGGGTAGGTCCTAAGGGGATGATTGGTGAGGAGGAAGGAGTGGACAAGGGGGGTGATTTGTCAGCATACAGGAGGGAAATTAAAAACATGGCTGAATGGTGCACCAACAACAACCTTGCACTCATTGTCACCAAAACTAAAGAGATGATTGTTGACTTCAGGAAGGGAAAAAATAGAGGTATAAAATCCAGTGATCATTGGGGGATCAGAGTTGGAGACGGTGAGAAAATTTAAATTCATGGCAGTCACTATCTCAGACGATCTTTCCTGGATCAAACACACCAATAACATCGTGAAGAAAGCACGTCAGCACCTCTTCCTCAGGAGTTTGCGGAGGTTTGGTATAACACCAGAAACACCAACATACTTCTACAGAGGTGTGGTTGAAAGTGTGCTGACTGGCTGCATCGTGGTCTGGTATGGTCACACCTATATGCCTGAGTGTAAAGCCCTATAAAAGGTAATGGCTACAGCCCAGGATATCACAGGCAAAACCCTCCCCACTATCGAGAACATCTGCAGTGAACGCTGCTAGCGGAGAGCAGCAGCAATCATCAAGGATCCATACCATCCAGCAGACACTCTATTCTCATTGCTGCCATCAGGAAAGAGCAAGGTCGTCGTCAGAATGAGTTTTATCGGAAGGTATTAGAGTAACCGGTGGGGGCACAGTCCAATACTTGTTGACTCACTCAGCGGGGTTGAGGGGAGGGATGATACCTCCCTGCCGAACGAACGTTGATGACCACCATCCCTCCGACACAGCAGACAAAGGCATTGCTTTTATTGCGTGGAGAGTCACTAGAATGCATCAAGCTAGACGTTACTAAGACTTGAAGCATGCTAGTGATGCGGGTGGGTGCAGGTCTGAAGGCGAGCGATGGCCGCTCGTGTATGAGGCACACTGCATCTCAGTTGGGGGGAATTACCCACGAATACCCCCCCTCCCTTGACTCCAACCCTGGGAAAGTGGTTTAGCTGCAGAACCAGGTTCAGGAACAGATGCGGCCCCTCCAACCATCAGACTCCTCAACAACTTCAGGATTGAAGGGCACCCATTTAAAACAGAATGTGGAGGAATTTCTTTAGCCAGAGAGTGATGAGCATCTGGAATTTGTTATGTTGGATGTATTTAATGCAGAGATTGATAGGTACCTGAATAATCAGGGTATCAAAAGTTATGGGACTGAGTGGCAGAATGGATGAACTCATGATGGAATGGCAGAAAAGACTTGATGAACCAAATGGCCTGCTACTGCTCCGATATAATACGGTTTACCACACTATATCTCCGATTTTAAAAAATCAACCTGGTCGCTTATGTCACTGCTACAGTGACAAACTCCTGTGTGGAAAATGTCCATCTTAGTTGCAACTTTTCACAGGTTCTTTACTGCATCCTATTTTTGGGGGGGGGGGGGGGCAACATGAGGTTGTACTGTGACAGTTTATGTTATATTTTATGTTATAGGAGATAAACTGTGGTGTAGATCACATACAAACACTTCAAAACAGATCTCATTTAAATTAAAATGCTGGACCTCTGCTCAAGCCAGACAGGCTCTGGGTGCCTTTGCACAAACTTTGAAAAATGCCTATAAAAAACTTGTAGGTGTTAATTGGACATGCTGTGGAGTAATGGATTATTGTTTTGGAAAGCAACAGATGAATGAACTCGGAAGATTAGGTCCGGAGCTGCAGTCTGTCTAAGTGAAGTTTGCTGTTATAAGGGGGTCATGTGGTTTTTCTCTGAGAGACAGAGAGAGAGAGAGAGAGAGAGAGAGAGAGAGAGAGAGAGAGAGAGAATTCAGTTCCACAGTCAGCAGCTGGGACTGGAACAGGACAAGCTGGCAAACTTGTGGAAACCACATTTTGAAGACGGGTTGTGAGTTTTTAGTTCAGCCTGGTCAAAGCCCTTGTGATCCATACAAGAGGAGAGGACTGGCTACATAATATTTCACTTGAAATAAGAGAAACAAAAAGGAACTCTGTGGTGACCTGAAAGTTAGAGGTTATCATCTGGAGAACCCTGATGGGGCAAGTTTCTTTGGAAAGACACTGAAGTGGCTGATCGGAAGGAATCAGTTTGTGTCCAACAAGCAACAGATCTCTCTCTCTGAAAACCAACAAGAACCTTCCTGAGCAGTAACCATTTACCTTTCAAGCCCCAAAGCCTGGTGAAATTCATAAATGTTAAATTCTGTGCACAGCATAAGAATTGCCTGCAACCAGTGAACTTGGAGGAATGAGAAGTGAGATTGGACTGTGAATCAAAGAACTTTTCTGAACTTACACACACATTACAAACACGTGCATTTAGAATTAGAAGGGGGTTAAGTTAAATAGATGAAAGTGGAAGTATGATCTTGTTATCATGTTTAAAGATAATTAAAAGCAACTTTTGTTTAAGTAACCATTTGTCTTGGTGAATATCTATTTCTGCTGGGTTTTGGGGTCCTCTGGGCTCATAACATTACCCAAAAGTGCAAATTCTGCCTTCCATTGTCTTGAAAAGAGTAAAAAGAGCCCCAAAAAGGTTAATACTGCAGTCCCGAAAGATAAATGAGGTGTTTTGTGTTCTCTGTCATGCTGGGCTGAGGTATGAATCCAGAGTATTGGTGGCTAGGCTCCAGCAGGCATTCAGCAAAACTGCTGGATTTGTGACGCTGAGCTCCAGATGCATGATCTGGAGATGCGAAATAAAACCCCACTGTGGCAGCTTTAAAATCAGTTAACAATATTTAAAAACAACATCAATATCATTAGACCTCTGAACTGTGATAAGCGTCTATAGGCTGCTCTACAGAGAAAGTAGGGTACTGGCCAAAGCAGACTAGGAGAGCTTGGAGCCACTGAACATAAAGCAGAGATTCATTTAGCATGGAAACAGTCCCTTCAGCCCATGAGGTCTGTGCTGAATACGGCACCAGATTAACCCAAATCTCCTCTGGCTTCACACAGTCAGTGCCCCTCCATTCCTGCATATTCTCGTATTTAGCTGAAAGCCTCTTCCACACTGCTGTCATTAATGCTTGTGGTCAACTCCTCCAGAATGCCACCTCATTCAAGGGCAATAAATGACTGCATGCCTAGAGAATAAAAAAATAGGTGTTAAAGCTACAATGAACAAAATGCTTTGAGCGTTATGCTGAGCTAAATACCTTTGACATTGTTATTATTTCCTTCTGGCAACCAGACAGTGCAAACTTCATTGACAACAGATTTTTTTTTTTGAGATTTCATCTTGAGGTAATTTGTTGTCCAGGAGTAAGAAACCAAATCCAATTTGTTTGCTCTATTAAGTTATTACCATTTAGCCTCACAATTCAATTCAAGAATGGGTTGATGTACAGTGTAATAAGAAGAAAACATATATTCCTGCCAGCACTTGGCCAACATATTAACTTCCAAATTACCTCAGCTGGTATATGATAAAAGGGGAGTTTATTTCAGTGCAGAACTGCTTTGCTCTAACTCCTCATTGGCATTTTACCTTCCCACATTCCAAGAAGATTTTCTTTTCAAGCAGGCCGATCAATATTTTCCCATAACAACACAGTAAATGCTGAGAGAACTCAGCCGGTGTCGCAACGCCTGTTTGAGCTATAGATACATTGCCGACATTCAGGGCTGGAGTGTTTCTACTGCATCACAGCATCAGCAGACTTCAGTGTTTCAGAATATGCTTCCAGAAACGGCCCCATTAGTGCAGCGGTTTGGCAATACGGTTGCCGTAGCGGTTAGTGCAGTGCTGTTACAGCACCCGCGATTAGGGCTGGAGTTCGAATCCCACCCCACTGTCTGTAAGGAGTTTGTTCGTTCTCCCCATGTCCGAGTGTATTTAATCCAGGTGCTCCAGTTTCCTGCCACCCTTCAAAACTACCAGGGTTGTAGGTCAATTGGGTGTTGTTACGAGACCAGAGGACCGCAAAACCCAGCAGCAATAGATATTCACCAAGACAAATGGTTACCTAAATGAAAGTTGCTTTTAATTATCTTTAAACATGAAAATAGGATCAAACTTTAACTTATCTCTATTGACTTAACTAACCTAGCATAACCCCCTTCTAATTCTAAGTGCACGTGTATGTAATGTGTGTGTAAGTTCAGAAAAGTTCTTTGGTTCACAGTCCAATCTCACTTCTCATTCCTCCAAGTTCACTGGTTACAGGCAATTCTTATACTGTGCACAGAATTTAACATTTATAAAGTTCACCAGGCTTTGGTGCTTGAAAGGTAAATGGTTACCTCTCAGGAAGGTTCTTGTCAGTTTTCAGAGAGAGATTTGTTGTTACAGGACATCCACAACTGAGGAACTTCCCTCAGTCACCTCAGTGTCTTGATGATGAAACTTACCCTTTCAGGGTTCTCCAGATGATAACCTCTTACTTTCAGGTCACCACAGAGTTCCTTTCTGTTTCACTTATTCCTTTTTTTTATTCGTTCAAAATATAAATAGTAAATAACATATACAACAATTAACCATAAACATGAACATTATATTTTATAGAAAAAAAAAGAAAAAAAAAGACCCTCCCCCCTTCAGCCAACTCTCCTAAGGAGAGCCATAAAGAAAGAGAAAAAAAATTAAGGAAAAATTAAACATACATATTGAGATCTAATCAACGTAAATCAAAATGTACATTTTCTGAATATAACAACCACTTATTAATAAAAAAATTATAGTTATCACGTGAAACATATGTAATTTTTTCCATTATTAAACTATATTTCATCTCATTATACCATCTATTAATATCAATCATATTTGTATCTTTCCACAAACTAGCAATACATTTTTTTCGCTACAGATAATGCTAAATATACAAAAGCAAGTTGAAATTTATCTAAGCTCAAACTTTTCAGAGGTTGCAAACGCCCAATAAAAATACTGTCGGATCTAAAGTTATTTTAATCTTATACAGGTATTCTAAAAACTATTGAATTTTCTTCCAAAAAGTTTGTATACATGACCAAACGCATGAAAAAAAGTTCCAACAGAATTACCACATCTAAAATGCAAATCTGATTCATGAAAACCATATTTTTTAAATTTTTCAGGTGTTAAGTATAATTGAGGTAAAAAATTATAATTAATCATTGTTATGTTATGTTATGTTATCTAGTTACACTATCATAACAAATATCTGACCAATCTTCCTCGGAAAAAATAAAGCCAATCTCCACTTCCCATTTACTTTTAGATTTATCCCAAACCTTTTTATCCATACCATCTTGTAATATTTGATCTCCAATGTAATAAACTTCGATTGTGTATTGAAAAAGAAATACGTTGATTATTATACAATGGAGTCAAAGCTGATAATTCACCCCGAGAGCCTATCATTTTCTTTTTCTTTGTCCATAACTTCATTAAATGTTTTAATATAGGCACATTATGTTGCTGTAACAAATTTATACTCCATCTAAACAAAAATTGATATATTTCATATTCAGAAATATTTGCCATCTCAATTTAGGCCCAACTAGGGGGCCGTTGCAAATCCATCAATGAACTAATAAATTTAAGTTGGGCTGCTTCATAATAATTTCGAAAATGTGGTAAACGTAATCCCCCTAACTCATATTTCCAAGTTAGTTTATGTTTCACTTATTCCAAGTGAAACATTAGATAGCCAGTCCTCTCCTCTTACATGAACTGCAAGGGCTGACCATGCCATATTCCACACTGGAGCTTCTTGCCAGCCTTTCCTATTTCACTTGGCTGACACTGCTCTCTCTCTCTCTCTCTCTCTCTCTCTCTCTCTCACACACACACACACACACACATACACACACACACACACACACACACACACACACACACACACACACACACACACACACACACACACGAGACAGCCTGTTTAACTCTCTCTGCTTGCAAAACCACATGACAACATGACAACAGCAAATCTTCTGTGGACTATAGGGCACCAGCCTGCTCTTTCATTTGTTGCTTTTGGGTAAACAAGAACCTCTCAGTGACCTCTCTGAGCACTCTTCAAAGCTCCTGCAAAAAGGTGTGAGAAGCCACTATGTCTCCAGCATTTCAAATAAGGATCTGTTTTAAAGTGTTTGCATGTGACCTACTCTAACAAACCTTTCCCAACTTATCTCCCAAAAACATTTCTATATACTCTGTCACACGTTGTTTTAAAGAAAGTAATTTAAAGTCTCCATTTGTTGGGAGAAACACTCCAACAGAGTCCAGACTCCTTCCCAATCGTCAAGCAACAATCATTTTTATTCTAATTCATCTACTAACCGTGTTCATCTTTGGTATGGAGTAGGAAAACGGAGCACCCGGTGAAAATCCAACGCAGACACAGGGCCATGGTGTAAACTCCTTACAGTCAGTGCCGGATTTGAACCCAGGGCGTTGGGACTATAATAGGTGTTGTGCTAAGTGCTACACTAACCATGCCGCCCCATTTTGTACTTCGGTACTGTGTTGCCTACTTCTCAGATCACAACTTTACAAACTGGTTGTTAATTGAATTTTGATCGGTCCAAAGAACATAGAACAGGGAACACTACAGCACAGTGCAGGCTCCTCAGTTCTCGATGTTGTGCAACCTATATATTCGTATTAAAAAAATACTAAGCCTCCCTACCTCATAGCCTTCTATTTTTCTTTCATCCATGTGACTGTCTAAGAGTCTCATAAATGCCCCTAATGTTCTAGCCTCCACACCATCACTAACAAGGCACTGAAGACACCCACAACTCTCTGCGCAAATCGTCCTTCCCTTCACTTTGTACAGATGTCTTCTGGTGTTTGCTACTCTTGCCCTGGAAAAAAAAGGTGCTGCTTGTTCCAACTTATCTACACCTCTCATTATCTTGTAGACCTCCATTAAGTCACCTCTCATCCTTCTTCTATCCAAAGAGAAAAGTCCCAGCTCTGTTAAACCTGCCTCATAAGACTTGCTTTCCAATCCGGACAACATCCTGGAAAATCTTCACCATTGCTTCCACATCCTTCCTGGAATGAGTTGACCAGAAAGGAGATGAATGAGATTCGAAGAGAAGGGCAATGCTAGACTTTAGGTTCGGAGAATCTGAAGTTAAAGAGAATGCTGGAAATACTCAGCAGGTCAAGCTGCAGTTGTGGAGAGAGAAGAAAAATGTCACAGGTTGAAGACCTTTTGTCAAACTAGTCAGTTCTCACACAAACTGGAGAGGCTCAATTTATTGTTGAGCCTATTCAATTGTACTTATCTAAAGCCTTTGCTCTCCTCACTGGAATAGCTTTGCTTCTTGTAACTAGGCACATTACGGCCCTAAGGACTTAACATGGAAAAATTAAACAATATTCAACAATATTGACAATTCAGATAAAAGAATATTCTGCTAAAACTTTGACTGGTTTCCTCTTACCACAGATATTTCTGGTCCATCTGGGTATCTTGAGCCCCAAAATCACCGGCACAGCAAAACTTTGTCTCTGTAATCTCCAGCAAGATATGGGAAGCACAATGCTTGGATTCTGCGTTCCATTGTGGAGCAGTTTTGCCCGAGAATAGAAGTGAAGGGAGGAGGGGGGGAATACAGGTAAGAATATAAAGTATGAAGGGGCTCCAGCAACAGCGGGACTACCTTCGCTACAGAACAGTAGCGGTTCAAGAAGATGGTTCACCACCAACTTCTCAGGGGTCATGAGGCATTGCCAATGACCATCGGCCTTAACAATGCATCTCATTTTATGGATAAGCACACAAAAGAAACGCGTAGAATGCAAAACGCAAAAGTTTTCTTTTAAAAATATTTTAATTGATATTTTTTAGAATAAAAGGTTGAACAAGATCAGAAATAAAGTAGTAGCAATGATAAACAAGTACAAGTTCCAAACCACACTCAAGATAATAAAATAGAGTATGACAAAAAGAACAATTTTAAAAACTCAAAACCCCTTCCCCTAAACGAGATTGAAGATCAACGTTCATAAATTGAAGTGGCCCCATCTGTGGTAACACAATTCCAAGATTCCAGATTAACACCAAATCTTAAGGTAGTGGTCGTAGTCCATTCATGAACCCCATTTCTTATTGATTGCGTATCTAATTTTTTTTCCCCTTAGCCATTGTGCATGTGTAGGTGGAGTATTATCATTCCATTTAATCAAAATTTCATGTCTGGCCATCAATGGTCAAATTCGGCATCTTCTTGGAATGTTCCAAAAAGAGCATTAAAGGGCTAGGTTCCAATTTTAAATTTAGAATTGCCGATAATGTTTGAAAAATGTCCTTCCAAATTTTTTCTAAGCTAGGGCAGGTCCAGAACATAGGAATTAAGGAAGCATCGCCTGTTTAACATTCATCACATCGGGGATTTATGTCTGAATAAAAATGAGACCGTTTAACTTTAGACATATGTGCTCTGTGAAGCACTTTAAATTGCAGCAGACACTGCCGTGCACAAAGGGATGCAGCGTTAATCATTTTAAAATCGAGTTCCAAGCCTCATTGGACAGCGAAAGTTTAAAATGGGTGTGCGGGGCATCTTTTTACTTGGAGAGTGGTGGGTAATTGGAATGGACTGCCTGGGGCAGCGGTGGAAGCAGATGCAATAGTAATATTTAAGAGGCTTCCAGATAGACAAAGGAATATGCACGGAATCGAGGGATGTGTATCAGAATCAGAATTTATTGTCACGAACCTGTGTCACAAAATATGGTTTTTTTGGCAGCAAAATTGTGCATTTCAGGTCCAAAAATTATTATAAATTACATTTTCTGTTTAAAAATAAATAATTAGTGCAAACAAAGAGAAAAAAAGTAAGGTCATGCCTGGAGTTCATTGCCCATTCAGAAATCTGACAGCAGAAGGGAAGAAGCTACTTTTGTAATGTCGTGTGCTGAGCTCAAGTCTCCTGTACTTCCTTTCTGATGTGATATGCCTAGGTGGTGAGCGTCCTTGAAGAAAGAGGCTGCTTTCTTTGGACCCCTCCTCTTGTAGATGTCTTTATTGGAGTCAACACTAATGCCCGTGATGGTGCAGGCTGAGTTTACAACCCTCTGTAGCCTGTTCCTGTCCAGTGCATTGGCACCTCCACACCAGACCGTGATGCAACCTGTTAGAATGCTCTCCACAGTGCATTTGTAGAAATTTGCAAGTGTGAACTGTTCTACATTTTTCATTTATTTTAGTGCTCAGTCCAGAGAAAGACACAAACCACTGAGCCTATTCTTGGATGAGGTGGGAAATGGCACAGTGGATGGAGCTGGACCAAGTGACCCGAGTTCACTGCTGACCTCGGGCATTCTCAGTGTGGAGTTTGCTCGTCCTCCCTGTGACACTGTGGGTTTCCTCCAGGTGCTCTGGTTTCCTCCCACATCCCAGGTTGGCAGGTCAATCGGTCGCGGTAAGCTGCCCCTTGAGTTGATAAATGTTAGAATCTGAGGCAAGCAGGGAAAATCAAATTAGTGTGAAACACCAAACACTGAGATGGTAGTAAAAGCAAACAGAAATGCTGAAGGAACTCAACCGGCCTCACAGCATTCATAGGAGGTATTTGGGCCTGAGTCTTTCTTCGTGTCTAAACAAAATGCAAGCAGGCATCTTAATTAAAGACACTAGGGAAAAAGGGGGTAGAATTGCGGGGGGGTGGGGGGGAGGAGGGAGGGGGAGGAAACCAGACCAATAGACAAAAGGTGTTCATTGGATATGATAAGAAGAAAGATGAAAATTGATTTGGGCTCTGTGAATGGAGACAGAGGGAAAAGGGAGAGAGAGAGAGAACGAGAGAATGAGATGGAAAGAGAAGAAGGATTTCTTAACAGAAAATGAAGATGTCGATGTTAATGCCATCCGGTTGGAAGGTGCCCAGAGAGAAGATGGTGTGGTTCCTCTAATTTGCTGGTGGTCTCACTCTGGCAGTACATAAGGACTATGGGCAGATAATGATAGCAAGGGAATGGGACAGGGAATCAAAATAGGCGGCGGAGAAAGCTGTGAGATTAGTGTAAATATGTGTTTGGCAAAGGCATGAATGGCCTATTTCTATGCTCCATTATCTGAAATAAATTTGTAAAAGTGATCTTCAATTTCAGTTCTCCCAACTTTTTAGCTGACAAGATCATTTATTTTTAATTTAGTCATACAGCTCAATAACAGGCCCTTTCGGCCCACGAGCCCGTGTTGCCCAATTGTACCTAATTGGCCTATAATCCCCGGTACGCTTTTGAAAGGTAGGAGAAAACCAGAGCACCTGGAGAAAACCCAGGCAGTCGGGGAAGGGCATAGCCTATCTGCAACACCAAGGGATCTGAAACCAGGTCGTTAATGCAGTAACGCCGTTGCACTAACCTCTACGCTTAGTGCGCCACCCTCAAAATATAGAAATAAATTCTCCAGCAAACAGTGACCAGGTTTTTGGTGCAAGGACTGTACTCAATGTCTCTGACACCCAGAAGTCAAGAAGCAGCCAGAATCCACCCAGCCAATGAGTTCACGTTGCAATTCAATAGGATTTTGGTCTCAACTTCTTCACCTCAAAGTTCCCTTAATTATGTTAAACCCTCTGGGATGTTATGAGGTCAGCAAATGCCCAGCATAATATTTCCATATATTACCATCTCTTCATTCTATTTGCATATCATTACCATCTTTAACACCAGAGACAGGTTGAATTAAGAATGATTTTGTGGATTATGTATGAGTTCAGGTACACTTAGCCATTTCTGCCTGCTAACTAAAAGTCTTTCCTTTTATTCATTCACGGGATTGCCAATTGCAGTGGTGGAATTTATTCTCTATTGTGGAGTCACAGAGTCATACACCACGGGAACTGGCCCTTCAGCTCAGTTTGTCCACGCTGACCAAAATGTTCCACCCACACTTGTCCCACTTTGACGGTGCTTGGCTCATATCCCTCAAAACCTATCCTATTCTTAACAGAACATTTGTCATTTTAATATTTTCTTAAGCATTACAGCGGACAAAATCTTTCCCCACCGTTGATAAAATCTCCATGGAACACTGACATCGGATGACAGCAGGAACCAGCATGGACCCACACCTCCCAAGACATGCTCGCTTCTCACTGCTTCCATTAGGGAAGAAGTACAGGTGCGACAAGACTTGTACCACCAGGTTCTGGAACAGTTGCTACTCCTTCACTCTCAGACTCCTAAACAACAGACTCAATCAGAGACACATTTAAGCACTCTTACTTTCTACACTATTTATTACTGTTCATTTATTGTTTCTGTATTGCAGTCAGTTTGTTTATATTTTTATTTTTTATTTTTCTCTTTTACTTGAATACAGTTTGCACTACCGATAAGTAGATCTTCTGCCTGGCCCAAAGGAAAAAACATAATCTCAGGGTCGTGTGTGATGTCAACTACCCACTCCAGCAAACCATTCCATATATTTACCATCCTTGATGTAAAAAAAAGTAACTCCTTAGGCTCCTGTTAAATCTCTTCCACCCCCCCCAACTCACCATAAACGTATGTCATCTGGTTACCGATTTCCCTTCCTTGCGCAAAAGACTCTGTTGTCTCATGATCTTTTCATCTCATGATTTTTATACCTCATTGAGATCAGTCCAAGGAATAAAGCCCTAGTTTGCCCAAATTCACCACATTGCTCAGGTCGCCGAATCCTTGCCACATCCTAACCAATCTTCTTTGCACCTTTTCTGGCTTGACAACGTCTTTCCAAAAGAACCGTCACCAACATTGAAGACAAAACTCCAGATGGAGCCTTATCAACATCTTATACAATATGACCTCCCAACTTCTACACTCACTACTCTGACTGGAGAAGAAGTGCCAAAAGTATTTTTAGACCACCTCTCATGTCACTTTAAAGATGCAATTTACTTGTACTCCAACAACACTTCCCAGATCCCTACCATTCACTGTGTAGGTCTGAACCATGCAAGACTTCCCAAAATGCAAAACCTCACTTTGACCTGGATCATATTCCATCACTTTCCTGATCTCCTTCCCAAATGATCAAGATCCTGCTCCAAATGTCTTCACTATTTACCATACTGTATTGGGAAGGGTCGTGGCTGTCATGTGACAGCACTGCCCCCTACCTAGTTGGAGGACACATCAGCTGCCGATCAAGATTTGGTTCCGCCCCACACATTAGTGCACACCTTGCAATTTTCCATGTAAATTACCTGGAATGGACTCTCCAGTCTGCCTGTTCTTGGCCATTGGCCATTGTAATTGGATTAACCCTCCCGGCACTGAGACATTTTTTTTTCCTGCAAATGATATGGGCTGGACCCTCCAGCACTATAAAGGTGCCATGTGGTCATTGTTCTCTCTCTTTGCCAGTTTGGGACCACCCTGGTTCACTCCAGGCCAAGAAATGTGGAAGGGCACTGGAGAAACTGTTGGTAAGATGTGTACTGTTAAAAGGGTTGGGAGTGTTTGATTAGTGTCCCTTGTAGCATAGAGCCGAACTTGCACTGAGTCAAGGGGTGGTTAGCCATCGTACTGATTTGTCCTTGATCATTGTATGTACCAGTTCATTGTGTGTGTGTGTGTGTGTGTGTGTGTGTGTGTGTGTGTGTGTGTGTGTGTGTGTGTGTGTGTGTGTGTGTGTTGTGTGTGTGTGTGTGTGTGTGTGTGTGTGTGTGTGTGTGTGTCTGTGTGTGTGTGTGTGTGTGTGTGTGTGTGTGTGCGTGTGTGTGTGTGTATATGTGTGTGTGTAAGAGAGAAAGAAAGAGATAGAGAAGGGCGGCATAGTCATTGCAGTCAGCGCAACATTATTACAGCGAGTCAGGTTCGAATTTGCCACTGTCTGGAAGGATTTTGCACATTCTCCCTGTGTCCATCTGAAATTCCTCTGAGTACTCCAATTTCCTTCCATGTTTCAAAGATATATGGGGTTAGTTGGTTAATTGGTCACATGGCCAGAGTGGGCTTGTGGACCAGAAGGGCCTGTTACCTTGCATTACACTCGGCCCTTCGTCCAGTGTAGACTATAAACATTGCTTATCCTTTGCTTCCTATCAATCTCAATCTCTAGCTATCCACATAACCATTTACAACACCGAAAAAGGCCAGTTTAGCCTTACTAGTCCATGCCAAACATCATCTCCCACCCAGGCCCATAACCTTCCATACCTCTCCCATCCATATACCTATTCAACCTTTCACTGAATATTAACATCAATCTTGCTTGTGTGTGTGTGGTGCATCATTTACCATTTCCTGTACTTGCCTTCTGTAAATAAAATCCATCCCCATCAAAGCTGTGTTCAGAGTCCTTGCCTTTGAGAACTACCAAACCTGTTTCCTCATTCACAACACATACATTCCATATGGAAGGTTAGTTAGGTATTAATTTGGAGATATTCAAATGGATTAAACATTAGCTGGAAGGGAGATGCCTTCCCTGGATAACGGTTTGTCAGGTAGGAGGCCAGTGTCAAGCGGTGTGCCTCAGGGATCTGTATTGGGTCGATTGCTGTTTGTCATTTACATTAATGATCCTGTATAATGGGGTGGTAAATTGGATTAGTAAATATGCAGATGATACCAAAATAGGTGGAATTGTGGATAATGAAGAAGGTTTTCAAAGATTGCAGAGGGATTTGGACTGCTTAGAAGAGTTGGCTGAGAGATGGCAGATGCAGTTTAATGCTGAAAAGTGTGAAGGGCTTCATTTTGGTAGGAATAATTAAAACAGGGCATATGCAGTGAAGGGGAGGGCATTGAGGAATGTAGTGGAGAAGAAAGATCTAGGAATAACAGTTCATTGTTCCCTGAGGTAGAATCTCATGTGGATAGGGTAGTGAATAAGGCTTTGGTATGCTGGCCTTTATAAATCAATGCATAGTATAAAGGAATTGAGAGGTGATGTTGAGACTGTTCAAGGCATTGGTGAGGCCAAATTTAGAGTACTGTGTGTAGTTCTGGTCACCGAATTATAGGAAGGATATCAACAAGTGCAGAGAAGATTTACAAAAATGTTACCTGGGTTTCAGCATCTAGATTTCAAATAAAGATTGAGAAAATTAGGTCTTTATTCTTTGGAGTGCAGAATGTTGAGAGGGGATTTGATAGAGGTGTTTAAGATTATGAGAGGGATAGATAGAGTTGATGTGGATAGGCTTTTTCCATTGAGAGTAGGAGAGACTGAAGCATGAGGTCATGAGTTAAGAAGCAAAAGTTTAGAAATAACACGAGGGGAAACTTCTTCACTCAGAGAGTAGTGGCTGCGTGGAATGAGCTTCTGGGAGAAGTAGTGGCAGCAGGGTCAATTTTGCTATTTAAGGAAAAATTGGATAGGTATATGGATCCATATCCATACAATTTATGGGAGGGGAATGGATGGTAATGGGCAGGATGCAGGTAAGTGGGATTAGAAGAGAGTGCTTAGTTAGGTGCGGACCAGAAGGGCCAAAATGGCTTGTTTCCGTGCTGTAATTTTTATATAGTTATATGGATAATGTCACCCACAAACTTGCCAACTGGATTGATACCACGCAGAATCAGGCTCTTCACCCCAACACATCTAAGTTGTCAATTTGCCTACCTGAGCTTGTATTTAGAATTAACCATATAACCATATAACCACTTACAGCACAGAACAGGCCAGTTCGGCCCTGCTAGTCCATGCCGTAACAAATCCCCACCCTCCTAGTCCCACTGACCAGCACCCGCTCCATACCCCTCCAGTCCTATCCTCTCCATGTAACTATCCAGTCTATCCTTAAATGTAACCAATGATCCCGCCTCAACCACGTCTGCCAGAAGCTCATTCCACATCCCCACCACCCTTTGCGTAAAGAAATTTCCCCTCATGTTCCCCTTATAATTTTCCCCCTTCAATCTTAAACCATGACCTCTAGTTTGAATCTCCCCCACTCTTAATTGAAAAAGCCTATCCACATTTACTCTGTCTGTCCCTTTTAAATTCTTAAATACCTCTATCAAGTCCCCCCTCAATCTTCTATGCTCCAGAGAAAAAAGCCCTAGTCTGCACAACCTTTCCCTGTAACTCAAACCTTGAAATCCTGTCAACATTCTCGTGAACATTCTCTGCACTCTCTCTATTTTGTTTATATCTTTCCTATAATTTGGTGACCTGAACTGTACACAGTACTCCAAATTTGGCCTCACCAATGCCTTTAAAGAACCATAGAACATTGCAGCACAGAAATAAGCCCTTCAGCCCTTCTAGTGTGTGCACTAACCATGATGTCTCTCATAGAGTACATCTACTCACACCTCTCTTTTACACTTTATGTACTTGAAGAAGCTATTTGAGTCATTTGGGATGTTTTTTTTTAAATTTAGAGATACAGAATTGTAATAGGACCTTCCATCCCATGAGCCCACCTTCTCCAATTATAACCCACCAACTCCATATGATTTGATGAGATGAGATGAGAAGAGTGAGATGAGATCTTATAGAGGCATTACATTAGGAAGACCATAATAGTTAAGATTGAGGCAGAAAAGTGGTAGATCACATCAATGTTGGGGGGAGGGGGGTAGGGGATAGAGAGACTAGTAGATGAAACTAGTACTAATCTCAAGATTCAAGGGAGTGGATTTACTACAGAGCGGAGGAGCATCTATTGTTTCCAGAGAGTAATGGGCTTGTGGAATTCTCTGCCCAAAGAAGCAGTAGAGGCTGCCCCATTAAATACATTTAAGACATAGTGGGGTTACAGTGGGGCTACAGTGAAAAGGCCAGTAAATATTGCTTACTCCACGCCCACGTGAGCCATGGTGTTGTTGAATGGCGGAGCGGGCTCAACATGCCAGATGATCGAATCCTGCTCCTATTTCCTATGTTCTTATACTTGAGAAGGAGAATGAGATGGAAAAACACACTGAGAAAAATGGAAAGAACAAATGAGTAAGGACGGAATGATTGATGGAGTGGGGAAGGTAATAGAGAGGGAGGGAGGGAGAGAGAGAGAGTATGAGATAGTAGGAGGAAGCTTAAAGAAATGGCAAAAACGGGGACCAAGGGACAAAGGTAAAGAAAAGAGCAGAAAATAGAGAGATAGGGACAGCTATATATAAAGTACAGAAGGAGAAAGAGGAAGAGAGCAAGAAAGGACAAGGGAGAGAAAGAGCTCCTTCCATGTTCTCAGCACGTTCCAAAACAGGTTATATCAAATTAAAAATAAATTTTTCAGAGTAAATACTGAAGCATGTTCCAAATATACTGCCGGACTTTCTGCTTATACAAAGAAGAAAGAGTTTTGAACTGCAGAATCCATTCACCACACTTCCAGTACAAAGAGCCTGGCACTCTCTTCATAACATCAACGACCCCGTTTACTTCCAGCAACAACATTCTTCTGTGGATATCGAGATGAAATATGACCTCAATCTTTTGCTCCTTTGTTGAAAACGTAGAGGGATTTATTTAAGACTGCCCCTCTTCTCAGGATGTTTCGCAGCACTTTAAAATAGACTTTCAAGGTCTAGTTACTGAACACTGTGCAAAACTGGCAATCAGAATACCAATTGCAAAGTTGTATCAAAAAGCTGTAATAAGGAGGAGTCAGGTGATGGAGTAGTGGCCGGACGGTGAACTCCAGCCCTCTCCAGAAAAGTCGGGAAAAACAAAGGAAAACACAAAGGCACAGAAATAAAAGATACAGAAAAGTGAGTATAAAGGTGGAAAGAAGATGGCGACAAAAAAAGAAAAATCGAAAGCAATGGTAAGAAGAGAGGAAGAGAAGACAAAGGAGGAAAAAGGTGAAGGCCTTACCTGTCCGAAGAGGCCCGCTGCGGAGAGAGAAACCCGCTCCCTCAGGTCGGTAAATAATGGACTACAAAAATGGCTCGCAGAGCCGAGTAAAAGTGCGCAACTGCGCATGCGCGATGCGAATGAAAAAAAACACACCGACGGGAGGGGGGACCAGCTGGGGAGTCGATCTCCACTGCCGGCAACGACAGCTGCAGAACACCTGCAGCAAGAAGAGACCACAGAAGACAATAGAAACAAGAAAGAAGAGGAGGAAAGGGCACCAAAGAAACAACAGATGGCCAACCCAGAGGAAGAAGAAGAGGAAGAATACAGTGAAATAGATGAAGGGAAAGGCAAGGTAAAGGATATACTTTCTCTTGTTAGAGGATACATGGAGTCATTTAAAGAATGGCAAACACAGGAATTTAAGGATTTAAGAAAAAGAATAAACAACACAGAAGAGAAAATAAATAAAATGGAGATGACCTTAACAGAAATGGGAAAGAAAATGGACAAGATGGAAGAGCGGGCAGTAGCAGCAGAAATGGAGGTAGAAGACTTAAAAAAGAAATTGGAGAAATCTAATAAAAAAACTAAAGAGACACAAGAACTACTAGCTCAAAAAATAGATACAATGGAAAACCATAACAGAAGAAATAACATAAAGATAGTGGGCCTTAAGGAAGATGAAGAAGGCAAGAATATGAGGGAGTTTATAAAAGAGTGGATCCCTAAGACCCTAGGATGTCCAGAACTACAGCAAGAAATGGAAATAGAAAGGGCACATAGAGTATTGGCCTCTAAACCACAACCACAACAAAAACCAAGATCTATTGTAGTAAAATTCCTAAGATATACTACAAGAGAAAAGGTACTGGAGAAGACAATGGAAAAAGTAAGAGAGGGCAACAAACCACTGGAGTATAAAGGGCAAAAAATCTTCATTTATCCAGATATAAGTTTTGAACTCCTAAAGAAGAGAAAAGAGTTCAATACAGCAAAGGCGATTTTATGGAAGAAAGGGTATAAATTTATACTAAAGCATCCAGCGGTATTGAAAATATTTATTCCAGGACAACAAAACAGACTATTCTCGGATCCAGAAGAAGCACGAAAATTTGCAGAACAATTACAAAAATAGACTGAGGGAGGAAGACGGGTAATGAGAGTTAAAATGATCACAATTGATATGTATGTGGGTAAAGACAAAAATAGACTGAGGGATGAAGACGGGTAATGAGAGTAAAAATGATCACGATTGATATGTATGCGGGTAAAGAGGTATAAGAGTGAATAGAGACAATGGGCATACGTGAAAGTATCTGTAATTAGAGGAAAACATAGATAGTATAGACAAGAAGTAATAAGGGAAGGCAATGGAATAGAGAGAATAAGGAGGGAATTAAAAGAGTGACCTTTGTGACATATGAAAAATGAAATCTTTTCTGGGGGGGCGGGGTGGGGGGAAATAGCGGTCACTGCAAAATCAGTTGACGCTTGCGAGTGGATTCGCAAATCCAAATGGAGAGGGGAGATGTGGTTGTCCGACAAGGGATAAAGGACAACTCAGGAGGGGAAGGGGAGATTGGGGATAAATAGATAGAAATAGGAGAATAAGGAAAATGTTGGATGTTGTAGGAATGTTGTCTTATAAAGAGTTGAAAATAAGAAAACAGAAATGGAAAAGGAGGAAAGGTAATGATGGAAAAACGGAAAGAGAAGATAAACAAAATATAAAAGGGCTACGCTGAACTATATGACTTTAAATATTAATGGACTACATAACCAAATTAAAAGGAAGAAACTACTAAATTTAAATGAATAAATGTATTCCATTAGAAAAAATAACATATAGGTTAAGAAATAATATTGAAATATTCGAACAAGTATAGGAGCCTTACATTAAATACAATAGCGAAAACCTACCGGGGACAAACATTACTTAAGTTGATGGAAGGAGAAGGAAAGAAAAGAATGGACTTAGTAGAATTTCTGGTGCATTTTTGTTGAATGACAACATTGTCTGACTGGCTCAATGCAACCTAGATTGTATACCTAAAATGGATGAGAGAGGGGGTTGGTGGGGTGGCTTGGGAGGAAGGGGGGGGGGGGAGAAAAAGTCACTGTATATGTGTGAAAAAGAAATAGTGTATATCATGGCTAATGTGATTTATGGTGTGAAAAATAAAAAATTTAAAAAAAAAAAGCTGTAATAACATTCAGATCCCTTGATTTTAATGACTATGACTGAATTATACATTTTGGGATGGAAACCAGCTCTCCAATCTTCAAAGTTGTGTTGTTGGATCTTTTGCATTCACTTAAATGAACATTCATGACCTCATGAAAACATAACTGTAAGGCCCTGGTGCGTGGGACTTCCCATGGCTTTTGGACTCAGGTTAACTTTGCTTCACTGATAGCATTCTCACCTCTGAATCAGAATAATGTGGATTCATTTTGCACCCCAGAGATCTGAGCACGATATCCAAGTGGATATTTCATGTGACAAGCATGTTCGGAACAAGTAGGAAGTTTATGGTGTCTTGACCGCCATCATGTCAACTTTCTACAGGACCTCGATCGAGAGAATCCTGGCTGGTTGTATCACAGTGTGGTACGGTTGCTGTAGAGAATTGGACCAGAGGTCAATCCACAGCTCCAGAGGTGTGGCAGAGAGGATCACTGGGTCTCCCTCACTCCCCAAACCCACACCCCCCCCACCCCGCCACCGACATGACCTACAGATCGTCGTCAGAAGAGGGCACACAAAATCCCCTTCCACATTGCACACAGCATCTTTCAGCTGCTCCTGTCAGGAAAGAGATACAAGAATATCAAAGCCAAGACCTACAGGAGTATCAAAGCCAGGACCAGCAGGCTGAGAAAGAACTTCAACCCACAGGCAGTGAGATGGCTGAATGACCAAAGGAATTGCTCACAATAACCATCTGAGACTCGACTATTTATTAAGCAATATTATTTTATTTTTATATTATTTATAATTGTCCTGCATATCTATTGCTTGTCTGTATGTGTGTTCCATGAAGGTCTGGAGAACTCTGTTTCGTTGGGTTGTACTTGTGCCATCAGATGGTAACTAAACTTGAACTTGAATTTGAACGGAGTTTGCTGCTCATCTGTGGCCTGATTCAGTCCTGAATATGATTCACCTTAACAAGACAATGGCCTCTGCCTAGTTGAGGTTCCTTCTTCACTCTTCTCACCCTGTCTTCTGTACGCTCTCCTCAGCCCTGACAAACCGTTTCTGCTCAAAAAAATATCGGCCATTCTTTTTTGTCCCACTGATGCTGCTTGGACCACTGAGGTCTTTTCTCCTTGCAGCAATGGAGGAATAAAGTTGACCTGATAGAGGTGCGCAAGGTGACGGCACAAATGGATCGAGTGGCTATCCTGAGGTGTTTTATTTTACTGCCAGGTCTAAAATGGCTAGCACGAGGAGGGGGGGGGGGCATAGGTTTAAGGTGCCTGGGAGTAAATACAATGGGGGTGTAAGAGGCACGTTTTTCACCCAGAGAAGGTGGATGCATGGAATGGAATGGACAAAAGTGCTGGAGATGTTCAGCAGGTCACTCAGCACCTATAGGAAGTGTAACCAATGTTTTGGGCCCATTCGACTTCCTTTTCTATTTAAAATATTTTTATTGAGTTTAACATATAAATCCTACCTACAAATCTTCTAATTAAACAAATAACAGGTCGTATTATATACATATCACAAATTAATACTAATCAAAAACCTATCCATATTTGTTTATTTATCAATATTTCTTAAAAAATAATTTTAGATAAAAATGTAGTAAAACTACATTAGACAATCCCTTGATCTAAACAAAGGGTAAATTCTGTCTAATTTAATATGACCTATGACAACCATATTTAACAAGTTAATCTAAATAAAGGAATACAAAGAAAACAAATCCCGAAATCTAAATCTAATCTATCCTCCCTCTCTAAAAGCCCTTTGTCAAGTAACGAGCAAAAAGTAGACAGATACCTGTATAAAAATGGTGGGATGAGGAGAGGAGGGTACCTACCATGCATGGAATGTGCTGCTGGCAACAATGGGTGAAGCAGGTCAAATAGGATTTTTCAGAGACTTTTGGGTAGGTGAATGGAACAGAGAAAAATGGAGGGTTATGCAGTAGTGAAAATCCCAGCTGTGTATTAGGTCAGCACCACACTCTGGGCTGAAGGGCCTGTACTGTCCAGTAGATTTCTATGTATTATGTCCTCCAACAGGATGGGTTTGACTTTAGGTTCCAGCATCTGCAATTTCCCGTGTGTCCTTAGCTTCCACTCTGTTCCTCCCTCTCCAAACAGAGTGGTACAAACTGTCAGGACTGACAAACATCAGTCAAACCATCCTCTTTGGATGCATCACAGGAGTTACTCTGCCCAAGACTCCAACAAGCTGCCATGCTGTGAGTATTGTTCAGGCCTTTACGCTAACCAGGCCTTTACAGGCCTTTACGGCCTTTACGGGCCTTTACGCTAACCAGGCCTTTACGTTAACCAGGCCTTTACGCTAACCAGGCCTTTACGCTAACCAGGCTTTTACGCTAACCAGGCCTTTACGCTAACAAGCTGCCATGCTGTGAGTATTGTTCAGGCCTTTACGCTGACCAACCTTCCAACAACGACCCCCTTCTTTAACTCCAACCCTGTTTATACTGACATCCAGTAAACTGGCCAGTTAAAGAAGCCGTTTTCTTTGCTGTTCCCACTGGACCACTTTTAACTGGGACACAAACGGTTTTCCTACTGATCACAATTCATCCTTGGGAACAGGAGACAATAGTCCCGGATGCAACTGGTCCTCTTTCCACAGGTTTAATCGGCATGCCGGTATCAACTGATGCCGGGGATGTGAATAGGGGTCAAGGGCATCAATCCCTGGTGTGATTTTACATCATTTGACGCTGGCGTGCTGATAGTTTCCCTTTCCACTGGACCCGTAACCAGTAAGTTGGGCGTCAATTCCTGTGACATGGTTCCAGTGGAAAAGGGAATGTCTAGAGAATGTTGCCAAACATATTACAGGATCCATTTCATCCCAATCAAACTCTCTTCTCTCTTCTTCCTTGGGGCAGAAGATACAGAAGGGTGAAAACACAGTCTACTAATTGCAAGCACAGCTTCTTTGCAACTGTTTTCAGACTTTTGACTGGACCTCTCTTTGGTAAAAGGAGATGCCCTTGCACTATTTTCCTATACTTTCTCATGACTCTCCACTTTCAAACACTGTCTCGAACACCCTTTGACTTACTGTAACCCCTCATCCAGCACTTTTGTTTCTTCGTTGCATTACATGCTGCACTTGAGCAGGGGGTGACCTGCCTGGATAGCACACAAATCAAAGCATTTCACTGCATCCAATTATATGTGACAATAAAGAATTCAGCTCAATTTGATTCAATTCCACCTTCAAATCATTTGCACACATGTGGGGATAGGTTTAAACTAGTTTGGCAGGGGGGTGGGGAACAGAGGGTGAGAGCAGTGTCCAGGGAGTATGGCCACCTAGCTAGGAATAAAAAAGATAAGAAAGGTAGGATGGAGATTAGGGTAGAAAGTAAAAAAGAGAATATATGTGAGGGTCATTCTCTGAGATGCATATATTTTAATGCAAGAAGCATAGTGAACAAGGTAGATGAGCTGAGAGCATGGATAGATACTTGGGGTCACGATATTGTGGCAATTAGTGAGACCTGGCTACAGGAGGGGCAGGACTGGCAACTTAATGTTCCGGGATACATTTGTTTTAGATGTGATAGATCAGGGGGTAAAAAAGGAGGAAGAGTTGCTCTGCTTGTTAGGGAGGTCATTACTGCTGTGAGGTGGCAGGATGGTATGGAGGGATCGAGGCTGTTTGGGTGGAATTGAGGGGTGGAGGAGGCAAGAGGATGCTAATAGGGGTGTATTACAGACCACCAAATGGGCCAAGGGAAATAGAGGAACAAATTTGTAGGGAGATAACGTATATGTGTGAAAATCATAGGGTAGTGATCATGGGAGATTTTAACTTCCCACACATTGATTGGGATACCCATATGGTTAGAGGGCTGGATGGGCTAGAGTTCGTTAAATGTGTTCAGGATTGTTTTCTAAATCAGTTAGTAGAAGAACCGACTCGGGATGGTGTAATACTGGATCTCCTGTTAGGGAACGAGCTAGGTCAGGTAGCGGACATTAATGTTGGAGTACCAATTGGGTCTAGTGATCATAACTCTGTTAGTTTTAGGGTAGTTTTAAGGAAGAGCAAGGAGAGGCCTAAAGTTGAGGTTCTGGATTGGAAAAGAGCAAATTTTGTAGGAATAAGAAGAGATTTGGGAAGTATTGAGTGGGACAGGATATTTTCAGGTAAGGATGTAAATGAAAAATGGAGGATATTCAAAAAAGAAATTTTGAGGGTATAGAGTAGTTATGTCCCAGTCTGGATCAAAGGAAAGGCTGGAAGTCATAGGGAGGCCTGGTTTTCGAGGAATATTGGAAATTTGGTTAGGAGAAAAAGGGAGGTGTACAAGAGGTATAAAGAGCAGGGAGCTGAGAAGTTGAAGGAGGACTACAAGGAGTGTAGAAGGAATCTTAAGAAAGAAATTAGAAAGGCCAAAAAAAGGCATGAAGAGGCTTTGGCTGACAGAGTAGAAATAAATCCAAAGGGTTTCTATAAGTACATTAAAAGTAAAAGATTAGTGAGAATAAAATTGGACCCCTTGTAGATAGCGAGGGTAGGCTGAGTGAAAAGTCTGAGGAAATGGGGGAAATTTTAAATGATTTCTTTGCCTCGGTATTCACTAGGGAAAAAAATGTTGAACCAGTTGAAGTAAAGAAAAATAGTGGGGAGGTCATGAAGCATATAAGGATAACCGTGGAGGTAGTGAAGGCTGTGTTAAAAAAGATAAAGGTGGATAAATCTCCCGGACCGGACAAAATATTCCCTAGGACACTCAGGGAGGCTAGTGGACAGTTAGTGGGGCCATTAACAGAGATATTTAGTATGTCACTGGCGACGGGGGTGGTACCAAAGGATTGGAGGGTGGCGCATGTGGTTCCTCTGTTTAAGAAAGGGTCCAAATGCAAACCTGTGAATTATAGGCCTGTAAGTCTGACGTCTGTGGTGGGCAAGTTGATGGAAAGTGTTCTGAGGGATGCTATTTACAAATTTTTGGAGGTACAAGGATTGATAGGGAGTAATCAGCATGGTTTTGTCAGGGGTAGATCATGCTTGACAAACCTGATTGAGTTCTTCGAGAGGGTTACAAAAAAGATTGATGAAGGGAAAGCTGTGGATGTTGTCTATTTGGACTTTAGTAAATAGAATAATACCTAGTGTCGCCGAGAATATTCTCCCAGAATCATAGTGCGGCTTTCGCGCAAACAGAGGAACTACTGACATGGTCTTTGCCCTCAGACAGCTCCAACAAAAGTGCAGAGAACAAAACAAAGGACTCTACATCACCTTTGTTGACCTCACCAAAGCCTTCGACACCGTGAGCAGGAAAGGGCTTTGGCAAATACTAGAGCGCATCGGATGCCCCCCAAAGTTCCTCAACATGATTATCCAACTGCACGAAAACCAACAAGGTCGGGTCAGATACAGCAATGAGCTGTCTGAACCCTTCTCCATTAACAATGGCGTGAAGCAAGGCTGTGTTCTCGCACCAACCCTCTTTTCAATCTTCTTCAGGATGATGCTGAACCAAGCCATGAAAGACCTCAACAATGAAGACGGTGTTTACATCCGGTACCGCACGGATGGCAGTCTCTTCAATCTGAGGCGCCTGCAAGCTCACACCAAGACACAAGAGAAACTTGTCCGTGAACTACTCTTTGCAGATGATGCCGCTTTAGTTGCCCATTCAGAGCCAGCTCTTCAGCGCTTGACGTCCTGTTTTGCGGAAACTGCCAAAATGTTTGGCCTGGAAGTCAGCCTGAAGAAAACTGAGGTCCTCCATCAGCCAGGTCCCCACCATGACTACCAGCCCCCCCACATTTCCATCGGGCACACAAAACTCAAAACGGTCAACCAGTTTACCTATCTCGGCTGCACCATTTCATCAGATGCAAGGATCGACAACGAGATAGACAACAGACTCGCCAAGGCAAATAGCGCCTTTGGAAGACTACACAAAAGAGTCTGGAAAAACAACCAACTGGAAAACCTCACAAAGATAAGCGTATATAGAGCCGTTGTCATACCCACACTCCTGTTCTGCTCCGAATCATGGGTCCTCTACCGGCATCACCTACGGCTCCTAGAACGCTTCCACCAGCGTTGTCTCCGCTCCATCCTCAACATTCATTGGAGCGCTTTCATCCCTAACGTCGAAGTACTCGAGATGGCAGAGGTCGACAGCATCGAGTCCACGCTGCTGAAGATCCAGCTGCGCTGGGTGGGTCACGTCTCCAGAATGGAAGACCATCGCCTTCCCAAGATCGTGTTATATGGCGAGCTCTCCACTGGCCACCGTGACAGAGGTGCACCAAAGAAAAGGTACAAGGACTGCCTAAAGAAATCTCTTGGTGCCTGCCACATTGACCACCATCAGTGGGCTGATATCGCCTCAAACCGTCCATCTTGGCGCCTCACAGTTTGGCGGGCAGTAACCTCCTTTGAAGAAGACCGCAGAGCCCACCTCACTGACAAAAGGCAAAGGAGGAAAAACCCAACACCCAACCCCAACCAACCAATTTTCCCCTGCAACCGCTGCAACCGTGTCTGCCTGTCCCGCATCGGATTTGTCAGCCACAAACGAGCCTGCAGCTGACGTGGACATTTACCTCCTCCATAAATCTTTGTCTGCGAAGCCAAGCCAAAGATGAAGAAAGTTTTTGACAAAGTTCCCCACAGGAGGTTAGGAAAAAAGGTGGAGGCATTAGGTATAAATAAGGAGGTAGTGAAATGAATTCAGCAGTGGTTGGATGGAAGGTGTCAGAGAGTAGTGGTAGAAAATCGTTTGTCCAATTGGAGGCCGGTGACTAGTGGAGTTCCTCAGCGTTCAGTCCTGGGTCCACTATTATTTGTTATATATATTAACGATCTGGATGTAGGGGTAGAGAATTGGATAAGCACGTTTGCAGATGACACAAAGATTGGTGGTGTTGTCGACAGTGAGGTAGATTACCGTAGATTAAAGGGTGATTTAGGAAGGCTGGAGGTGTGGGCTGAGAAATGGCTGATGGAATTTAATACAGAGAAATATGAGGTGCTGCATTTTGGAAAGGCAAATCTAAATAGGTCATATACATTGAATGGTAGACAATTGAGGAGTGCAGAGCAACAAAGGGATTTAGGAGTGATGGTAAATAGTACCCTCAAGGCTGATACTCAGGTAGATGGTGTGGTGAAGAAGGCATTTGGAATGTTGACCTTCATAAATCGGAGTATTGAATTCAAGAGTAGGGAGGTTATGATGAAATTGTACAAGGCATTGGTGAGGCCAAATTTGGAGTACTGTGTACAGTTTTGGTCACCAAATTATAGGAAAGATATAAACAAAATAGAGAGAGTGCAGAGAAGGTTCACAAGAATGTTGACAGGATTTCAGGGTCTGAGTTACAGGGAAAGGTTGTGCAGACTGGGGCATTTTTCTCTGGAGCATAGAAGATTGAGAGGGGACTTGATAGAGGTGTTTAAGAATTTAAAAGGGACAGACAGAGTAAATGTGGATAGGCTTTTTCAATTAAGAAAGGGGGAGATTCAAACTAGAGGACATGGTTTAAGATTGAAGGGGGAAAATTATAAGGGGAACATGAGGGGAAATTTCTTTACGCAGAGGGTGGTGGGGATGTGGAATGAGCTTCCGGCAGACGTGGTCGAGGAGGGATCATTGGTTACATTTAAGGAAAGACTGGATCGTTACATGGATAGGAGGGGATTAGAGGGGTATGGACCGGGTGCTGGTCAGTGGGACTAGGAGGGTGGAGATTTGCTATGGCATGGACTAGTAGGGCCGAACTGGCCTGTTCTGTGCTGTAAGTGGTTATATGGTTATATCCCTCTAAACAGCACAGTGAATACTTATTAATTATCTATCTCATGCTTTTTTTGCTTGTAGTTGTTTATGAGTTGTACAAACACTAAGTTTAATTGTTTAACAACTCGGTTCAAACATTAAGTTTAATAATTCAACAGTTCAGTTGAGATGTCAACATCCATGGTCGAAAACGCGAGCTGACCCTGCCGATTCAGAGAGGACAAAAGGAACCGCCCAGCCTAGTGCTGCTAATCCACTGTTTGGACCCCATCACGTGCCAGGATCCTGCTCTCATGAGAGCCCGAACCTCCATATGACGGTTCGAGAATTAAGTGGCGCAACCCGCCACATGCGCTTTTTAATTCGATTAAGTTTACTATGAAACTTCTTGTTTTGCAATTACCTGTTCAGCTGAAGCAAGAAAGAATTTTGGTGCATATGTTCGTTGTATAATGTGTTCAACAATAAACTCAGTATAAAAATCTTCACGGCCTATCTATCACGTTAGCCAAGAAAATCTGTAGATGCCCGGGTTGAGTGAAATACACATAACAACACTATATTCTATCTTAGCAATCTCCAATAAGACAGCATCAATATCAACTTCTCCATTTTCCGTTAAGGAGCTCCCCTGAGCCTTTCTCTCTCTCTCTACCCTTTTCTCCCATCCCTCTCCTATTGGAGAGCTACCATTTTAGCCCTCTGCCCTCTCCCCCTCTAACTTCTTATCCCTCCGCAATAATATGGAAGCAGAGCTGCAGAGAGATTCCATGAGGATTTACAAGATCCTTGCTGGGTTTGGAGAACTATGAGGAGAGATTGTATGGTCTTGTTTATTTTTCTTTGGAACAAAATAAATGGGATTGAGACTTAATTGAGATGTACAAAACTACTAAGGATCCACACTGGTTAAACAGAGTGCACTGATTTCCCTGAGCAGACAGCCTTATAATGAGAAAGCATTAGTTTAAATTAACTGGTGAATAGATAGACTGGAGATAATTAAAACCCTTTCAGACAAAGAGTGCTGAGATTCTGCTACTCCCAGCCTGACATGATAACGGATACAGGAACCCCCCCCCTTCATCGGGAAAAGATTTCCAATAAAAATCATAAAGAACCAAGGGTTTGGAAGTGAGAATAAGTCCAGAAACTCCATTATTGGTCGACATTTACATAATAGGCTGAATGGGTTCCTTCTGTGTTGGACATTCGTATCCTTCAACCATCATCAATAAAGGTTGATGTCTATTTTTCATGTAGAAGCCTACTGTGCACAGATAAATGAGTTGCCTTGTCCACATCACTCAGCACTTCTACTCCACCTACCACAACAGAGGCCTCCCTGTAGCCAACCATTTCAATTCGGAGTCACACTCCCACACTCACTTGTCTGTTCATGGCCTTGTGTATTGTCCATCCTGACCACCTGCAGATTGGAGGAACGACACCTTATTTTCCATCTAGGCACCCTCCAGCCTGATGGCATCAACAATTACTTCTCTGCTTTCTGCCAAACTTCCTCTCTTTTTCTCCACCCCCCCCCACCTTTTCCAATCTTTCCATATCTCCCTTCCCTTCCCCCTTTACCAACCCAGCCATCCATCCTCCCCCTGATCGCTGCTGTCCCCTCCCTCCCTTCTC
Source organism: Narcine bancroftii (assembly GCF_036971445.1). Taxonomy (NCBI): domain Eukaryota; kingdom Metazoa; phylum Chordata; class Chondrichthyes; order Torpediniformes; family Narcinidae; genus Narcine; species Narcine bancroftii. The sequence goes on from NC_091469.1 coordinate 147,360,727, forward strand.
CACCTATCATCTCTTGCCTTTGCCACTCCCCCCTATCTTTTTGTTTGGACGCCTAACAACAATCTTTCTCTCATACCTTGATGAATGGCTCAAGCCTGAAATGTTAGTTATGTATTTTTACCTTTGCTACATAAAGGACACTGTTTGACCGGCTGAATTTCAGCTTCTTGTGATTTTACTTCAAACGCGGTGTCTACAGATTTGTATGATTTATTTCCTTTGATACACAGTGAATGTTATTCACAAACTTGCACAAAGAGGCATGGATAGGGAAGATCATCAGGATCTTTTTTTCTCCAGCAAAGAGAGGTCAAGTACTTAAAAGTGTGGATGAACTGAGGGACCTTGGGGTTCAAATCCAAACATCCCTCAAGGTTGCTGCACAGGTTGATCGGATAGTTAAGAAGACCTATGGGATGCTGGGATTCATTAATAGGGGGGGTTGAATTCAGGAATAGAGAGGTCATGTTGCAAATCTACAAATCTCTGGTAAGACCACACTATTGTGTTCAGTTCTGGTCACCTCATTATAGAAAGATGTGAAAACTATGGAGAAGATGGAGAAGAGATTTACCAGAATGTTGCCTGGATTGGGAAACAAGTCTTATGAGACAAGGTTAACAGAGCAGGGACTTTTCTCTTTCAAGTATAGAAGGATGAGAGGAGACGATAGAGGTCTACAAGATTATGAGAGGCTTAGCTAGGGTGGACAGCCAGCGACTGTTTCCCAGGGCAGGAACAGCAAACACCAGAGGCCATGTGTACAAAGTGATGTTTAGGGGAGACATCAGAGTACGTTTTTTTACACAGAAAGTTGTGGGTTGCATGTGGGGCAACTGCTGTACCTGCAGGGAGGCAACCTGGGAGGGTGGCCCCACCTGCCGGCTGTCAATCACCGGCCCATATAAAGACTCGAGCCAGCCCCTTTGGAGAGTCAGACATGTGGAGCCAAGAATGTGCTCAGACTGGTGTGTACAAGTTTAAGTTGTACAGTCTGTGGACTTTGCGTCAGAATTATTCGCACAGCAGCGCTCACAACGCCTGGAATGCCTTGCCGGAGATAGTGGTGGAGGCTAAATCGTTAGGGGTATTTAAGAGACAGGCACATGGATGAAAGAAAAATGAAAGTTTATGTGGTAGGGAGAGTTTAGCACTTTTTTAAAAAACAAATATACGTGTCGTCACAACATCAAGGTCCAGAGTGCCTGTACTGTGCTGTAGTGTTCTATGTTCTGTGTACCAGAAGGTGTAGCTTTGAGTGGGGGAGTTTAAATGAGTTTACAAGGCAAGTTCTTTTACTTGGAGAGAAATAGGTACCTGGAGCACCTTGCCAGGGAGATAGAACATGGAACATACAACAGAAATCTACATTACAGACCCTTCAGTCCACCTTCTGGTGCCGACCTAATAACCTACTCTAACAGCTGCTTAGAATTTCCCTACTGCATAATCCTCCATTTTTCTCAGTTCCATGTGTATTTCCAATTGTCTCTTAAAAAATCCTGTTGTACCTGCCTCCACCACCATCACTGGCAGCGCATTCCATGCAGTCCCTCTTACCGTGTGCAGAACCTGCCTCTTACAACCCCCCTGAACTTAACCCCAAGCACCTTAAATCTATGTCCCCTGGTGTTAACCATTTCAGCCCTGCGGAGAAAAAGCATCACGTTATCCACACGATCAATGCCTCTCGTCATCTTGTACAACTCATCGGCCGTCAGTCCAAGGAAAACAGTTGCAGGTCACGCAACCTATCCTCATAATGCATGCTCCCCAATGCAGACAGCATCCTTGTAACTCTCCTCTGCACCCTCTCCACAGTATCCACATACATTAAGCAGTTGGGCGACCAGAACTAAACATAATATTGCAAGTAGGGTCCAACTAAGACCTTATATAACTGATGGCGGTAGTAGATATGATGTTTGAAGAGCTATTTGGACAGGATAAGAGTAGTTACAGAATAGAGGGATGTAGATCATATTCAGCCAGATGAGATTGGTTTAATCTGGTATCGTGTCCACCACAAACATCTTAGGCCAAAGGGCCTGTTCCTGTTCAGTATTTCTCTGTTTTAAATTAATTAATTGGGTGTAAAATGCTCTGAGATATCCTGAAGTCATGAAAGGAATTCATAAATGCAAATCTGTTTATTTTACTCCCATTTTTTTTAACTGTGACTAACAGATGGAATAGTTCAAGGGGCACTTCGATTGAATATTTAGTCATCTGTATCAATCAATCACTGGTGCAGAGAGGATCATTTAAATAAAGGAAATGTTAATCCTTCCTCTGGCTGTGACAGTTGAAAACCAAAGCTGCGATTTGGCTTTAAAACCATCAGCAGGTTGCGGCTTAAGTCTTATATTATGCGGCAAATCAGAAGCTTGATTCGTCATGTTGCGTGCTTCCAGTCCTTGAGAATTCTTTGAGGGTGTAGGTGTCCCCAGTGAAGCAGCCATTGTTATTCCAGTCTTTTATGAACGGGACTGAGGGGTTTACAGAGTGTACTCCATAGGAATGGGACTGGAGTCACAATTTGGCCACACCCTGCAGATGCTGGAATCTGGGGCAAAACAACAACCTGCTGGAGGAACTCAGTGGGACGAGCAGCATCAGTGGGTAAAACCTTTCCATCTCTGAGAGGGGATGGTAAAGACCAGGGTAAAAATTGTAAGACTGGGCACAGACTGGGAGAACACTTCTCTGAGCATCTTCGCGCTGGCCACATCAATGGCAGGGATTTCCCAGTGGCCAACCATTTCAATTCTGAGCCCTATTCTCGACATGTCTCTCTGTGGCCTAATGCAGTGCCAAATTAAGGCCACCCATAAATTTGGAGGAGCAACACCGAATATTTTGTTTGGGCAGATGCCATTAATATCAACTTCTCTGATTTCCGCTAATTTACTCCCTGTTCTACATCTCTTCCATATCCCTTTGTTTACTATCATTCAGCTGTCCGTTACCAGAGCCATCCCCTCTTCCCGTTTGGTGTTGCGCCCTTCCTCCCTCAACCACCTATTATCTCCAGCCTCCTCCTGCGCCACCCCCCACCACTTTATTCAGATGCCTGACTGCATTTTGCTCATAGCCTAATGAAGGACTCAAAATGTTAGTCATGTATCTTTATCTTTGCTATAGTAAAATGCATCATTTGAACTGCTGGGTTTATTCAGCATTGTGTTTTTACAAGAAAGGATTATTGGCGAATATCGGTGAGAAGGCGACCCTTTACCTGTTAGCCTGCGCTCCTCTCCCTGCTCCTTCCTGTCCAATCCTTCCCCACATTTTTTTTCTGGTGCCTGCCTGCTTTTTGCTCCTGCCTTGATGAAGGGCTCAGGCCTGAGACGTTGGTTATCCTTTAATTCCTGGAGATGCTGTGTGACCTGCTGAGTTTCTCCTGCACTTCTGAGCATCACACGTGATGGTATGAATTTGTCTATGAATCAAGGAGGTCATTAAAAGTCAATCATAATACTGGATATGGTGTCATTCATAAGGCAGACCAGAAAATGATGGGAGATTTCCTTCCCCCTTTGATGAACCTGATGAGTTTTTACTATATAATGATGCTACATGTTACATGCTTGTTATCAATTTTTAAATCCAATTACTTTAATTGCTTTAGATAATTGAAAAAAAATGTAATACATTTAAAAGGAAATTATTAAATCACATTAAATGGCAGCAATAAATAATTTAAAAAACATCTAAAAAAAGAGTAAAATTAGTGAGAATAAAACCTGATTATATCTTGGGTTTTCTCACAGGTCTCTGAATCTTCCCTGTAACCAACATTGCCAGTTGCCTTTTCAATTTCCCCACTGTTGACATCAATTGGCTAATCACTAGTTCCCTGTGGCACCTTTCCTAAGCAGTGCATTACACTTGCCACCTTGCAGACTGTGGGAACCACCCTAGAGTTGGTGGAATGTGGAAATATGGGTGCGTTCATTATTCCCATACAATGCACAAATGTACTGGAGAAACTCAGCCAGAGGAAGGATAATCTGGGCCCTTCATCAGGAATAAGCAAAGGCGGGCAGGAGTCTGAATAAAAGGGTGGGGATGTGAGGGGTGGGAGGATATAGGCAAGGCTCCTCAACTCTTCCTCCGACTGTTACCAAGTCCAGAGGACCCCAAAAACTAGCAGCAATAGATATTCACCACAATACAGGGTCACTTAAACAAAAGTAATTTGTTCAATTACAATTGAACAAGAGAACAGAATTAAATTTTAACTTATTACTTAACCTACCTAACTACTTAATCCCCCCTCTAATACTAAGTGCAACTGTGTGCAATGTATATTTAAGATTAGAAAAGTTCTTTGGATCACAGTCCAATCTCACTAGTTGCAGGCAATTTTTGTACTGTGCAGAGAAGTTAGCATTAACAAAGTTCACCAGTCTTTGGTGCTTAACAGGCAAATAGTTACCACTCAGGTGGGTTCCGGTTGGTCTTCAAAGAGAGATTCCATTTCCAGGACATCCGCAACTGATGACGCCTCATCAATTTATAAGAAATCTTCACACACCTCCATCCCTCGTACTGAAGACCCAACTGACCTCCCCCTCTCCGACCACAGTCTCCACCGCCTGGCAGAACTTATTCTCATCCTCAATAGCTTCCCCTTTGACTCATCCCACTTTCTCTAAGTCAAAGGAGTAGCCTGAAGTAGCCGATTGGGTCTCTTTCTTTGTTGGCTCGATGGAGCAATCCATGTCACAAGCCTACAGAGGCAAGGCTCCTCGTCTCTTTCTCTGCTACATTATTGAATACAATGGTGCTGTGTCCTGCACCCATGATGAGCTCATCAATGTTGAAAATGCAGTCCCCCATTATTTCCAAGTCCTCCTTTTTCAAAATCCTGGGATCCAGGTTTGCAATTCCTGGGGAGTTAAAATCTTTCAGTCTCATTAATTATCTCCAATAATATATTTTCTCCAATTCTATCTTTCAGTTACTCACTGACCTCAAACCTGATACCATTTCTGGGAACTTTTCTTCCATAAGGATACACAGAAAATACTGGCATAATTTCCTTGCCTTTCAAGATTCACTTTACTATCATGGACATGAAATGCTCAAAGGTCTTTTGCAAAGGTTCACCAAGGCACCCAGCGCCCTCAGGGAAACAAGAAAGAGAAGCAGGAGAGAGTCCTTTCAGAAATATTGATCTTGACAACTCCTCTGACGTCCCTGTAACCTTCACAGCCGCTCGGCCTGTTGTCCAGCAGTGAACCCCCCGAGGTCGAGGTATCCAGGCCAGACTTCCTCAACCACTGGTTCTGAATTCCTGAGGTGCTGAGAAGCGGT